>NW_025765558.1:1200000-1795000 GCF_003918875.1 Haliotis rubra | reverse complement strand
TGCAAGGCCGAAGGAAATAAGCCCCCGATAATAACAAACATGCAAAGGATTATTAGAAATTGAGAAGCCTGACATTCATGTTAGCTGTTTCAGCTTGGCTAACCACAGTCTCACAATTCATAAAGGTATTGTGTCATGCTGGGTAGACATACCCGATTCAGATCGGATAAATTGATTAAGCCCATAATGACGCATTGTTTCCGTAAATGGTGATGAATTATCCTGATGGCGTATTCATGTTTCAGAAACCGATTCTTTAATGCGTCTGTGCTGTGGCTCCGATCGTGGGTTCAAGATTCACGTGGTTGACAACTCTGGCAAGGTATGCGTTTCAAGAAGTTTCACTTCAGTTTAAAGTAAGAAAAGTGAGTAGGTTTAGTTTTACCCCGCCTTTGGCAACATTCCAGCAATATCCCGGCAGGGGATACCAGGAATGGTCTTCACACATGCAGAGAATCAAACTCGGGTCTTTGGCGTGACGAGCGAACGCGTTAACCACTAGGCTACCCTACCATTCAAAAGTATGAAAAGATAATGGGTTCACAACTGATACTCCATGCAGATAGGAACCTTGAATACACTACTTAGTTGTCTTTTCTGTCCATATTTAAGTTTCATTGTTTAAGTTTCTTTGTTTATGTTTCATTGTTTATGTTTCGTTGCAGGAAGTATTGCGCATACGCCGTGATTTCAAGTGCTGTGGCGGATGTTGCTGGTGCGCAGATGCCGACTGCGCAGCTCATGAAGTGATTGTGGAAACACCAGAAGGGGAACCGCTGGGATACGTCAGGCAGTTGTAAGTCCATATCGTTGTTACGTCATGTATTAATATATCAATATCAAGGTTACCTCATGCAGCAGTATGGCCTTATTTAGGTTCCGTTATCCATAAATCGGTTTCGTGATGCAATTGTGAGTCTATATGCTGCTTAAAAGCACATTTTCACACACTTTCGACAATAGTTTGACCTATACATAATTATTGGGGCATATGCACTCACTTGAGCTTTCTATTGATGCAATGAACGGCTTAATATCTCTCACGACTTGCCTGAAATCGATAATTGAAACTGCGAGGCGAACAGCGTCCAGACAGAGAACACTTGCCATATATGGAATGTAAACCTCCGTACATCGAAAACTATCGCACGCGGTGTTGTCGGTGTGTGCCGAACTGGTTTCAGTCACAAGTTGCGCGTATGTTTTTTGTCTAGTACTGAGTTCAGTGTCCAAATGAGTTGTAGAATATTCGTAAAGCCGTAACGAGCGCTCCAAGGGACATAACTCTAAGGGGTTAGCTTGAAATAATGTTCGGTCAATAGAGGGCGCGAGAGTCGATTAATTCAACGTTGCATTAATTCATTTGAACTTTTGAATTTAATATGATTGTAATCTAAAAACGTGTTGTTTTTTTAATAAATTATATTGTAGCTTCCCTGGGGGCTGATAGTTGGTATTTTGAGAGAAATGCATTATTTATCTTTAGAGAAGAATGGTGTGAAATAGTGCCTTTAAGTCAGTCATGTCCATATCGTGCTTATGTCAGACAGCTGTACGTCGACTTCTCGGCACGTCGGGCAGTTCCAGTTAGAGAAGGTCCAAAGCAATAAATGCTTGTAATACGAAGCGACTGAATAAGTCGGATGATTAAAAATTCTATGCATATCCTTGATTTTTTTTTGAAAAAATAACGAATACTATTTCTTTAAAAATGAACTGTGTCAGCATTCAAAGAACTGCTTTCAGATTAACTTGATTTGAAATTATTCAGAGTAAGAAATAAACAATTTATTTCACTGCGCAACAGCTCATGGAAATCACAGACAAAAGGGGCCAAGGAAAGCCCAGAAACGTTGTGTATACAACAAAGTAGAAGTTGACATCCATTATATACTTGAATACCAACTTCTATAGACCCTCAAGAACCTCACAGAGATTTAGTCTTTGAAAATCAGTGAAGTTGCCTTTCTGTTGTCAAAAATAATTAGGGTAGTGTGGCTGCACATGTAGTTCCATTTACATAATTAACTAATTATTTTTTATGCACAAATTTATTAAGCCACAGATTCCTTCTTTTTTTGCGTATATCGATGCAAATCAGTCAATCAGGTGATTCGCTGGTCTAAATTCGATTATTTAAAGACTGACGTCATGTAGCTACAAAATGTACTGAGTGCAGCGATAAACAAGCACAAAGTAATCAATTTATGATGTTTCCCCAGGCCGTCCAAGTGGAAGGGCCACTATGGTATCCTTGACAGCAGTCGAAACCAGATGATGGAGATTTGGGGGCCATGTTGTGGTTGCCAGGGACTGTGCTGCAGAGCTGATGTCGAGTTTCCGGTATGTACAAATGAAACGAAAGCGATTAATTGTATGTATGTCTCATGTATCTCATGTAAGTCTGTGACGAACAAAGGTGTTAATAGTGATACTGCCGGTGTCGATATTCAGGTACGTCAGTGCTTGATAAAGATAGTAATTCATCAGATGTCGAGTTTCCGGTATGTCAGTGTCTGATAATGATAACGATAGTATTACCGTCGATGTCGAGATTCCAGTATGTCAGTGTCTGATAATGATAATGATACCGCCGATGTCGAGTTTCCATTATGTCAGTGTCTGATAATGATAATGTGAGTAATTCAGCTGATGTCGAGTTTCCATTATGTCAGTGTCTGATAATGATAATGCGAGTAATTCAGCTGATGTCGAGATTCCAGTATGTCAGTGTCTGATAATGATAATAATACCGCCGATGTCGAGTTTCCATTATGTCAGTGTCTGATAATGATAATGTGAGTAATTCAGCTGATGTCGAGTTTCCATTATGTCAGTGTCTGATAATGATAATGCGAGTAATTCAGCTGATGTCGAGTTTCCATTATGTCAGTGTCTGATAATGATAATACTGCCGATGTCGAGTTTCCAGTATGCCTGTTTACGGTATGTTTGTGACAAATGATAGCAATGGTAGCAGTTTCCTGTATGTCTGTGACATGGTAGTAATACCGCTGATGTCTAGTATCCGAGTGGCTGCCAGATAATGAGTATATATGCACGCAACCGATATCGAGTTTCCCTGTGACAGTGAATGCCCATGGTTTAGAGGGGCGGTGGGGTGGTCAACGCGTTCGCTCGTCACACCGAAGACCGAGGTTCGATTCGCAAACTTAGTACTATGTGTGAAGTCCATTTCTGGTGTCCCCGTCGTGATATTGCTGGAATATTGCTAAAAGCGGCGTAAAACCATACTCACTCACTCCATGAAGATTGCCTCTGTAACAAGATGGCGTTCTTATGATTGATCATGGTAAAACTGCCGATACCCACAACCTATTAATAATTGAGCGATATCGACTTAACGCGTTAACGCCCATAAGCATTCTGAAGTGGACCAACACCATGTCATCAACTGATATGTTTCCACTCACCTCGGGAAGCGTCACGTCACGTGGTTTTATTGCGCCCAAAATAATGACGTCGTTGAGGCGATTACTCCTCTGGGCCTCCATAAAATAACACTAATGCGTTGTAAAATTGCTGAGTATACTTATATAACTTGTTATATTTCCAGGTTCGATCCATGCAGGATGGCAACATTGTGTCCAAGATCAGCAAGCAATGGGGAGGTGTAGCAAGGGAACTCTTCACCGATTCGGAGAAATTTTCGGTCACATGTGAGTAAGAATCCTCTCGAAATATATATATCAGCTTTTGGGCTTTAAGTGAAGTTAGAGCGAGTGAGTTTGGTTTTACGCCGCACTCAGCCATATTCCAGCTCTATGGCGGCGGTCTGTAAATAATCGAGTCTGGACTATCCAGTGATCAACAGCATGAGCATCGATCTACACAAATGGGATACGATGACATGTCAACCACGACAGCGAGCCTGACCACCCGATCCAGTTAGAAAACCAATTCTAACTCGGATCTTCACGGGTCAAGGGCCAGAGTCGCCTTTTAAAATGAGTATGACACTTGGACAATCCGAACATATTTGTTAGATTAACCCCTCCGAAGTACACACATTGGTAAAAAAAATCGGAACATCACTTCCTGCCCATGTTTTCAGTATATATAACTCAATCTTCTAGAAGATTATAGTCACATGACTTATCCCGCCGGGTACCCATTTTCTGCTGGGTGAACAGAGACAATTTCGAACAAATTCACTAGCCAAAGGTGAGATCACATGAATCACATGTGCTTCGTAACACATGCTTGTTGTGAAAGGCGACTAAGGGATCGGGTGGTCATAACATCGTACTCTATAGTTTGATGCTCATGATGTCAGTCACCGGATATTGTGGGTTTTTCGATTCTATACACAGCGCTGTACAGCTGGAATATTACTGTTACGTAGCGTTACACTAAACGAAAGCAATCACAAACAAACCTGAAAATGTTAAAGGCTGTACATTACCCAAAGTATGGAATAATATTGAATATTTCAGTTCCCCAAGACCTCGATGTGAAGGTCAAGGCCACGCTGATGGGCGCTGTCTTCCTCATCGTAAGTATTGGAACACGTTTTCATTAGCTTCCGGGTCAGCGATTATGGTTTTACGCCGCTTTAAGCGATATCCCAGTAATACCACACTAGAAACGGTCTTCATATATATGTGGGAAGCGAACCCGGTGTGACGAGCGAACGCTTGAACCACTAGGGTATCCCACCACCTCCATTAGCTGTCGAACATCAGACCGAGTTAGAATTGATATTCAGCAACTCATTCTTGTTGTAAGAGGCGACTAACGGGATCGGGCGGTTACCCGCGCTGACCTGATTGACACATGTCACCGTATCCCAGTTGCGTAGATCGATGCCAGTGTTGTTGATCACTGGATTGTTTGGTCCAACTAAAATATTTATACCGCCGCCATATTGTTGAATGCGGCGTTGAACAACAAACTAAAACAAGTCGCATAAGACACCTCCAAAACATTCTCATTGACATCTAATAGTGACCATTCTCGGTGTTCTCGGGTGTCATACCTCCCATACATCATTCGTCACCACTCGCCCCTTTCCGTAAACTTGGTTTGTCCCGGAATAACACGAGTGGGTCACGAATGCCCATACATACCATAACAAATACCGTAGATATTCAGATTCATTTTGAGTCTGATGTTCATGAGAGAACGTGTAATTTGCTGGAGAACATGTATGAAAAATATTCTGAAAACATGACATGCTAGCAAATGGATTCATGGTATTGGTCACAGTGGTATGATCAAGGATCGATAATGACCGCATGTCTTTCCTTACAGCATTTCATGTATTACGAACAAGAAGAGTCACATAACAGCTAAGTGAGTATATACAGTATATAATGTACTATTTAGAATACGTTTTGCCATATGAGATATACAGATACCAGACAATCAGCCTTTAAATGTGTGCGTGCGTGCGTGTGTGTTTTGTTGTTTTTTTTGGTTGGGGGTTCTTTGTTTTGTTTTGGGTTTTTTGTTTTATTTTATCTTATTATATTTTTTTTCGTGTTTTTTCTCGTTTTTTGGCGGGGAAGGGGGTGAATTCCGAATTTCAAGAGTATAACTTATTTTGCAGTTTATGTCAAATGTGAGTGAGTGTTGTATACCAGTACAGTATCTTTGACGGTTAAACCTCTCTGTTCCATTTATGAAATAGTCCGTTTGTTTCGAAATCATACAACTGTTTCACATCAGAATGATGAGCAGCATCAGTCACGAACGACGCGTACAATGTACGTGCTGTTCGCGTTTGCGCTGTCCTTTCTTCCGTCATTATGGCGCGGGACACCAGGAATGGGCTTCACACATTGTACCCATGTGGGGAATAGAACCCGGGTCTTCGGCGTGAACGCTATAACCACTGCGCACCATTCATCATCAGAGACCCTGTGTATATGACATGAGTGAAATTAAGTACATGCATAAGGCATTGAGTATTTACTCTTCATTAAAACAAAAAATATGAAAAATGTCATTGTTTCATATGCTCAGTATGTTTAAATTTGTATATTTCATATTTTCAGATCGATAAAAGTCTTCAACAAGTCATCAGGAGTCTAAGAATTTTCCAACACATGTATTCTAACTGTATATTTAGGCTTCCTATTGAATCAATTACCTGCTATTACATTCACTTGTATTGTTAACATATGGTAAAAGGCGACTAACGGGATCGGGTGGTCAGGCTCGCTGACTTGGTTGACACATGTCATCGGTTCCCAATTACGCAGATCGATGCTCATGCTGTTGATCACTGGATTGTCTGGTCCAGACTCGATTATTTACAGACCGCCGCCATATAGCTGGAATATTGCTGAGTGCGGCGTAAAACTCAACTCACTCACTCACTCACTGTTAACATATGAATACCTGTCGTTTTAATATATCCTTGTTTGTCGTGTCTCGACCATGTGTCGCTTCTGCTCTCTTTTCGTCTGCACGACAATCATCCAATCATTTTGTTATGTTGAAAACCCAATCAGTACGTGTATGATTTTATTAAGCATTTTGGCCAAAGAATCCCTCTCCAAGCGTTGTTGTTTATAGGTATAAGTTTATTTATTCGAAGCTGTATGAGAAATACATGGGTTTCTCGTGGATATCGGAGAACTCAAAGGTGACTGAAAGCAGAGTGATTTATGTGAAACTTGTTCATCTTGCCATGTAAGAAATCGAAATATATGAATATATTGTAATGATATAGACGTCTTAATCGAACTATATTATTGAATATAAAGTTTCCATATTCAGTCGGCGGTAGGGGCTTGAGCAGACCGATTTCTTGAAACAAACATAGTTCTGAGTTTTGACTTAAGTTAACGTTTTAAACTCAAATTTGAGAAAACGCGGGAAAATGCATTTCCGAGAATAAACTGAAATCGATACTTAACGCAATCATAGACAAATTAAGTTTAATAGATAGGTCACTTGAGTTGTTTTGGCTTTTAAATTTTAGTTAGAAATTCAGCTGTTTCAAATTGTCAAAGTCAGTTTGAAATTTGGGTAAAAACTAAAGTTTGTTTCGAGAAATCTGATGTAGGTTTCTCTTAAGACAAATTCCTGCACCTGTGTGGGAGACTTAGCGTCACGCTGGATAGATAGGACGTCACGACCAAATGACATGCGTCATTTCACACTCTGGCGCAGAGCTAAAGAAGAGCGAGAGGAGATAGAGTGGCGTTATTTTGGCTAAAATCCATAGATTTAACAAAATTTCCTCAGTGTGTTTATGCTTAGTGAGAGTCCCTATCGAATGGACTTAAAACACGTTTTCATATGTTGCCATAGCTAATTTGTAAACTAGAACTAACATACTGTCTGTATCAGCCCAGTTTAAGTCATATTGTCAGATGTAATATATATATCACCATAAACATGTTCCAAGCTACGTGACGTGTAATTATTTCCGAGTTGCATATCTTTTCGCCTTTTTATATCATAGAAACTATTTTTACAAATATGTCACACCACATTGATGAAAATAAATATAGAATGTCTATGAATCAACTGTTGCCTTTTCTTCTGGAATAGACAGTTGTCGCATGGGGTCCCACAACGGCACCTAGGATACCTGAAGTTCTGTATGAAGCCGCATCAGAAACTGCAAATGGTGAAATTTGTGTCGAATAAAAGGAGTTGGAAGCGCTGTAAAATCATTCTAGAAAATCCGTTAACCATCTGAAACAAGTGCATCGAAAACTGCTTTTGGTTCGTTTGTTTTAACGCCTCACTCAGCAATATTCCAGCTGTATGAACGCAACTGGGAACCGATGACATGTGTCAACCACATCAGCGATCCTAACCACCCGATCCCGTTAGTCGCCTCTTACGACAAGCATGGGTTACTGAAGATCAATTCTAACCCGGATCTTCACGGGTTAGACTATTACAATTGCTACTGTTACTACAAGAACTACTACTGTCACTATTACGATAGCTCTTACAAATGATAAATTGAATGATAAAATGTATCCTTGAAATGCGTTAAGGTTCACCCGCTGAAGCATGTTTTAAACACTAACACCATCATAAGGTTGGCAGCGGCAGGGTGACCCAGTGGTTCAGTGGGCGTCACCCATTGTACCCCACATGGGTACAGTGTGAGACCCCATTTCTGGCGTCCCCCGTCGTGATATTGCTGAAATACGGCTAAAAACGGTGTACAACTTCACTCAAACTTCACCCACTCACTCTCTCACTCACTGAGTTTGGTTTTACGCCGCTTTTAGCAATATTTCAGCAACATCACGGTGGGGGACTCCAGAAATGGGCTTCACACATTGTACCCATGTGGGGATTCGAACCCGGGTCTTCGGCGTGACGAGCCGAGGCTTTAACCACTAGGCTACCCCACCGCCCACACTCACTCAAAGATAAAGGTGGTTCACTTTTGATCTGGAGTAAAGAGTGTCGTGGGCGTTCTGTGGTTGGCCGACGATGTAGGATATGCTCATAATATCAGTCACTGGTTTATCTAGCCCGTTGTTTAAAGGCAGCAGGAGTCTAGTTGCAGACTGACATTCAGTCCCAGAAATATAGTTATATATATATAGAAACATGGCTTGCCCAGTTATTCTGGACCTGAGTTGGAATATTTTCTTCATCTATTCCAGGCTCTGAGAGACTATACTGGTAGGAATAATGCTGGTTGCGACCTAAAACATTATGCAGTTACTTATTAGTTATGTTGTTATGAGTATTTTTGTTATGCTAATTCAGATTTCAGTCGTGACCCCCAACTTTGTTTATATTATTGCCATGACATCGACAAGATTGAGCACTAAGGTTGGGTGCATATTCACGACGATTCGGGATTCGAACCCAATATTAGGTTACTGGGGATGAGTGAGTATGGTTTGACGCCGCTTTTTGTAAAATTCCAGCAATATCACGACGGGGGACACCAGAAATGGGCTTCACACATTATACCCATGTGGGGAATCTAACCTGGGTCTTCGGCGTGACGAGCGAACGCTTTAACCACTAGGCTACCCTACCGCCCCAGTTTACTGGCGTGCCTAGGAGACACAACTCTGCATGGCGAAATGCGGCGACGTGGACAACTGGGTCATTCGTGGCCCCATTACCTAAATAAACAATATTTTATTTGTCTATTGAGTTCGTGCTGACAGTACAACGAACCAGCCATTGAACTGACGTACCTATCAGGGTGTACCTACTTCAAGAGGTGAATACTCAAGTATTGAAATTTCCAAACGTTCCACAAGTAAAACTCATTAGCGACCATATGTATTGTTTGCTTTTTAACGCCACACAGAACAATGCTTCCAGTTATATGGCGGCGGTTTGTAAATAAACGAGCCTGGACCAGACAATCCAGTGATCAACGTCATGATCATCGATCTAGTGCTACCATATGGATTAGTTAAGGTAGCCTAGTGGTTAAAGCGTTCGCTCGTCACGCCGAAGACCCGGGTTTCATTCCCCACATGGGTACAATGTGTTAAGCCTATTTCTGGTGTCCCCGACTATGATATTGCTGGAATATATATGGGCTTCACACATTGTACCCATGTGCAATGCAGCTTGCATGCAATAATGCGACATATGTTTGCATATCTGACACAACCAAATCCCAATATGTGATAATAAATCTCACTGGAACTCACTTTTCCATTGAGTGAGTGAGTTGAGGTTCACGCCGTTTTTAGCAATATTCCAGTGATATCACGGCGGGGGATACCAGAAATGGGCTTCACACATTGTACCCATGTGAAGCAGATTGGATGCAATAATGCGACATATGTTTGCATATCTGACACAACCCAATCCCAATATGTTATAATAAATCCCACTGGAACTCACTTTTCTATTGAGTGAGTACTGGAGGTTTACGCCATTTTTAGCAATATTCCAGTGATATCACGGCGGGGGATACCAGAAATGAGCTTCACACATTGTACCCATGTGCAATGCAGCTTGCATGCAATAATGCGACATATGTTTTCATATCTGACACAACCCAATCCCAATATGTGATAATAAATCTCACTGGAACTCACTTTTCCATTGAGTGAGTGAGTTGAGGTTCACGCCGTTTTTAGCAATATTCCAGTGATATCACGGCGGGGGATACCAGAAATGGGCTTCACACATTGTACCCATGTGCAATGCAGCTTGCATGCAATAATGCGACATATGTTTTCATATCTGACACAACCCAATCCCTATATGTGATAATAAATCACACCGGAACTCACTTTTCTATTGAGTGAGTGAGTTGAGGTTTACGCCATTTTTAGCAATATTCCAGTGATATCACGGCGGGGGATACCAGAAATGGGCTTCACACATTGTACCCATGTGCAATGCAGCTTGCATGCAATAATGCGACATATGTTTGCATATCTGACACAACCAAATCCCAATATATTATAATAAATCCCACTGGAACTCACTTTTCCATTGAGTGAGTGAGTTGAGGTTCACGCCGTTTTTAGCAATATTCCAGTGATATCACGGCGGGGGATACCAGAAATGGGCTTCACACATTGTACCCATGTGAAGCAGATTGGATGCAATAATGCGACATATGTTTGCATATCTGACACAACCCAATCCCAATATGTTATAATAAATCCCACTGGAACTCACTTTTCTATTGAGTGAGTGAGTTGAGGTTTACGCCATTTTTAGCAATATTCCAGTGATATCACGGCGGGGGATACCAGAAATGAGCTTCACACATTGTACCCATGTGCAATGCAGCTTGCATGCAATAATGCGACATATGTTTGCATATCTGACACAACCCAATCCCAATATGTTATAACAGGGATACTCTACAACAGGGATAGGTCACTCGCTGGCCTGTTTTACCATTTGTACTAATTAACGTGTGCCTCGTCATGCACAAGCAGCAATGGCGTATCGGAACAGATCGGCGATATGTCATATTTTTCACACACCTCAAATACACCCTAACAAATTTTTTTTAGTTATAAAACTATCACTATTACTTGCAAACACTTTTCAACTAAAGGTATATTTCCCTTCTAAAAATTAAACGAATATGTGAAAGAAGTTTTTAGTGATATAATTTAGTCTTTCTTCGCTGTGTACTGAGAATTGAAGCCAGTGAGCTACAACATGTAAATCTACTGTACTAATACTGACACTAATAACAATTATTTGACTTAAAATTAAGTGACAGAATAGGTAACTTATCTTCTACATGTAGGTTTTCAGTTGTCACAACACTCAGCGAATGTAATCAGCTGTTGAAAATAAACCGGGCTCAATCTTAAAAACTACGCTGCCACAGTATTGGCTACACTGGTCACGTGGCGTGCCGAGGCATAGCTTAGGGGTTTTCAGAGGAGTGACCACTCCCCCTTATATAGTCTCCCTGGTTATAATAAATCCCACTGGAACTCACTTTTCTATTGAGTGAGTGAGTTGAGGTTCACGCCGTTTTTAGCAATATTCCAGTGATATCACGGCAGGGGATACCAGAAATGGGCTTCACACATTGTACCCATGTGCAATGCAGCTTGCATGCAATAATGCGACATATGTTTTCATATCTGACACAACCCAATCCCTATATGTGATAATAAATCTCACTGGAACTCACTTTTCCATTGAGTGAGTGAGTTGAGGTTTACGCCATTTTTAGCAATATTCCAGTGATATCACGGCGGGGGATACCAGAAATGGGCTTCACACATTGTACCCATGTGCAATGCAGCTTGCATGCAATAATGCGACATATGTTTGCATATCTGACACAAACTGAAATCCCAATATGTGATAATAAATCTCACTGGAACTCACTTTTCCATTGAGTGAGTGAGTTGAGGTTCACGCCGTTTTTAGCAATATTCCAGTGATATCACGGCGGGGGATACCAGAAATGGGCTTCACACATTGTACCCATGTGAAGCAGATTGGATGCAATAATGCGACATATCTTTGCATATCTGACACAACCCAATCCCAGTATGTTATAATAAATCCCACTGGAACTCACTTTTCCATTGAGTGAGTGAGTTGAGGTTCACGCCGTTTTTAGCAATATTCCAGTGATATCACGGCGGGGGATACCAGAAATGGGCTTCACACATTGTACCCATGTGAAGCAGCTTGGTTGCAATAATGCGACATATGTTTGCATATCTGACACAACCCAATCCCAATATATTATAATAAATCCCACTGGAACTCACTTTTCCATTGAGTGAGCGAGTTGAGGTTTACGCCATTTTTAGCAATATTCCAGTGATATCACGGCGGGGGATACCAGAAATGGGCTTCACACATTGTACCCATGTGAAGCAGATTGGATGCAATAATGCGACATATGTTTGCATATCTGACACAACCCAATACCAATATGTTATAATAAATCCCACTGGAACTCACTTTTCCATTGAGTGAGTGAGTTGAGGTTTACGCCATTTTTAGCAATTGCTCCCATTGCTGGTGCTCCCCGGATTGCTTCTGGGCTGTTGCGAAAAGCAGTGTAAAGCCTTATTCAATAATCACTCATCATATAATGGATGTCAATTACATATTGTCGACCAAGGAAACTTTAAAAAATTACTTACTCAGACGGTCGCCAATGTATCTTTCTCTCATCCATTTATGAATAGAAATTGTACCAAATCTTCTTGATGGATGTGCGGTGGGGTAGCTTAATGGTTAAAACGTTCGCTCGTCACGCAGAAGACCCGGGTTCCATTCCCCCACATGGGTACAATGTGTGAAGCCCATTTTTGGTGTTCCCCCGCCGTGATGTTGCTGGAATATTGCTAAAAGCGGCGTAAAAATAAACTCACTCACTCACTCACTTGATGGATGTGCACAATATAACTCAGCTGCTTTTTTACACGGCACTCGTCTATAAAGTTCCAACCTGTCAAGATCCAGGTAAGAACTGATCTTCAGCAAACTATGTTTGTCGTAGGAGGAATCGGGTGGTCAGGATCGCTGGCTTGGTATCATGTCATCATATCCCAATTGCTTAATATGATGCCAATGTTTATATTGTCTGGTCAAGACTCGATTATTTACAGACCGCTGCAATATAGCTAGAATAGTGCTGAGTGCGGCGTTAAACAACAAACAAACACAATGTGTATGTATATTAACACCTTTTCACATCCACCAGAGTATAAAGGTTAAAGTCGTTTTTCATTATTATATTTTCTGTATTGGTGAGTGCAGTTTTAAACAACAAACATACACAACGTGTATGTATATTAACACCTTTTCACATCCACCAGAGTATAAAGGTTAAAGCCGTTTTTCATGTGTATATTTTCCGTGTATGTGAAAGCAAACACAGCTTGGGCAGTATGGCGTCAACGTCAATGTAAACATCAAAGAAAAATTAATGTTTGCTGTATGGGCGTAAGTGACACAATAGCTGCGACAGGTAGGTGCAAATATCACCGAAAATCTATGGTGACAACAGGTGTTCGCAAAAAAATTAATCATGTCCTGACTGCTCCACATGTAGCATTAACTACGTAAGGCCACACGTGGCACAGGTGTTAATGGATGGTAACACATGAACCGGAACTCCATGTATGTATGTGCACTTTCAGTGGCGCATCAATGTAGCGATCAAATCAATACCTGTCGCTGAATCTAGTAGTCTCCACCTCTACCACATGACATATCCAGTGTGCTGTAACCGGCTTTTCCACTGCAATAAACTAGAAACAATTAGAAAATTGGCAATATTTGCAAACTAAAGTCTCATGACGATTTTCTCGGCCTACCGCTTCTTGGTCTGTTTTCGTTCGATCCGACTTGATTATAACGCTTGATACATTTTTGTACAGTTCTTGGATTAATTTCAAGTAAATCTGCGATTTTGTAACTAGATTTACCTTGCTGTGATAAAGTTATGATAACATCTCTCTGATCAGGGGTAAGTTGACAGCCGTGAGAGGGCATCTTCAAGCAGACGATATTCCGAAGGTAAGCAAAGGGAAATAACTGCAAAAATATACTCGCTATCATTTACACACCATTAAGAAAACACATGCGAAATTTCGTAGCAATGGTTGCCGATTTGCCAAGACGCGAAGCCATTATAAATAGTCAAACGTTGTGACCCGACACTGCGCAACTATTTTTGCGAACTCACTTTTGGCCACTGACAGTATATTATGAAACAAACTGGAAAAGACAGGAAGGAAACATGTTTAACGCTATTGTGTCTCTTTATCGGAATATGAAGGCATCTGTCCGGATACACTGGTCTTGTACACCCTGGTTCAGCATTAAGAGTGGACTACGTCAAGGAAGTGTACTTTCGCCACTTTTATTTAATCTTTACATTAATGGTCTCTTAGCTTCTTGGAACGCCTTAGATATTGTTGACGATAATTGTATTTGTGTTCTTGTCTACGCTGATGACAAATTTTCCTTGCTGAGAGTGAACAGGATCTAAATGTGCTTCTTTATGGACTTAGTCAGTGGTGTACTGTGAATAAGATGTCTGTCAACCCAAACAAGTCGAAGATTGTGCATTTCCGGAGCCATTCAGTAAGCAGAACGGCCTGTTTATTCCAGTGTGGTGACATAAACTTGGATGTAGTTGAGAGCTACTGTTACCTTGGGCTACTGCTTACTGAGCACCTAGACTACACTCGGATGGGGAATGCTGTGGCAGGTGCGGCTAGTCGAGCTCTGGGACTCCTCATATCGAAGAGCAAGATTTTAGGAGGAATGCAGTAGAGTACATTTACTAAGCTATATGACTCCATGGCATGGGCGACGATAGACTATAGTGCAGCACCACATTCCAGCCATCAACGCAGTTCATAACAGGTCTATAAAGTATTTTATGGAGTGAGGAAGTCCACGCCAAACAGCGCAGTAGCAGGTGACATGGGATGGGTGCCACCGGTGGTGCGGCTATGGGAGAAAATCGTATTCGTTAGTTGATATGTTACACCACATATTACAGGCAAATAGACCACAGGGTAGTACAATACGTTCCCATATGCGTACAGCATGCATAGGGTGAAAACCACCAACATACAATCCATGACTGTGGTTAACATTGACTAGCTTTCTAAGCTTTTCACATATTAAAACAGTACGATTAAGGGTAGATTTAGCGGTGTTTATGTACAGGCCCGCATATACGACATCGGTTTTGCGGTTAATAACATGATCACCCAAAAATAGCTCTGGGCATTCGTGTTTATGATAATCACCAAACAGAAGGAAGGCACTTTTACCAGCATTAAACCTAAGGTGCCATGTTTTTGCATAATCAGATATAACATTCAATAAACATTGAAGACCATCGGGTCATTTCTATAGCCAATTAAGGAAAAGTTCGTATCAGACTTCGGGTCGCCGTTAAGTCAGAATTGCAACCCTCGCAAAAGAATATAAGGTTAATAAAGACAAAAAGTGAGATATATGCACAATATATTATTTCAAAATCAAAACAATACATTCATATTTGAAAACTCATATATCTACATATTTTTGTCAATTAGCACTCGTTTTAGCGTCAGCACAACACATATGTACATACAAATACATTCTAGATAATAGCATAATACATAAAAAATCTATCACATGAGACGCTGCATCAACATACGACATTAAACATTACAAATTCTGCCTTGAACATCTCAAGTCTCTCATCAAGTTGCCTGTACTTCTTTCTTGGCCTTATGACACCATTTACATTCAACTCAATAATTCTTCCCTCTACATAGGCCTCTTCTCTCTGTTCTGGTGAGTGTGGTGGAGGTGGTGTGATATTGTGGGTGTGATGTGATGTTGTGGGTGTGCTGTGATGTTGTGGGTGTGCTGTACTGTGGAGGTGGTGTGATGTTGTGGGTGTGGTGTGATGTTGTGGGTGTGGTGTGATGTTGTGGGTGTGGTGTGATGTTGTGGGTGTGTTGTGGGTGTGGTGTGGTGTGATGTGATGTGGGTGTGGTGTGATGTGATGTTGTGGGTGTGGTGTGATGTGATGTGGGTGTGGCGTGATGTTGTGGGTGTGGTGTGATGTTGTGGGTGTGGTGTGATGTTGTGGATGTGATGTTGGTGTGGTGTGATGTGATGTGGGTGTGGTGTGATGTGATGTTGTGGGTATGGTGTGATGTGGAATGGTGTTCTGTTGCCTGTTTGGTGTGATGTTGTGGTGTGGTGTGATGTGGGTGTGATGAGATGTTGTAGGTGTGATGTGATGTTGCGGGTGTGGTGTGATGTTGTGCGGTGTGATGTGATGTTACGGGTGTGGTGTGATGATGTGGGTGTGGTGTGATGTAAGTGTGGTGTGATGTTGTGTGTGTGGTGTGGTGTGATGTTGTGTGTGTGGTGTGATGTGGGTGTGGTGTGATGTGATGTTGTGGTTGTGCTGTGATGTGGGTGTGATGTGATGTTGTGGGTGTGGTATGATGTGATATTCTGGTGTGATGTTGTGCGGTGTGGTGTGATGTTGTGAATGTGGTGTGATGTGGATGTGGTGTGATGTGATGTTGTGGTGTGATGTTGTGGGTGTTGTGTGATGTTGTCGGTGTGATGTGATGTTGCGGGTGTGGTGTGATGTGGAAGTGGTGTGATGTTATGTTGTGGGTGTGCTGTGATGTTGTGGGTGTGATGTGATGTTGTGGGTGTGCTGTGATGTTGTGGGTGTGATGTGATGTTGTGGGTGTGCTGTGACGACGTGGGTGTGCTGTGATGTTGTGGGTGTGGTATGATGTGATGTTCTGGTGTGATGTGCGGTGTGGTGTGATGTTGTGAATGTGGTGTGATGTGGATGTGGTGTGATGTGATGTTGTGGTGTGATGTTGTGGGTATTGTGTGATGTTGTGGGTGTGATGTGATGTTGTGGGTGTTGTGTGATGTGGAGGTGGTGTGATGTGGTGTGGTGTGATGTTGTGGGTTTGGTGTGATGTGGAGGTGGTGTGATGTTGTGGGTGTGGTGTGTTGTGATGTTGTTGGTGTGATGTGATGTTGTGGGTGTGATATGATGTGGTGTGGTGTGATGTTGTGCGGTGTGGTGTGATGTGGGTGTGGTGTGATGATGTGGGTGTGATGTGATGTTGCGGGTATGGTGTGATGTTGTAGGTGTGGTGTGATGTGGGTGTGGTGTGATGTGGGTGTGATGTGATGTTGCGGGTATGGTGTGATGTGGGTGTGATGTGATGTTGTGGGTGTGGTGTGATGTGGGTGTGGTGTGATGTGGGTGTGATGTGATGTTGTGGGTGTGGTGTGGTGTTGCGGGTGTGGTGCGGTGTAACGTTGTGGGTTTAATGTGATGTGATGTTGTGGGTGAGAGGTGATGTTGTGGGTGTGGTGTGATGTTGTGGGTGTGATGTGATGTTCCCTGTGTGGTGTGATGTTGTGGGTGTGATGTGATGGATTGATGTGGTGTGATGTTGTGGGTGTTGTGTTATGTTGTGGGTGTGATGTGATGTTGTGGGTGTGGTGTGATGTGGAAGTGGTGTGATGTTGTTGTGGGTATGGTGTGATGTTGGTGTGATGTGATGTTTGTGGGTGTGATATGATGTGGTGTGGTGTGATGTTGTGCAGTGTGGTGTGATATTTGGTGTGTGTGATGATATAGATGGTTGTGATGTGATGTTGCAGGTGTGTGGTGTGATATTGTGGAATTGTGGTGTGATGTGGGTGTGGTGTGATGTAGGTGTGATGTGATGTTGCGCAGGTATGGTGTGATGTGGGTGTGATGTGATGTTGTGTGGTGTGGTGTGATGATGTGGGTGTGGTGTGATGTAGGTGTGATGTGATATTTGTGGGTGTGATGTGATGTTGCAGGTGTGGTGTGATGTTGTGGGTGTGGTGTGATGTGGGTGTGGTGCGGTGTAACGTTGTGGGTTTAATGTGATGCTGCGGGTGTGGTGTGATGTTGTGAATGTGGTGTGATGTGGATGTGGTGTGATGTGATGTTGTGGTGTGATGTGGGTGTTGTGTGATGTTGTGGGTGTGATGTGATGTTGTGGGTGTGGTGTGATGTGGGTGTGGTGTGATGTGGGTGTGATGTGATGTTGCGGGTGTGGTGTGATGTTGTGAATGTGGTGTGATGTTGTGGGTGTTGTGTGTTGTTCCGGGTGTGATGTGATGTTGCGGGTGTGGTGTGATGTGGAAGTGGTGTGATGTTATGTTGTGGGTGTGCTGTGATATTTGTGGGTGTGATGTGATATTTATGGAATTGTGCTGTGATATTGTGGGTGTGATGTGATATTGTGGGTGTGTACTGTGACGACGTGGGTGTGCTGTGATGTTGTGGGTGTGGTATGATGTGATATTCTGGTGTGATGTGCAGTGTGGTGTGATATTGTGAATGTGGTGTGATATGGATGTGGTGTGATGTGATGTTGTAGTGTGATATTGTAGGTATTGTGTGATATTGTAGGTGTGATGTGATATTTGTAGGTGTTGTGTGATGTGGAGAGTGGTGTGATGTGGTGTGGTGTGATATTTGTGGGTTTGGTGTGATGTGGAGAGTGGTGTGATATTTGTAGGTGTAGTGTGTGTTGTGATGTTGTTGGTGTGATGTGATATTGTGGGTGTGATATGATGTGGTGTGGTGTGATATTTGTGCAGTGTGGTGTGATATGTAGGTGTGGTGTGATGATGTGGGTGTGATGTGATATTTGCAGGTATAGTGTGATATTGCTAGAGTGTGGTGTGATGTGGGTGTGGTGTGATATGGGTGTGATGTGATGTTGCAGGTATGGTGTGATATGGGTGTGATGTGATGTTGTGGGTGTGGTGTGATGTAGGTGTGGTGTGATGTGTGGTGTGATGTGATGTTGTGGGTGTGTGTGGTGTAAATTATTTGCAGGTGTGGTGCAGTGTAACGTTGTGGGTTTAATGTGATGTGATATTGTGGGTGAGAAGGTGATATTGTGGGTGTGGTGTGATATTGTGGGTGTGATGTGATGTTCCCTGTGTGTGTGTGATATTGTGGGCGTGATGTGATGGATTGATGTGGTGTGATATTGTGGGTGTTGTGTTATATATGTTGTAGGTGTGATGTGATATTGTGGGTGTGGTGTGATGTGATAGTGGTGTGATATTGTAGGTATAGTGTGATATTGGTGTGATATGATGTTGTAGGTGTGATATGATGTGGGTGTGGTGTGATATTTGTGCAGTGTGAATTGTGATATTGGTGTAGTGTGATGATGTGGGTGTGATATGATATTTGCAGGTGTGGTGTGATATTTGCTTAAGTGTGTAGTGTGATATGTAGGTGTAGTGTGATGTGGGGTGTGATGTGATATTGCAGGTATGGTGTGATATGGGTGTGATGTGATATTGTAGGTGTGTAGTGTGATAAAGGTGTGGTGTGATGTGGGTGTTGTGATGTGATATTGTAGGTGTGATGTGATATTTGCAGGTGTGGTGTGATATTGTGGGTGTAGGTGTGATGTAGGTGTGGTGCAGTGTAACGTTGTAAGGTTTAATATGATACTGCAGGTGTGGTGTGATATTTGTGAATGTGGTGTGATAATGGATGTGGTGTGATATGATATTTGTGTGTAGTGATATGTGGGTGTTGTGTGTGATATTGTAGAGTGTGATATGATATTTGTGGAGTGTAGTGTGATGTATGTGTAGTGTGATGTGATGTGTGATGTGATGTTATTGCAGGTGTGGTGTGATATTGTAGATGTGGTGTGATATTGTGGGTGTTGTGTGTGTTGTTCCAGGTGTGATGTGATATTGCGGGTGTGGTGTGATGTGGAAGTAGTGTGATGTTATGTTGTGGGTGTGCTGTGATATTTGTGGATGTGATGTGATATTGTGGAGTGTGCTGTGATATTTATGGGTGTGATGTGATGTTGTGGTTGTGCTGTGACGTTGTGGGTGTGCTGTGATGTTGTGGGTGTGGTGTGATGTGATGTTCTGGTGTGATGTTGTGCGGTGTGGTATGATGTGATGTTCTGGTGTGATGTGCAGTGTGGTGTGATATTGTGAATGTGGTGTGATATTGATGTGGTGTGATATGATATTTGTGGTGTGATATTTGTGTGCTGTTGTAGGGTGTGATATGATATTGTAGGTATTTGTGTGATATGGAAGTGGTGGTGTGATATGGTGTGGTGTGATATTTGTGGGTTTTGGTGTGATGTGGAAGTGGTGTGATGTTGTGGGGTGTGGTGTGTTGTGATATTGTTGGTGTGATGTGATATTGTGGGTGTGATATGATGTAGTGTGGTGTGATGTGCAGTGTGGTGTGATGTGGGTGTGGTGTGATGATGTAGGTGTGATGTGATGTGATGTTGCAGGTGTGGTGTGATGTTGTAGGTGTGGTATGATATGGGTGTGGTGTGATGATATGGAGGTGTGATGTGATATTTGCAGGTATAGTGTGATGTGGGTGTGATGTGATATTTGTGGGTGTGGTGTGATGATGGGTGTGGTGTGATATAGGTGTCATGTGATATTGTGGGTGTATGGTGTGGTGTTGCGGGTGTGGTGTGATATTGTGGGTGTGGTGTGGTGTTGCGGGTGTGGTGCGGTGTAACGTTGTGGGTTTAATGTGATGTGATGTTGTGGCTGAGAGGTGATGTTGTGGGTGTGGTGTGATGTTGTGGGTGTGATGTGATGTTCCCTGTGTGGTGTGATGTTATGGGTGTGATGTGATGGATTGATGTGGTGTGATGTTGTGGGTGATGTGTTATGTTGTGGGTGTGATGTGATGTTGTGGGTGTGGTGTGATGTGGAGGTGGTGTGATGTTGTGGGTATGGTATGATGTTGGTGTGATGTGATGTTGTGGGTGTGATATGATGTGGTGTGGTGTGATGTTGTGCGGTGTGGTGTGATGTCGGTGTGGTGTGATGATGTGGTTGTGATGTGATGTTGCGGGTGTGGTGTGATGTTGTAGGTGTGGTGTGATGTGGGTGTGGTGTGCTGTGGGTGTGATGTGATGTTGCGGGTATGGTGTGATGTGGGTGTGATGTGATGTTGTGGGTGTGGTGTGATGTGGGTGTGGTGTGATGTGGGTGTGATGTGATGTTGTGGGTGTGATGTGATGTTGCGGGTGTGGTGTGATGTTGTGGGTGTGGTGTGATGTGGGTGTGGTGCGGTGTAACGTTGTGGGTTTAATGTGATGTGATGTTGTGGGTGCGATGTGATGTTGTGGGTGTGGTGTTATGTTGTGGGTGTGATGTGATGTTCCCTGTGTGGTGTGATGTTGTGGGTGTGATGTGATGTTGTGGGTGTGGTGTGATGTTGTGGGTGTGATGTGATGTTGTGGGTGTGGTGTGATGTTGTTGGTGTGGTGTGATGTGGGTGTTTTGTAATGTTGGTGTGGTGTGATGTGGGTGTGGTGTGATTTGGTTGTGGTGTGATGTTGTGTGTGTGGTGTGGTGTGGGTGTGGTTTGATGTGGGCGTGGTGTGATGTTGGTGTGGTGTGATGTGTGTGTGGTTAGATGTTGGTGTGGTGTGATGTGGGTGTGGTGTGATTTGGTTGTGGTGGGGTGGTGTGATGTTGTGGGGTGGTGTGATGTTGTGGGGTGGTGTGATGTCGTGTGTGTCAGGTGGTAGGTGTTCGTTTACTAACTCTTACATAATAGGTGGTAACAGATGTTTTTAATACTGATCATTATCAGTGAATACCTGAAAGCTAACAGCTTGTAAAACCTTCAGTTGATATTGGCGTGTCATATTGACAGTGATAATTTCACAGCTTTCTATGTGTGATTGTCCATTTCCAAACCACACTTTGAAAGTATAAATACAGCTGTACTTCTCTGGAAAATGTCATCGGAAGGGGAAAACCATTCTGGGTAAGTAAAACGTTACTTTGCATATGCCGTTTTGTTAATACTGTTAAATATATGTTTGTTCGTATTTTACTGACCAGCGTTATCTTGAGTTATCTTCTCTATGCATCAAACACAATATTTACATAACGTATATGGGACTTGGTTTTGGGAATTGGGACTTTGGTTGTTTTTTTTATATGAGATGATAGAGACATGTGCCAACATAAAGTTTATATCATCTGGAGTGGTCAAAAGCATTCCTGATTACACTCTAAAAGCATCAACACATATCAACTTCTTAGCCACTGCTGACAGTAGACAGTAATACATTGCTGACATGTAATTAGTATTGAAATCATCAGCCCATCTACTTAGATGACACTGCGATATTACTTCTTAGGGGACTTAACGCGCCATTCCATTGTTCGTATTCCTTTGTTAATCCTAACGGGATCGGGTGTCAGGCTCGCTGAATTGGTAGACACATATCATCATATCCCAGTTGCGTTGAGCGATGCTCATGTTGTTGATCACTAGATTTTCGGGTCCAGACTCGATTATTGACATACTGTCCCTATATAGCTGGAATATTGTGCATTGGTTGTGAGATCTGAAGCAATAGCGACACAAAACACTTTGCAAAAAAATTCTAAGCTAATGCAGATCTTTCTTTAATGTTCATTGCATCAGAGGAAGGTTCTAGAACATCCCAGCACTCTGTCTAACAATGTGCAACTAAACGTAATAGCAAACTACTTCCCTCACTAACTCAACACGTACAATGTATAAAAGGTGAAACATTGTTGCACAACGTATAACTGCCCTATAACAATACTGACTGACTGACTGAGTTTGGTTTTACGCCGCTTTTAGCAATATTCCAGCAATATCACGGCGGGGGACACCAGAAATGAGCTTCACTCATTGTACCCATGTGGGAATTCGAACCCGGGTCTTCGGCGTGACGAGCCAACGCTTTAACCACTAGACTACCCCACCGCCCCCCTATAACAATATGTCATAACAAAAAAACACACATAACCCTACTGTCTGTTATGGAAACTTCGTCTCGGAATTCGGACTGCATCACTTCTAAGAATCATACTGGACTGATATGACGCTATACATTACAGAATCATGAAGTATCTGGTCGTAATTCTTTTGGTGGCTGCCTTGATTGCCGAATATGAGATGAGGAGGCCGAAGATTAAAATTAAATGCAGAAGAAATGAATGCATCATAAAAATTGAACCTCGCTCTCTCCCAGAGGGCATGGACGGTTCTGATGGTATGTCTTCTCTGTTACAGTTGAAAATACCATTTAATGATTTTAAAGCCAAATGTAACAATATCATAAGTGATATCATGGGATGCCAGAAACAGTTTTAACGTGTACAGAATGGAACCCTTGTCTTAGTTGAAATGAGCAAACACTTCAACCACTAGCCTATCCTAGAGTGAGTGAATTTGGGGGATTTTTGGCTGCCGAGGAGAGTATCAGCCAGTTTAATGTTGGAGGAAGTGTGCTGGTCGAAGACTTATACCACTTGTCTTCGACATGCAAAGGTCACATGTAAACTACTAACGTTTATTAGTTTGTTCAATGCGTGACCCATGAATATCCGGGTTAGAATTGGTCTTCAGTAACCCATGCTTGTCGTAAGAGGCGACTAACTGCATCGGGTGGTCAGGCTCGCTGACTTGGTTGACACATGTCATCGTATCCCAATTGCGTTGTTTGACGCTCATGTTGTTGATCACTGGATTGTCGGGTCCAGACTTGATTGTTTACAGACCGCTGCCATATAGCTGGAATATTTGCGGCGTAAAACTAACGCATTAATTCATTGTTCAATGTGTTCAATTTGTTAAATAAAGCAATTATATCAGTCTGTGGTTGACATATTGAATGAACTTACTTCTATCAAATGCTGTTTAGATCACAAAACTGCTCATCTGACTCGCGATGTCGATGAGTTCGACGAAGGAGACCTTGACAGCCGACAAATTTCCATGCTGGACAGTGGTCTTCAACAGCTGCTTCAAAGAATTTTGAATAAACGTAAGTTTATTGTTTTCTCATTTTTGTTTTGATAAAGGCCGCATTCACCGAACTATACACTTTCTCAGTTCCGTGTGTGGACATGCAGGTCAAACGTAAGGTGCTGGCGACTAAATCAATCACAGACTCAACTGTAAATAAGACACGTGTAAATATGTGTTCACTTCCTTAAATACGAAGTGGTTAAAGTTTCGTTCGGCACGCCAAAGACCCAGGTTCGATTCCCCACATGGGTACAATACGTGAAGCACCTTTCTGGTGTTCCCCGCCGTGATATTGCTGGAATATTGCTAGAAGCGGCGTAAAACTAAACTCACACTCTCACTCTTTAATACGTGGCATTGACCATCACACATGGAAAAGGTATTTCATTAACACAACTTGTATTCGATGTTTTACAAGGTGAAGAGGCGAAGGATGGCACTGTTTGAGGATCAACGAGAGTTGGTATGTCAATCTAAACCTAGTTTGGATATTTACATAAGTTAAATCATCATTACGTCCAACAAAGGGGGGCGATGGGGTAGCCTAATGGTTAAAGCGTTGGCTCGTCACGCCGAAGACCCGGGTTCGAATCCCCACATGGGTACAATGTGTGAAGCCCATTTCTGGTGTCCCCCGCCGTGATGTTGCTGGAATATTCCTAAAAGCGGCATAAAACCAAAACTCAGTCAGTCCAACAAAGCTTTCCATACTTAATCTCTAATTGATGTTAAATTTTGAGGCGGTGGGGTAGTGTTCGCTCGTCACGCGGAAAACTCGGGTTCGATTCCCCACATCGGTAAAATGTGTGAAGCCTATTTCTGGTGTCCACCAACGTCATATTACTGAAATATTGCTAAAAGCGGCTTAAAACTAAACTCACTCACTCCTTAAAAATTATCAACGTGATTTTTTTTTCAGATTGCGTCGAATTCAAAGAACAAAGACAATAAAGAGAAATTGATGCATCAAACTATCATTTTGTCATCTTTAACTTGAATCGAATTTTGGGTCGGACTGCAATTTGTTTCCAATTTCTTGACTGGCTACAATTACGCATTTAGAAGTTGAAAGAACATGATTGCATGACACACTTGTTATGTATCACGACAATTCTGAGCTACTACTTGCTCCAACATGGTGTAAATGTTGAGCAAGTAGATACAGCAAATACGCATGGCGCACGCACAGACAGACAGACGAAAACACATACATCTCACGCATACACATACCCCATACCCCCCTATGCGCGCACGCACGCACGCACACACGCACAGCGATATAGGTCCAACCTTGTTCACCCAAACCCCAGAGGGTGTGAATGAAATATTACACAACATTAGAGACACTGGACTACCCATAGCCACCAGAATATCTGTTTGTGTTTGTGTTGTTTATCGCCTCACTCAACAATATTCCAGCTATTTGGCGGCTGTCTGTCAATAATCGAGTCTAGACCAGAAAATCCAGTGATCAACATCATGAGCATAGATCTACGCAAATGGGATACAATGACATGCTGGCGAGTCTGACCACCCGATCCCGTTAGGTGATTCTTATCGCAAGCCTTGGCTGCTGACGACCAGGGCCCCGTTCCTCAAAGCGATTGTAGCGCAAAGTTGATCGTAACTCCCATACTTTAACATAGACTTACGACTGTTGTAGCACTACGATCGCTTTGAGGAACGGGGCCCAGGGCCTAGATTTTCGAAGCTCTCTTAGCGCTAAGATAGTCGTAAGTTAATGTTAATGTATGGCACTTACGACTAGCTTCGAAAATCTAGGCACAGGGCCCCGTTCCACAAAGCGATCGTAGCGCTAAGGTGATCGTAACTCCCATACTTTAACATAGACTTACGACAGTCGTAGTGCTACGATCGCTTTGAGGAACGGGGCCCAGGTCTATCCAGGACAGCCAAGTACAGTGGGAAATATTCCTGTATGGCACCTCGTGTCCTCCGACTGATATTAGCTGGTTTCTTCCCCGATAATCAGAGAAGCAGATTGCACGTTTAATCAAGGATAGCGTTTCCGAATGACCCAAACAGTTCAACAATGGGCGTGATTAAGTTGTGACACTGGAGTGAGGTTTCTGTGACAACGCACGCGGTGCGAGCTAAACCCACTAGACGGATTATACAGAGCCAATCTATATGCTAATACCGTAATACCGTAATATCAATTGTCTATTGTCTCTGAAAGGGTGTATGTAAGTGCCTCGGCGGTGACTTAGGAGGAGGGGCGCTTCCTTATTGAAAGATATAACCTTGCTTACATTCTCAGAACCTTTCAAGCAACTTGACAGGCTTACCGCAAATATACCAAAATCAATATATGTATTTTGTCAAATCCAACGATATAAACTCTAAAGACATCTACTGATGCTGTATGTCGATCGGGCTGATTATAGTTCGTTTCCGGAAAGTGTTCTGTTTTCGGTGTGTGTTGGCTCTGATTAAATGTATATTTTCGTAATTTCATGCAGTTTTGTTCGTTTGTGGTTTAACTGCTCTCAGCAATATCCCAGCTATATGGCGGCGGTCTGCAAATATTCGAGTCTGGACCAGACAATCCAGTGATCAGCAGTGTGAGCATCGATCTACGCAAGTGGTATACGATGACATGTGTCAGCCAAGTCAGCGAGCCTCACCACCTGATCCTGTTAGTCGCCTCTTACGACAAGCATGGGTTGCTGAAGACGCAATCTAACCGGTACCTTCACGGGTAATTTCATACAGTGACGCCATGCTAGTATCGGGAAGCTGCGCTTCGGACTATGAGCGAATGGACGTCATTTTAGATAATACATCAGCGTGGTTATGAGACGCTACTGGACGACGTCACGACTGCATAAGCATTATGAAACCTGATTTATCATTTCGAAATACCCCACAATAACCGGATCCTGATGTGTATGAGTATAGTTTAAGGCCGCACTCATCAATATTTCAGATATGCGATGGCATCAGACAATCAGGTGATTGACTTCATGAACATTGATATAACATGCATCAACTTTAGCTTTACGGGGAGTAAGGGGCAATATTTCAACTGCATGAGCGTGCACCACGGTAATAATGCTTCACAATGCAAGGCTCCGTTTCACGAAGCGATCTTAGCGCTACGACTGTGGTAAGTCAATGTTAACGTATAGGATATAATAAGGCCCCGTTTCATGAAGCGACCACAGTGCTGCGACTGTGGTACGTCTGTGTTAAAGTATAGGAGATAATAATGCTTCACAACCATGGCCCCGTTTCACGAAGCGATTTTAGCGCTACGACAGTCGTAAGTCTGTGTTAAACTACGGGATTAGGATCACCATTACACTACGCTCATTTCATGCAACGTGGTCCAAGCAAAGGACACTAGCAAGGGCCAGTTACACAAAGCGATCTTAGCTCTACGACAGTCTATGTTAAAGTGGGGAGTTACGATTGACTTGGTGCTAAGATCGCTTTGATGAGCCGGCCCAGGGCACGGAACCCTGTCTGACCACAGCATGCATTAAAAGAGGGGAGGTGAGGTGAAATTGGGTTTAACGTCGTGCTTGAGAATATTTCGCTCATATGACGACGTGCATGCATGTGCGGCTGCTTGTACTAGCCCAGACTGAAGCTGGTTTTATAGTGCTAGCTCACTGAGATACCATGCCGCAGTGAAGCATGAATACCCCACTCAGACACAGTATACTCCGAGCCGACCTTGTTGTACCCATTAATGCCGAGCGCCAGGCAGGGACCAACAAGTACCATATTTTAACGTATTTTGGTATGACGCGGTCGGGGATCGAACCCGCGACCTTCCGCTCTCCGGGCGGACGCTCTAACCACTACACAACGGAGGCGGTCGCAAGCATTAAAGGAAAACAAAGAAATAGTGATGAAGTGACAACAAGGACTTTTATTATCATAGCCATTATGCACCGTGACAGCTAATCCTGTTTACACATTTAATCTCCGTTTTCATTAAAAGGTCATTTCTTTACACTGCTCAGGTAAAGGTTTCGTCTATAACTACATAACATTCCACGCAGATATTGCTCTTTCCCAATCAAAGATTAATTTCAACGGGTTATAGTTTACGCATTTTGCACACTCATCGGTGATATCTCACACCCCATGATAAAAAGATGAAAAACATATTACAGAACATCACAGATGCCTTTGAACAGACTCCATGAAATAAGACAAATGTCGACCTGAAAAAAAGAGAAGAACAGTTCGATCTCCACAGAAGAGCATCGCCATAGGTCTGCAATATTGAAAAGAAATATTGTTCGAGAGAAAAGATATGGCGTCTAATTCCAAGATGGCGACACGAAATAGCGTTCAGAGTTGCGTCCCCTAGGCAGAGTTGCGTCCCCTTAATTCTGATTCCCGGAACCGTTGGGAAGACAGTAGAATGAGTAGGTGAGGACGCTGCTGGGACCTGGTTTAATGTTGCCGGTCTGTTGACAGGACGTCCCCTCGCGACACTGACAGCTGAAAAGAAAGAAAATTACAAAAATGTTTGAAATGCATTCAGATATCAGAATTGTTACAAATTCAATTCCACGAAAATAACAAGAAAGATTCCCACATCATGTTCTGACACATATGGATACACAATGTCATTTAGAAAGTGGTCATATGTAATACGTGTTATACACTCTTCAAAAACAGAAACGCATAAGCCAATTTTAGAAGAATTTATTGCGTTAGTTTAAGAGCAATTATTTCATGTAATTTCAATGGAAAATTCGCACGTCAATAGACAACGAGTTCGCCAACACAACAGCAACCTTTATCTTTGCGTTTCAGTTTACTTGAGTACACACGATGGCCTCAAAGTCAATACTTTGTATGACTTGTGGAATTCTTTCCCACTCTTCCTGAAATGCGATAGCAGTTGTGGATGTGTCTAAAGCGTGTTTTCACGTTGACGTACACGTCGAGTTCATCCTGTAGGTGTTCTGTCGGATTTAGATCTGGTGATCGGGAAGGCCATGGCAAGACACTAACGTTAGATTTGGTAAGGTACCGTCATGCTGGAACAACTCTCTCTGTCGGTCCATAGTCGGAAGCATGTGCAAGGACTTCGTTGATGCACCGATCTGCTGTAAAATTCCCCTGAACAACCACAAAATCAGATCTTTGTGTGCTTGATATCTCACCTCACACCATGACACCACATCTACCTCTATCTCAAGTAGGGTCAAAACGTTCATTTCTCCGGCGGTAAACACGCTGTCTTCGATCTCGCCGGTGAAGAGTGAATGAGTGAGTGAGTTTAGTTTTACGCCCCACTCAACAATAGTATATGGCGGCGGTCTGTAAAAAATCGAGTCTGGACCAGACAATCCAGTGATGATCAACAGCATGAGCATCGATCTACGCAATTGGGAACCGATGACATGTGTCAACCAAGTCAGCGAGCCTGACCACCCGATGCCGTTAGTCGCCCCTTACGACAAGCATGGGTAGCTGAAAATCAATTCTAACCGGGACCTTCACGGGTATCGCCGGTGAAGAAGAAACCGTGATTCATCACTGAACCAGACTAGCCTCCGGTTTCTAAGGTTCTAGTTCCGGACTCGACAACACCACCGCAACACAGGGGCGACAACTGGCCATCTTGGTCGAATCCCCACTTCACGCAATCGATTCCTGACAGGCTGGTCGGAAATTCTTCTCAAACCAGGGATTGTGCAGTCTCCACGGCTGTGCCAAGACGATGACGCAAGTGAGCAACCCGGATGTAGCGGTCCTGGACTTGGGTGGTAATTCACGGACGGCCGCTTCTCGGGCGATCTTGGGCGGAACTGGTCTGCAGGAAACGACCTCAAAGGCGAGATATGTTGCTCTGAAGAACGTTGAAAAGTCGGGCAAGTGCAGACTGCGACTCCCCAGATTCAAGGCGGCCTATGGTGATGTTTCGATTGTCGGGAAACAGTGTCGGCATGATGATTTCCTCCTTTCCAGGCAAAGGTGAGGTGAGGTGAGGTGAGGTGAGGTGAGGTGAAATTGGGTTTAACGTCGTGCTTGAGAATATTTCGCTCATATGACGACGTGCATGCGTGTGTGTATGTGTATGTGCGGCTGCTTGAACTAGCCCAGACTTAAGCAGGTTTTATAGTGCTAGCCCACTGAGATACCATGTCGCAGTGAAGCAAGAATACCCCACTCAGACACATTATACTGACTCCGAGCCGACCAGTCCTTGTTGTACCCATTAATGCCGAGCGCCAGGCAGGGACCAACAAGTACCATTTTTTAACGTCTTTTGGTTTGACGCGGTCGGGGATCGAACCCGCGACCTTCCGCTCTCCGGGCGGACGCTCTAACCACTACACCACGGAGGCGGTCCTTCCAGGCAAAGACGAACCACAAACTTAAACACAACGTTTGCCTTTGTATAGTGATTGATGTCGCATGCTTTTCCGCTTACTTGCACGTGCATTTTGCTTTGCATGTTTTCTTCGGTGACGTTTGGCGAATATTTCTTCAAACGCTTCTAAAACAACGGGGAAAGTTAAAATTGCCGCGTTTTGGCACTGAAACTGTTTGCAATGACACAAAATGACGTTTTTGAAATAATTAGTATATTTGTATTGTTTTTGCCGCAGCTACAATATTCTCAAAGTCACATATGCGTTTCGGATTTTAAAAGTGTATTTGAGATTACACTTTCTCAATGAAGTACTGATTCTGGTACTTTTGTTGGGTTGAGTCCCACCGGGACAGCCGGAATGCAAGGTCAGCCATCTAACCCACTCAGCAACCTTGACACAATAGATGGGACTGAACCAAACAAAGTTATAAGACCCTGTACTTTACTGAGAAAGTGTAATCCCAAATTTAACATGTGTTACTTATGAACATTCTTTTGGAAAATCTTTTCTCAAAGAGGAGACTGATTATACAGAGCTAAGTTTAATTTATTTCTCTGTGTTCACATTCAATATTTTTCCATGGGTAGACAGATCGTTCGCCATTTCCGCTCCGACATGAATCTGTGTTTAAACATGTTGCTGTCAATTGTCAGCAATCTACCGCTTTCATAATGGTCGCTGTTACATAGTACCGGTGCGGTGGGGTAGCCTAGTGGTTTAAACGTTCGTTCGTCACACCGAAGACCCAGGTTCGATTCCCCATATGGGTACAATGTGCGAAGCCCGTTTCTGGTGTCCCCCGCCGTGATATTGCTGGAATATTGCTAAAACTGGTGTAAAACTAAACTCAATCACTCTCACGCGATAATGTAGGCTTCAATGAAAGATACAAACAGTGAATTTACATCAGAGTTGACTCAAATAACGCATCGAAACGCTGCACGTTTGTTTGTACATTAACTTCAATGAAGAACAGAAATAAACTCACTCACACACTGACACATAGTATCACTACGCAACCGTTTGGATTCTTTCAGAATGAATAGATCCACATCCAATGAACAAGAGCAAAACAAGTAAATGCTCACTTTTAGTAGGGGCGGTGGGGTAGCCTAGTGGTTAAAGCGTTGGCTCGTCACGCCGAAGACCCAGGTTCGAATCCCCACATGGGTACAATGTGTGAAGCCCATTTCTGGTGTCCCCCGCCGTGATTTTGCTGGAGTATTGCTAAAAGCGGCGTAAAACCAAACTCAGTCAGTCAGTCAGTCACTTTTAGTAAAGTACTTTTATCGTGTCTTATAAATTACTCATGAAAATGAATGTACTGACCGAGTACTGAACCCAGGCTAATAAAGATAATACCAGCATACTCTCATTCACACAGCGTATCTAATCATTTTGATGAAAGAGCACCAAGCACACAAAAATCAGGGATTCTGAACCAATGTGTCAGGTCATTGAAGTCATACACTCCATATACGCAGCATCATCAAAAGTCTCTAATACCCTGGGTCGAAATGGACATTGTTAATATTTCCCAACAGAATATTCATAATCCTCCTTTGTTGCTGGTGATTGCTTTCCTACCGTCAATTACCATTGTCTCCAGAAGGGGTTAACGCTGCGTACGGGGGAGGGTGGCCATTTCATTGTCCGGCGCTGGATCCGTGGTAATAGGGTTACCCACGGATGTGTCTGTACTTTACACATATTATTGGCTAATCACAGCTACACGGCGGTGATGACGTCAAGGACGACGTGGCAAGTGGGGGTTGAGTTGGGGGCGTTGTAGGGGGTGGTATGTAAATCACGTGGCGTATATATTTAACGCCGGATTACCTCGAGACAAATGATGTTATCATGAAGGTTACATAAAAGCGGAATTGATCAGTGACGTCGCGAATCAACAATAATGATAATGATGATAATTATAATAATGGGTATTTCTTAAGCGCATATGTAAGCTCATTGCGCTATGACATTATTACCCCGGTTAACCCATTCTGCCTGTGTTCGCTGTACAAAAGGTTAACCGTCATATGACTTATCCAAGGGGTACCTATTCCCTGCTGGGTGAACAGAGGCAATTTTGAACAAAATCACACGCTCAAGGTGAGACCATGTCCATTACGTGTGTATCTTTGTGGGGTCAAACATGGCCTCCCATCCAAGGACTTTCCGTGACCAACGTTACCTAATTTCAACTGTCTTGTAACCTGGGCTACCCACGAGACAACACCCCCATCAGGAGATGAAGGAACTTTGATATTAAATAAATGAATACTCTAGACCTATCAAATCGAAATATTGACATGGTCTTAAGCATATTGTGCATCCTTAACATCGTGAAGATATACTGAAAATACTCGGAGGAATACCAACGTAAAACACAATACAAACAGCTCCAATTTGAAATACGCCACTCGAATATTCCGTGCAATGTATACCCCAGTAAGACAAACGTACAGGATGAGTGAGTGAGTTAATATTTAACGTCACATCGGCAATATCTCAGCCATATCGTGACGAAAACAATTCATACAATAAGAAATGAAAACATTTTCGAAGAGTAAAACCTGTCGACGATGGACAGTAAAAACACTAGAGTATCACAGATATGAATATAAAACTAGCATGTAAAACTAAAACATTTTAACTAAAGAAGATAAATTACGGGTTATAGATCGCCAACAACTGAAGGTAGATCACCATACTAGGAACCGTGGGGACTTACATTACTTTTGCTACCTGCATGGACCCTAGCTGGACTTACACCATCCCTTCAGCCACTGGCGATGGTAGGAAGATTTAGCCGAAATTTAAAATAACAAAAATACTACGATTAAAACGTATGGTTGAGCGAAATTGACTTTGAAAGTTTTGGGGACTTACGTACCACGTACAGGATGATGATTTGTGGCTTTGCAAAAATGTTTTGTCCTTTTGGTTGAATTTCTTCAGGAGTCCCTGTGTTATTATCCGTTAAAAACATTATATTAAAGGCAGGGGCGGATACAGCTTTTTGAGAAAGGTGGGTGGGTGGACACTATTGAGAAAAGGAGGGTTCACACTTCAATTTCACCCGAGTTTCAATGGTCATTTAACAAACTTTCAGCACATGGATCCGCCTATGAAAGAAATATTGTTTTGTATTGCGTCAGTGAAATAAAATGCTGATTCTGTGGAAATGAGTTTGTTCTTAACCATAGCAGAAAAAGAAACTCAAAGTAGAAAAAGTTAGACTGCCTAATGTCCAACTTCCATCTTCGTGGAATGCTCAAAACTGCATTCAGGAAGTGGACAGGTTTGGTGGGGATAGTGTAATGATGTCCACACGGATAGAACAGGCGTGGTACACGTCCATGGCAATTTATCGGCAGAACGTTATGTACATGAAATTCTTCGTCCCCACGTTCTTCGCATTATGCAACAAGCAACACGACAATGTTCTTGATCGATGTAAGCCATCACGTCAGCAACAGACATTGAACCTTTGACACAAGCACTGCAGGAAGCGTGGGTGAGCCTTACCCACATTCATAATCTGATTGGTTCAAGGCAGTTCTGGACTAGCACGGGACCATACAAGATGTTGAAAACAGATGACCTTCACCTTGACATGCGATTATTTCAAGTGTTCCTTACTGAGAAAGCGTAATCCCAAATATAACATACATGTATGTTATATCTGACCACTTTCTAAATGGCACTGTGTATTCACTGACTTACTACTGCAGTCGTGAAGATCCTGGCTAGAATTGAACTTCAAAGATATGTGCTTGTCATACGATTGGTAGTTCGTTGGTTTATGCTTTAACGTCCCACTCAGCAATATTCCAGCTATGTGGAGGCGCTCTGTAAATAATCGAGTCTGGACCAGACAATCTAGAGATCAACATCATGAGCATCAATCTACGCAACTGGGATACGATGACATATGTCAATCAAATCAGTAAGCCTAACCACCCGATCCCGTTAGTCGCCTCTTACGAAAAGCATGGGTTGCTGAAGACCAATTCAAACCCTGATCTTCACGGTTAATGCATATCACTGTATCCTGAATGCATGGATCGATGCCCATGATGTCAATCACTAGCTTGTCTTGTCCTGACTCTACTATTTACAGACAGCCATCCGTCATCTAACCGAGGTACATAGGAAACGAACAAATTTGTTGAATAAAAGGTGAGGTGAAATTGGGTTTAACGTCGTGCTTGAGAATATTTCGCTCATATGACGACGTGCATGCGTGTGTATGTGTATGTGTACTAGCCCAGACGTAGGCTGGTTTTATAGTGCTAGCTCACTGAGATACCATGCCGCAGTGAAGCATGAATACCCCACTCAGACACATTATACTGACTCCGAGCCGACCAGTTCTTGTTGTACCCATTAATGCCGAGCGCCAGGCAGGGACCAACAAGTACCACATTTTAACGTCTTTTGGTATGACGCGGTCGGGGATCGAACCCGCGACCTTCCGCTCTCCGGGCGGACGCTCTAACCACTACACCACGGAGGCGGTCTTGTTGAATAAAAGAGAGTCATAAATTGATTGTATATTTTATGTTTATGTCTTATTTTTCTGATGTTTGACATACAAACACACATTGATATATACTTACTCATAGTCGAGGAAGTCGCAGAATGTCTCGTCCACCCGCAGTGCCGCTCGCCATCTGCAGACTGCCCACATACACGGGGTACTCGACCCACACTGACGGGTGCTCACAGCCGCGGGTAGCCCTAACACCTGGAATATATACATCCCGACTTAAAACTGTGGGGTGAAAATATATATACCCCTATGGCTAAGAGTGAGTGTGTTTAGTTTTACGCTGCTTTTAGTAATATTCCAGCAATATCACGGCGGGGACACCAGACATGGGTTTAACACAGCGTACCCATGTGGGGAATCGAACCCCGATGGCGAAGAAAGAAACAAATAGAAATGGTTGTTAGTTTGTGGTAGAATTTTGGGATATCGTAGTTGTGTCGTAGAACTCGTTCCACAAAGCTGTCACAACGATAGGATTGTCGTAAGTCTGTTTTAAACTACTGGAGTTAAGGCCGGCGTAGGGGTCAGATCGCTTTGTGGAACGAGCCCCATTGTTGACGTGTATATTTTGGAGGTTAAATAAAGTTTGGAACTATTTTTATTAATAAGCATATTTATTTGTGCATTACCTTGATGTTTAATGTTAAATGACCATAATATATTATTTTTAAGGAAGTGACAATATGAAAGAAAAAGAAATAAACCGCAACATCTTTCTTGATTCGATATCGTGTTTGATATTCAAGTGAAATATATCATGTTGTTTGTTGCTTAACGCTGCATCCAGCAATATTCCAGCTATTTGGCGGCGGTCAGTAAATAACCGAGTCTGGACCAGACAATCCAGTGATCAACATCATGGGCATCAATCTACGCAGTTGGGATACGATGACATGTGTCAACCCAGTCAGCGAGCCTGACCACCTGATCCCGTTAGTCGCCTCTTACGACAAGCATGGGTTACTGAAGATGAGTTCAAACCCGGATCTTGACGGGTATATATATCATGTTAGTCATATGATATATAAGAAAAGAACTGCACTTAGTAGCACTCAAAGAATACCTCAGTATCATATTTGTATGAAATAATTTCATTAATAACATCAGAAATACATATGATACATAAATCGCAGACAACTCATATTTGGAAATCAATACATTTGTTTATTCGGCACAAATTTACATTAATTTTATTTTAATATAAATTTATATAAAAAAATTTATTTTATTTTATTTATTATTTTATTTATTTTATTAGATGTCATGTTGTTGCATCCGTGTGTATTTACTCATTTTCAGCTCGGTATACATGCACTTTCTTTTCCCGCTCAGTATATATAATGCATATAATGGGACTAAAGAAGCTGTACTCAACATTCAATAGCTCACATATACGTATTTATAAAACTAGACAATACATCCCGTGGCCAGCATCCCTCACGCTGTTATATTCAATACACGGCCGTGAAGCGTCATTAGTGCTAATCATATCATTTTCTGCTGTACGTTATCGCATCCACGTGGAGAATACAATAGAAGCACATCGTGATTGTAATCGATTATTCCCGGTGTTAGCTTCTATTATATAAGGGTCACGTAGGTATGTAGTTTGTCAAACATCATTATATGGCAACCATCATCAATACTGACTGACTGAGTTTGGTTTTACGCCGCTTTTAGCAATATTCCAGCAATATCACGGCGGGGGACACCATAAATGGGCTTCACTCATTGTACCCATGTGGGGATTCGAACCCGGGTCTTCGGCGTGACGAGCCAACGCTTTAACCACTAGACTATCCCACCGCCCCCCATCATCAATAGGATGTCAACGATGTGATTAACAGTTGAGGAACATGTTCTATGTCACATTGATTGAATGATTGTATGGAACTGGGAAAATGGGTAACGATTTTTAAAAATAATGAAATGTGAAAGATTTATAGAGTTGTGAATACACAATGGCATTTAGAGAGTGGTCAACTGTAATATGGGTTTTATTTGGGATTACACTCTCTCAGTAATGTAACGATTCAAGTATTTTGGTTTGGCTGAGTCCCATCTGGGAGTCTCAGAGTCAGGCACTAAATGCCCAGCACAGAAAGTCAGCGATCTAACCCACTGAGCCACCACGGCTTCCACAGGAAGTCGGACAACTGGTAGTCGAGATTACGTACATTGTGTATCTCTTTGACAAGTGGATATTGGCAGGCGTTCACGGCCGAAAGCTATAAGTACACATTGTCATTTAGAAAGCGGTCAAATGTGGAAGCCGCTATGGCTAAGTGGGTTAGATCGCTGACTTACGTGATAGAGATTAGATACCTGGGCCTAGATTTTCGACGCTCTCTAAGCGCTAAGATAGTCGTAGGTTAATGTTAATGTATGGCACTTACGACTATCTTAGCGCTAAAAGAGCTTCGAAAATCTGAATCTTAGTGAGAGGGTTCTAAACCCTGATGGGTCTCAACGTAACAAAAGTACTAGATTCTTACACCGTTATCAAGCTAAGTTGAATCTACATAAAAATGTCGTTCTTCATGGTTGTTATTCATAAAGTCGTATGCTTGATTATTGACTCACCATCTTCAAGAATGCTAATCAAAACAATGAGAAAGCGTAATTCCAAATGTTGCATTTATAAAGTTACCGAAAACACACCAGAGCGCCCGTGTACATGAAATACATGTCTTGACAGGTTACAGTCATAGTGGGTATAAAAATGTTTCGTTTTAACACACAACTGAACAGCACTTTGACTTGCTTCGTACATTTATCTGATGATATTTGTATGACCCTCCATAATAGTGAGTGAGTGAGTTTACTTTTACGCCGCACTCCAGCTTTTCGGTGGCGGTCTGTAAATAATCGAGTCTGGACCAGACAATCCAGTGATCAACAGCATGAGCATCGATCTGCGCAATTGGGAACCGATGACATGTGTCAACCAAGTCATCGAGTCTGACCACCCGATCCCGTTAGTCGCCTCTTACGACAAGCATGGGTTACTGAAGATCAACATTCTAACCCGGACCTTCACGGGTACAATCCCTAATAAAGATGAGTAGAACAGTGGTTACTTATGACTCTGAACGGTCTTGTATTATAATGGTCAGCGTCTATGATGATCATGGGGATATATTCAATAGGTATCAATACGATTGTTTCGAAAAGATACATCTATGTCAGTCACTGATTGAATACTAAAGCTATTTTCGTCCCATTTTTAAATTCATATCTTAATCATAAATACTTTTAAAAATATTTGGTTATTTCGAACAATTTACAAAACTTCCATTTGAGGTGAGAAAAACACATGTAACTTTGTTGATCAATTTAAGAACATTATAAACATTATTAAAACTTAGCTCGTCTGAATGCAGACTGCCAAAACACAGCAAACCCAAGCCATGATATCCCAAACAAATACATGCTCACCATTGAAAACTCATTTTGATGTGTTTGTGTCATTTTTAAAAAGAATAATAATGATGAGTATTTATAAAGCGCTGTATCCACCCACAAGGTGCATGCTCAAAGCGCATAAAATGTGAGAAAAGGTAAACGTGAGTGAGTTTAGCTTTACGCCGTTTTTAGCAATATTTCAGCAATATTTCAGCAATATCACGGCGGGGGACACCAGAAATGGGCTTCACACTTTGAACCCATATGGGGAATCGAACCCGGGTCTTCGGCGTGACGAGCGAACGCTTTAACCTATAGGCTACCCCACCGGCCCTATGGAGTAAGAGAGTAAATACGCTGTAATGCTACCTGAGCATCATTCCAGCAATATGAGAAATGGGTTCCACAAATCGACACTTTAACCACCTTATCTAACGGCACGGTGAGATTTGGATGATGGAAATTGTCCACTTTCTCTTCAACTCAGGAATACCGTAAGTCAACAATAATTTATGCAAAAATAGGTGCTCCCACATCCTACACCTGAGCATTACTATTCAACATGGCCGATTCAGAAACATATAGCGGACAGAGGTATTAACCTGTATATGAAAATGGAAGCCAAAGAGATATTTTAATCATATAATGTCTACATTTGAAACCGTTATATATATTTTTCTTGCGTGCAACGTGACAATTCGTTCATTTAGTTAAAATATAAGCGAATGAGTTCGGTTTAACAGTATTGATACCATTTGGGATTCTGGTTTTAAATTGGTCAAATGGCAAATACGATCTTTTTAGAATGTAATGTCAACATTTGAAGCCTTTCACTTTTCTTCAGTTTTCGTTTATATATAAGTGAATGGGTTCGGTTTAACGCCGCATCACCGTATGATTGATAGCCCTTGGTATTATGGATTAAAATTGGTCAAAAGGTTACCAAATGGATTACTTGTCACCCTTAGTCAACTGGTTTACAATGTTCCGTCTTCACAATAACTCCGTGCCGTTAGATATCCTGGTTGTTAAAGTGGCGTTGTACCCCTTGGCTTGGATCATTGATCACAATTTCGATCAACGATTTGCATTATCCTGACTCGAAAAATTAAAGGCCGTCGTCATATTGTTAGAGCATCGCTGATTTCGACTTTGAACAAAAGAGAACCCAAAAAGGGAACATTTATTGATGTCAATGGTCAACTGGCGCTGTTTGGTAATGTAAATGAACAAATAGAAGCCATTACCAATCAGTAGGGCTGCGCAATACAACCGGTTTACCGGGATTTACCGGTTCAGACATGAAAACGATACGTATTGCGATACGCTGATCGAAAACCGGTATTTTGACATGCATTCGGAAAACTTCGTAACACTCGGAAATCTTCGGATATTGCCTTGTTTGATTTGTTCCAGATATTATTTACATTTTTATTTTGTCAGGATTAAAAGTTTTTATTAAAGCTTAATCAAACATGATGATTTTGTTTTGTTTTTGCTTTATAAATCAAGCATTAACTCGAGTATAAGTAGTGTTTTTGTTTAAAAAACTTCTTGCAATATATTGCAATACATGCTTTCGCATCGCAATATATCGCAATATGAAAATTCTCTGCAATACCCACCCCTACCAATCAGCACCAGTTACCAACCTACTTCCCTTGTTAAGTGTCCGTTATTATTATCTTATCACTGTTGTTGTTAAACATGTACTTATATACTTATCTGCACCCTAGTTTTTCATTCACCTGATGAAGGAGTAAGACTATGCTCAAAAGCGTCCTGTTCCTCATCAAAGAAACTGACATTAATGAATTCTCACATTTTATGTGTATCACTTCTAAATGCCGTTCAAAGACATAATAGACAACCAATAGTAATCATGCTCCTTTTTATGAAATCATGAAGACGGTTTTCGCGCTAACATATCTGAGACAATTTAGGATTCGAACCCTGGACCAACGGATCCTAGGAGCAAAGGGACGCAACTCACGTTGGATTACGAGTTCTTTGACCACTGGGAAACCCTTAATTCTGAAGGTTTTAATTTCTGATTTTTTAAATGAAAAGTTAGCAACTCACCGTGTTTAGGTTGTTCGCTTGAGCTGCGAGCAAAACTGACAGAAGAAACGACAGCACTTGGGTGAAAAACTTCATGGCGGGAACTGGTAGGCTGCGATGTTGATGGTAAGCGTGCTTGTGATGTCCACTTTTATTCTCTCAGCAGCTCATCAACACCCTCTTTTATACATGTTTGGTGGACATAGATAATTGTGCTATCTGTGACTCTCTTCGTGAGGATTGGATATCTCACAGAAACCTTGACGCCGGTCAACGTTGTGGTGATAGGGAGGCGCTTGGAAAAGCCAATTATAGGTGCTGGACTTTGTTGCGACAGTGACAATAAAGTAGGAATATCACTGGAAACAAGAATCTAAGACATGATAATTGTAACTAACGCAATTGTATCTCAGATATGGTTCATACTTAACAAACATCAAGTGTCATATCGATTACTGAATATTCTTCACCAACATCGTGATTTTTGTTCGAACTGCGAACGGCCATGTCTTTTCGAATGACACAGATCATTATCAGCTTATAATCTGTTGGTTAGAAGGTTACAAAATAGAAGCTAACGAAATGTGATAAAAACATTGTTATTTCTATTATGTTAGAGATACCCGGGTGTGTCTGTGCTTGAATCCAAGTGTCTGATCAACAGAACTTAAATGGTTTCCTGAATAAAGCAAATCACTCAAATATTTGATTTCTGAACAAAACTGGCTCCGTCGTCTTTGGTCTATACGCCAGGTAAACAACTACAGCGATAAGAGACCGCTTGTTCATTTTGTTGTACATATAGTCAGTGGTTTCAAGGCTGCTGCTATAAAATACATTTTATTAAGTCCTCAAATTTTAGTTGGTTAGTAATGCTTTCGTTTGTATTCGACTTAATCCTTCTAAAACTTTTGTGGCTAATCAATCGCATTATTATCAATTTAGTCTGTCAACCAAACCCCAGAGAAAAATGTGAAAAATGGAGTCCAACTTAAGTCTAGAAATTTGACACGTCCACAATGCCACTACCTCCTGAAATATAGAATTGGTCGGGGCTCATTTCGGATTGTATATATTTTCAATATAGAACAAACTTTATGGATAACAACTTCTTTTTATTCGCGAGTGCGACGTTTCGATACAGATTCTTGTACCGTTGTCAAGCATGTATATATTTTCATTAGATATATAAGTATTTTCTTGACTACATGTCAGTCTATTGTCTATTATGATAGTTAGAAAATGACAAAAGAGGCAAAATATAAAAACAAATTTAATTATTGATTTTGCTGTTTAGACTTTATATTTTATGTGACCCTGAACATGCTATCAAGTGCTCTTCTGCCGGGAATGGATTTTATTGTTGGACAGATTTTCCCGAGTTGAAAATTCATTTTGTTATGTAAAACAACACGACCGAATGACACAGTTTTGTAACAAATGTATGGCTGTGGAGCAAATGAAGTTCACCCAGTGGAAGTGTACGGCTTCGCTCTGGTGACAGGAAGTATTAACTGAGAGCAAACCGGAAGTGATTGGCTCCGACGAGCGGAGTTGTGACAATCTGGGACAGTATTCGCTAACCTCGTTTGTCTCCGTCACAGACCTTGTATGAGTGATTTTGATTCATTCATTTATTTCAGTAATAAGGCCTCAGGCCCACTTACATATTATATGCAAATATTTACAATTGGTGCTTCATTTCCTAAATTTTAAAGATATGACTGACTGACTGACTGACTGAGTTTGGTTTTACGCCGCTTTTAGCAATATTTCAGCAACATCACGGCGGGGGACACCAGAAACGGGCTTCACACATTGTGCCCATGTGGGGATTCGAACCCGGGTCTTCGGCGTGACGAGCCAACGCTTTAACCATTAGGCTACCCCACCGCCCCTTTTAAAGATATGACGATCGTAGACTTTTGGCTAGTGTTATCCTTCCTCCAGTAATATACCATCAACAACCAAACTGCTATTATTATTATGCTAGTATTTGTTTAGCGCCAATATCCATCTCAGCTGCTCACAGGCGCTGTGTTTCCCTCCTCGATCATCTGATGTCAATCTGAAACGGCACAACATATGATCAATCTCAACTCCCTGGGGATCATACAACTGTTATTCACCAGTTCGCCGGCATCTTTCTGGAAGTAGACAAATGAAGTTCATGATATCAAAACATGGCTTAACTTGATTCATCGGAAATATTTTGAAAGAGAATATTATTCTGTGCAGTTGAACGATTTCGGTATTGTATTGTCTTTTCAGCAAGATCAGGGGCGGTGGGGTAGCCTAGTGGTTAAAGCGTTGGCTCGTCACGCCGAAGACCTGGGTTCGAATCCCCACATGTGTACAATGTGTGAAGCCAATTTCTGGTGTTCCCCGCCGTGATGTTGCTGGAATATTGCTAAAAGCGGCGTAAAACCACTCAGTCAGTCAGTCAGTCAGAAAGATCAGAGACATCGTAAAACATCAGCAAGGCTCTACCGCGGAATCAAACCCTGGTGAGGCGTGACAAGAGAGCGCGTTAACCACACAACTACCCCACTATACGTGTATCTATAACAAAAATATGTGTTGTTTGTCATGTATTACTTTTAGCCTACTGCAGAAATGTGAAAATATACATTGCTATTGGGATGAACATCATCAGACAAGCCAGGGTACCAGATAGAAACTATTGGTCATACGTCTCTTTATATATCTAGACATCGTTCGAAAATAACGTCGATCCTAAGGCCGACTGAAAACCACTCGGACTCAAAGGTTTTGTTTTTCTGCAGGTCATTATGACCGACAGCTTTCTCATCCCCTATAACTAAGAGTATTATTTCCATATCAAAATATAGGGCCTACACATTCTGATCAGACCCCGCAACTTTTTATGGTTCTGGGTCCTTAGGGCCAGCAGATTTTCCTGATTAAGGGCAAACACTGGTTGGAACCAATGTGCCTACAGTTCATTCTGGCTATCTGAGTCAGCTGTCTGACAAAGCTTAGAGTTGCCTGGTATGCATTTTGTGTTGTTTTAAATCTTAAACATGAAAAGTTTATCATGAAACGTTCATCGTGGACAAAGTCTACTTCCCGTTTAAATCTATTACTTTTAATAATTATTTGTAATCCTTCAATACCTTGTCCTTAATATCACTTAACACACTCACCCACCCACCCACTCACTCACTCCTTGATATAACTGAACTGCTGACGGTTTTCATAACCCACGCACTCAAATACATATTAGCAATCAGCAAATGGCTCGCTTCACATTTAGATGTGACCGATAAACAGTGACGACAAAGTCTGACACATTTTCTTTTGTACCAGAATGAAAAGTGGTCATGACGAACTGACCATACGTCGTCCTTTAATGTCAAGACGCTGACAAGGTATTAACAAAGATACCTGTCATTAGGAGATGTCACATCTTGTACACATCGACAAGCCGCACGGGGAATCCGGATTAAACTGATCCCCAGAGAGCATATGAATCTTTGTTTGATGTTTAACGCAGCACTTAGCAACAGTGCGGGGTTGTGACGGTGATCTGTAAATAATCGAGTCTGGACCAGCTAATCCAGTGATTGACATCAGTGGTCAGAAAAGCAACCAGCCTTCACCTCATCCCACAAGTGCTTGTGTAAATGACTAGAATCGGGTATAAAACATCACGTCCGTCTAGTTTGATATCAGTGGGTGAGTGAGTTTTACGCCGCGCTCAGCAATATTCCAGCTATATGGCGGCGGTCTGTAAATAATCGCGTCTAGACCAGACAGTCCAGTGATCAACATCATGAGCATCGATCTACGCAAGTGGGAACTGATTACGTGTGTCAACCAAGTCAGCAAGCCTGACCACCCGAGTTGATTGATTTGTTTGTTGTCTAACACCACACTCAGCAATATTCCAGCTATATGGCGGCAGTCTGTAAATAATCGCGTCTAGACCAGACAGTCCAATGGTCATCATCATGAGCATCTATCTACGCAATTGGGATACGATGACATGTGTCAACCGAGTCAGCAAGCCTGACCACCTGACCTGGTTAGTCGCCTCTTACGACAATGATGGGTTACTGAAGACCAATTCTAACCCGGATCATCACGGGTCTGGTCGGTGGGAGGGGATATCAAACAACACAAGGGTTAACTTCTGTGCATCGTCCAAATTAATATTTTAACGTTTAAAGCTAGTCAACAGGAGTGACCAGTGTTTCGGGTGTAAAAAGTAATATCGTGATAGGGTAGGAGTGATATAATTTGACGATAGTCTGGTCCAGACTCGATTGTTCACAGACAGACGCCATATGGCTGGAATATTGCCCAGTGCAGCGTTAAAAACCAAACCATATGACGTCACGTCGATGGCAACCGATAGCGTCACTTGGATCTGTAAAACATCGTGATTTTATTGTGTCCGATATGGTTCGCTCTTACCATGCGATATATCTTGTGAGAGCAAGTTCGGATTATCTGTTATACTGTTACAGTTACAAATCGTGATTGTATTTTTCTTTTGTTGAGGCCACATGGGCACAATGTGTGAAGCCCATTTCTGGTGTCCCCCGCCCTGATATTGCTGGAATATTGCTAAAAGCGGCGTAAAACTAACTTCAGTCAGTCTTTTATTGAGGAAACGTCACAAGATCTGACTAAACACAGGATATTGCACTGGTCCTGCCGTGAGCGATCAATAGTGGCTTCTTTGAGTGGCATTTAGAAGTTGGTGGGATGAACAAGCGAGCGAGTTCTAGCTCAACTTCTTTTGAGACTACAACCAGCCATCAACAAATACAAAGGTCATTACATTCCCACTGTCCACCATCAACTCAACACAAGGCAATTGAACCCCATCTTTCATTATTATTCTCATTGTCTGATACCTCCCCTTGTTAATTCTGCATTGTGTAAACATTAATGTTTAATGTTTATATATCCACCGCACTTTGTACATCAGCATCATCTGCTGTGTTATCATCAATTAATAATATCACCATGTACATTAACTATATAAACATAACTTTACCCATGTATATAAATGCTTTACATACAATACTGGAAATCAGTTGTATGATAATGTGTTATTATCTACAGTGAAACGTTGCATATATTGTAGTAAAGACGTTGTATGTTCATAAAACTATTCCCCTTATTTATCAAAAGTGGTATTGTCCTCCGCGATTAAGCAGCCAAAGGCCAAAGAAGAGAAATATTTTCAGTAAAATCAGAGAAAGCGAATTATATGTGCACCATCTCCTGTGACTTCTGATTCAAATATTGGTTTTAATTTGAAATATTCTTGTTTTTGTTTCATTTTAAATTATGTATGAATGTAATAAACAATTATTGACAACAATGCGGGCAACATAATCATTATTGGGACCTACGGAACTGATATTGACCTCGAAGTATCGACTTATTAGCCGACTAGTTCTTAAATGATCTTAGCCCAAGACCAGTTCACGTTGAGTGAGTATGGTTTTACGGCGGTTTTAGCAAAGTTCCAGCAATATCACGGCGGCGGACACCAGAAATGAGCTTCACATATTGTACCCATGTGTGGAATCGAACCCGGTTCTTCGGCGTGACGAGCGCACGCTTGAACCACTAGGCTTCACCACCGCCCCAGTTCAGGTTGAAATGTGTGAGTTTCAGTTTTGTGCTAATTGGCAGTGTTCAACCGAATTCTACTTTCTCATTCGCAGATAGATCACGTACACCACCCGTAGCAAGATTCGGCATATTAAATGGTCTTAACAAGTCGAACATTTTCTTTTGATCCACGAAGATCTTTGTGTATTAGTGTTTGATATTTACACCAGTACTCCAGTTCCTCGTGTGATAAACATAGCGCTCTAATCCGACGCGTACCTGTTAATGGATTTTCCCTTAATCTGGACTGACAAGTTAAGTACTCACATTGAGGTCCATACAGATTTCAGTTTATAGACAACAATAACATGCCCTGTCTACAAGGCAAACCTACATCCACGGTAATGAGACGGACTGAAACCATCTCGCCAGCCTCTGCATCAGGAATTAAGGGATTACCTACAACATCTGCTAATGTGTTCTTCAGATAAACAGAGGCGCTTTGATATCTTTTCAGAAATGACTTTGGTTTTGATCTTTCAATGTTCTGTGGTAGTATATATGAAGTCGCTCAGTCTTTGACCTGTTTTCCGTTGTGGGGATCTTTTAATAATATTTTTAAAACTTCCTTTCAGGCATTTTCGAAGTTGATGCTTTCGCTGTTTGGAGGCATCATGGAAAGGGTGTGGGTTTCCTTAATGAAATGTTTTGTATCTCGTTTTAGACTTTTAATTTTTATGCAGCTAAAATAGGTTCAGAAAACATGTTTTTCAGCTTCGCTGAATTATCGATAAGATCACAACTTCCACTCCTATAACATTTTTATGAATAACGATCTTTTTGACGAACACAGATACAATGCGTAGTAGTTTGATAAACAATATACCAGGCGAAAATAACCACAGAATTTCGGAAAATGCACGTGGGAAACAAAATAAAGACAAACCCATTAATAAACATTTACTCCAGTGTTCATATCGGAATAGGGCGGTGGGGTAGCCTAGTGGTTAAAGCGTTTGCCTGTCATGCCGAAGACCCGGGTTCTGTTCCCCATACTATGGGTACAAGCCCATATCTGGTGTCCCCCGCCGTGATATTTCTGGATATTGCTACAACCGACGTAAAACAAAACTTAATCTTATCGGAATAAATACGATGCATGTTTTCAATTTTTGCATAACATTTTCTCAACAAACTAGCGATTTATTGATCCTGATACAGATGTAGATAATCTATGAATGTCACTATATTATACAATTATTATTATATAGGTGGTACAGGAAAAATACTACCTATATAATAAGACACGACATCGCAATATCTTGTTCACGATACGATACGTTGTACGCGATGTTCACAGATTCACTGGGTTTCCTCCACCATGCTGACACATCGAGAAATAATTCAACGTACTCTCTCATAACTTTACCTCGTAGCAATGCCTGTCATTGTATACACATACAATGTTACAATATGGTGGTGTGTGGTCCTGAGCTGTATGTGGTGGGTGCCTCCCTCCCCATAAAAAATTCCCAGAGGAGCATTTCATCCTAACCTTTGGACTTCATGTTGCACTATGGACAGCTGGCGAAGCGAACGTTTTATAACTGGATTGTATAAAGATCGCCATGCTCGATGTTGCTGTTTACAAACGAGGGGAAATCCGGTCACGTGATATGTAAATTGCATGTGGCAGTAATGCAATGTTTAGTCATCAATGGGGAGGGTTGTGGGTGGGTGGTTCGATGCTTCGGTATAAGAAATAAGGTGTCCTTTTTTTCTCCGCTGAAGTAGGTTTTCGCTGTGGTGCAGTGTTAGCAATCCGATAAATATTAGGAGCAAACCGATTAATATTACAAATCTACCTCAGCATTCGTACACATCTACTTATTCTTCAGCACCGACGACAATTCGAACTGCCATGTAATTATATATTCTTTATTAGCCCAAAACGTCTATGTGCTCAGTATGTAAGCGAGTATGAAGTCGTTACTTTTACTGCCGCTTCTTAAACATGGCAGAATTCTTAAACGGTTTTGAACCGTACTTCACTTTTATCACAATGTCAGATTGACCAGGTGAAACATTAAGATTCTAATCATGTCTCAGACTTCCACCACTTTCATCAAGTCTCCACATGGAATTGTCTTACTTTACACAACTTGGTCATGGGTTCAAGCAAACGAAGTGAATAAATCCAACCCCCTTCCAATGAGGAGGAAGCTGTGGGGTAGCCGAGTGGTTTGTGTGTTCATTCATCCTGCCGGAGACAGGTTCGAATCCCCGCAGATTCAATTTGAAGCCGATATCTGCAGCCCCCACCATGACATTGCTGGAATATTGCTAAATGCGGCATAAAACTATATTCATTCATGAACCAGTGATGAGTTCAGAATCCATCTACAAGTGGTTTCTGAAAGGCATGACCTCTCCCAGCACTGCTAAATATCACTCTGTCAAAGGGACCCCGTACTGGACACATTGTCAATTGTGGTTCTTCGTCAACTCAATGCCTGTCTTCAGTCCATTGTCGTTCTTCCTCAACTCAATGCCCGTCTTTAGTCAATTGTGGTTCTTCGTCAACTCAATGCCCGTCTTTAGTCAATTGTGATTCTTGGGCAACTCAATGCCCGTCTTTAGTCAATTGTGGTTCTTCGTCAACTCAATGCCCGTCTTTAGTCAATTGTGATTCTTGGGCAACTCAATGCCCGTCTTTAGTCAATTGTGGTTCTTCATCAACTCAATGCCCGTCTTTCCTCTACACTGTGCACTCAACTCCAAATGTAAAGGTTTTCAGAAAAGATCAACATTTTATTTTGTAAACAACTTGTGACTCAAACATAACAATTTGTCAAACATATTCATAACATTATTTCTATGATCTACAAATGTACAGTACACCTACTACAATGTATTCAGTTACAAAGACTACATAAATATTCTTAGTTTTCAAACTCCAATCTCCATGAACACCCTGAATGAATATCTTTTACTCTAGCCATTGTCACACATCTTCTAACAGAAACATTTGGACCAACAAACAACAACCTTAAGTGATGGCCATTGTTTCTCTTTCACTTTAACCATCTCACACTGTTTTAACCATTGAAGTTACCTCTTCTCAATAACAATTGGCACTTTGTATTGTAAGCAGTCAAAAAATAGCAGATTCAACAGGAAAACAAAATTGTATCTACATATTTCTAAAAAAGAACATTACACATGCACATTCAAACAAACACCATAAATACAGCTGAAATGAGGAGCGAAAGAAACCAAGCTACTCAGTTGATTTTATCAGTCGTTCACATAATAATTGAAAATTTCTTAACTTACATACAATGAGCTGTACCTACCAACAAAGAATACTTCTATATGGTTTTATTTAAAACTTTTAAATATTGACAGTGAATGGGTGTCCTACACACCTTATCTTTCAAATCAATAAATTGTCTTTGGGGCAACATATTGCAACATTTCAAAAACATGGTAAGGGTCTTGTTGCAAATTCAGTTGTTATCCCAATCTTCATTGAAACAATTTATTTTCACACAATACCCAGCCACAAATTCCACTTTCTAAAAGGTAGCTTTAAAAATTGATGATTAAAAAGACATATAAATTCGAAAAAGAGTTGCTTCAGTTTGCAACTACATAAAAAATAAAGTGTTTTCTTTCTTTTGGCCCCAAGTCATATGCTGTCTGTCACAAATTAACAATGGCAGATGGACCACATGACATACAATGAATGAAACGCATGTTTTAATTCCTAAAGGGACAAGTAATGCCCCTCTGTAGTTTATATTACTTACGGTTGAATGATGTGCATGTTGTAACATTCTTTAGCGGACAAATTCGTCCCTTTCTGTCATGTAAAAGACGGCAATGTTCAAGGCTTCTTAAGACAGTCTGACAAAAGTTCAGTGTCACACTTAAAATAAGATTTATCTTGGTTCTATCTTCGATATTATTTTAGATTCAAGAGCTGTTTTCAGGAACTTCAAGTGAATGCTGGAAATGTCGAGGTTATAATTCTCACTAGTCACATTCTGAAGAAAAAAACAAGGTCAGACAGGTCTGTTGATAAATCATAAAGTACCGTGCCTCAGAAATGACACCCAAACTGTCAACAGAAACCATCCTCCTATTTATAATCACACTCTTCATGAACGATTCACGTTGGATACCTCTTCAAAATATCATCATTATCACACTACCATTACATTACAGTGTGACCCTGTCTACTTCAGACACACATCGGAGTGCCATATTTAAGTCTCAGGACTCCTCCACATCAGATGTCCGGTCAGAACTACACTCACTCTCCGAAAGCTCACTGCTTTCAGGCGTTCCTTGCGTGTAGTTACAGTCACTCAAATACAAACTCGACTCAGTTATCTCCCCTTGGAAAAGGCTGTCGTTTCGCCCAGGATAGCAATGTTCAGTTTCAGATGGTGTGGCAGGTCCAGCTGAATGATCAATCCCCTCCTCCTGATAACTTATGGTCAGTTTAGGAAAGCTGACTGTGTTGTCAAGATCCGGCATTGTCTGTAATGATGTTGATGTGTCCAGTGACCGGAAGCTGGTTCCTCTACTCCCATCTGTTGGCTCGGTAACTTGAGACAGGGATTGGTAGTAGGAGTCTGAGAACACTTCACTCCCAGAAGACAACTCTGATGCAGAGGTTTGTCTGTTGTTACTGCTGACGTTGCCTCTTCCCAGATTCACAGGTCCCTCTTCAGTTTTGCCAAGGACTTTACTAGACGTGACCACCATCAGCTCACTAGAGTGCTTCTTCCTGCCAAAAGTCAGGGAGGATTCATCCTCATCTGCCTGCATAATATCCGAAGGCATGATTATATTCATACGTGCTATCTTATCAACTTTCTTCGGTGTACTGGTACTAGGGTTTACTTGCTGGGTGACAAATGCCGTATCAAAGTGCTCGTGAAGTGCTGCCTGTTGATTCCCGTCTTTGATTGTCAGTGTCTTTGGAAATGCATACTGTCTATGAGTTGGGCTGACTGGAGGTCTGATCTTAAGCTGCCTGCTAGTGTCTTCAGCTCTCCTTGGTTTGGGTACAGGCTTCCTGTCCTTTGAAACATGTGGACTTCTCATATCTGTCTGTGTAACGAGCTGTTGTTTAAAACCCTGGGATCCTGTTGGAGATACTCTTCCAGTCTTAACAACAGGTCTGTTCCCTTTAGGATCAGAAGTTTCACCAGGTGCTTTCTTACCAGAAACTGACTGATGACCAGCAGACATTCCGGTATTTGGAGATTTGGTCAACTTTGCAGTTTCCTGTTTTAGGGGGGATTTAGTCTGTTTGATGGATTTAGTTTTCCTTCTGGGGGATTTTGCAATCTCCACATTCCCGTTTGGTGATTCTGTTTGTGCTGATGATATGTCCGTCATGTTGGTATCCTTGGCAACAGGAAGATTTGATTTAAGCCTTGCAGCATCAGATCTCATCTGAGATGAATTCAAACCTGTGGACACAACTTTGTTTGAAATCTGTGACTCATTTTCGATCTCAACCATACACTGCTTTGTGAGATTCTCCGCAACTATGTCTAGAGCCTCTTGGGCAAGTGCCTCCTTTTCAACAGAAGCTCTTCGCTGTTTTAAACTAGCTTTGTATTTCAGTGTCTCGATATATTCTTGTTCACTTTTTGATGTGGGAGTGTAGACTGGCTCCCTTCTTTCTCCTGAGGGTAGATTCTCATAGATGTTTTCAACCTTCCCACTGACCATGTCCTGGTAGCCTGATTCTTCATCGTAGGATCCTGCAGGATTATGCTGATGGATGATGAAATTTTTTGGAAGTGTGTCCATGGTCATGTAATCAGACTCATTCTGTTGATAATTTTGACTCATATGTTTGTGCGGGGGACTTGGATATTTCAAGAATTTGCCTTCATATCCACCTGAAGCATGACCACTTTCATAGCCTCCTCTAGGGTTCTTCTCTTCCTGGGAGAGGTTAAAACCATCAAAGTCAACATAATCATGTTCAGTTATCTCAACAAAAGATCCATCATTACTGACAATGCTTGCGTTGGAGATGTCGCCTTTGTCTTCTGGCCTGTCCGCTGGTTTAGGTTTATTATCTGTTTTGGCATACTTCGGTTTTTTCTTTGTCTGTGATTTCCCTTCAAGAAAATACATATAAATTAAATGCAGTTTTGCCAGAGTAGTATTTTAGTTTTATTCTCTGGGTATTTCATGATTGGGGATAATAACTGTGGGGATTTTACTGGACACTCGCTAGGGTCATGCTCAATGAAGATCTGGGTCAGAATTGGTCTTCAGTAACCCATGCTTGTTGTAAGAGGCGACTAACCAGGGCCTGTGGTCAGGCTTGCTGACTTGGTTGACACATGTCATCGCATCCCAATTGTGTAGATAGATGCTTATGCTGATGATCATTGGACTGTCTGGTTCAGACTCGATTATTTACAGACCGCCGCCATATAGCTGGAATATTGCTGAGTGCGGTGTTAGACAACAAACAAACCAATCAACTGCTAGGGTCACACTTGTGTAGGTCTGTCATGGAGATTGAATTGCACTTCACTGGGTGCTGATGACTGCACCAGTCTCACATACAAGGGATGAGAGGACCCAGGAAATCTACATCAGTCTTGGCCAGTATAATCAATAGCTGATGGCTGCAGTACAATGAAACAAGGAACATGGCCATTTAGTGAATAACATAATTAATAGGACATACTCTAAGATGCTTCTGGATAAACTTTAGACAATATTTTCTGTTGCTTGGTTTGGGAATCTATCATTCTTAAATATCACAAATATGGGAATACAGCTATATCATAACTTGATGTTTGAAGGTTTTTCAGTTACTATTGAGACTAGTTAACAAACAAAAATAATTACAATCACTATCATTTCTCTGTCTGAAAGTGACAGGTGATAAACAGTCATAGATTTATACCTATAAAGCAATACCTGTCATCATCAATAATAATAATTGCTAAACCGAAAAAACTTTAACATCACACAAGAAATCGAAATGAAAATGAAACTTTTTAAAAATTATTTTCGTCTATTCCTACCAGGACTTAAAATCAATAGTACCAGCTCTATCACCACAATTTTACTATGAATAAACCCCATCAGTATAAGAATGTCTTGTTTGTTTGTTGTATAACACCGTACTCAATATTCCAGCTATATGGTGGCAGTGTGTAAATAGACGAGTCTAGACTAAACAATCCAGTGATCAACAGCATGAGCAAATGGGATACAATGATATGTGTCAACCAAGTCAGTGAGCCTGACCTTCCGATCTCGTTAGTCACCTCTTAGCCATATTAGATTGAGTTGAGTCAGAAAACCATTGATACATACAAAAGTTCTCCCTAACCACATGCTTCATAATTTACTGCAACACAAAATTTGATTTACAAAAGAAACCCTTTGTGGATGTCAACTTTTTAAAATTGCAGTTAATTTAGTCATCAGTAGGTGGGTAAGCTGAAATTAAGATTTTAAGTCAGTATTTTTTATTTAAAGGTCAAATTACAGACCTACCCATCTTTGCATTGTTTGAGCTCTTCCTGCCTGGTTTCTGAGAAGATTCAGAAATACTAAAAGCTTGAAATTAATACAACCTGTCTTTTCAACACCACATTTACAACTTCTGAGAGATATTTACTGGTATCAAAAAAATTAAAATGAGTGTATATTTTCAAACATTGATATTAACTAATTCTAAAATTCCATGTTGTTTCACAAAAGAAAAAAAAGAAGATTTTTTTTCTGTATACTTCTCCTTTAAGGAAAAAAATGCCAAATGAACTTCCAAGAATAAAGGGATATGCAGTTTTAAGCACCATTATCAACAACCTGGAATGGTTTTTACTGTATGAAAGACACTGTACAAAATCATAAAAAAAATCATTCTGCAGAACCAACAGAAGTCAATAAGGGAGTGTTCATAATATATGTCCGTGTGTGTGTGTGTGTGTGTGTGTGTGTGTTGGGGGTGGGGGAAAGATGATGATTTTTATGATGAAGCATGTACAATGTGAATGACCCCCCCTGCATGTCATGTACAAAATCAATGACCCCTTCCCCTCCCATAATTTTTAAGCATAATTTAAAAGTATTTTCATGTATAAAATTGCTGACACCCACCCCACCCCCAGTACATGAGTACAAAATAGCTGACCCCCTTACCTCCCCAAAACAATATGGGTGACCCCTCCTTAAAATCACCCTCGTCCCCCTACCTATAGATTATGAACGGTCCCATAGAAGAAAACAAATGAGGGTACCAGGAACGCCTATAATTTCTTGGAATTAAGGGGCTGTGGGGTAGCCAAGGGGTTAAAGCGTTCGGCCGTCATGCCAAAGACCGGGTTTGATTCCCCACATGGGTACAGTGTGTGAAACCCATTTCTGGGGTATCCCGCTGTGATATTGCTGGAATATTGCTACAAGCAGCGTAAAACCAAACTCTTATAAATGTAATGACTTAAAATATGGACACTGTCTTCATCCAGACAGAAAATTATGTTTGTGAACATTCACTATTTCTGAGAAAATACTGACCACATTCTTCACAAATCAACAGTAAATTTCAAGTCAATGCCATCTTTTGTACAGCCAGTTATTATGAGACTTGGGATATTGTCTTCTGCAAGGATTACCTTTCTTTTTACACTGGATTTCTTTTGGGGAATCAATCTTAGCTTTATGCAGGGACCTGGAAACGAGAAAGGTCACATAAGCATGTAAAACAACAATTGAATAACCCTTAAGCTTTGTGAATTGTATTGGAAAATCTGTGAATCACATAACATTCATTCTTCTCATAACCCATGTCTTAGACAGTGAGACAAGCCAGGAAACACAAATATTTGGTGGGCTAGAGATGAAAAATGGTCAAACACTACAATATTAAGACATTTGTTTTTTGTGTTTCAGTTTATGGGCAAATGAAAATTACAACACACTAGTACATAGGACTAGCACCCATTCCATGACATATGATCCAATATTGCCTGTTTAGTTGTGTTGATTTCCAACACTATACACCTACCTTCTCAGGAGGCACAAGGCAAGCGCCAAGACGACCACCAAGGCAATGATTAATGCGATGACGGCCCCGATAAATTTGTGTGAATTTAGTGGACCTGAAACCAAAAGACAGTGGTACATTGTATCAGAAAAAGGTTATCAAGGCCAACATCAGTCATTGCTAAAGCTGAAAAGATTCGCTAATTAGCACATGTTATGTCATATACATTTGAGTGTAGGTTGCATGAAGATGCAATGCAAATAACCTGTTTACTGACAAAGACAGCTACAACATACAACAGCTAAAAAGCCTGAAAATCTACTATCTAAGAACATCTGACTAGTACCAAGGTTTCAACTAAACAATCTTAGCACAAAGTTGACTGTAATTCCAATTCTTTAAGATTGACTTACGACTATCATAGCGCTTAGGTTGCTTTGAGGAATAGGCCCCTGACTTTGGGGTTGTGCAGGGCCTGGATGTTTTGGTATTTGTGTAGGGTGATGGGTAAGGGGCGATGGTGGGGGAAAAGGTGATGATAAGCATGAGGGTGAGGGTGTTAGGTAAGGGTGATGGGTGGGGGTGATGGTAAGCATGAGGGTGAGGGTGTTAGGTAAGGGTGATGGGTGGGGATCATGGTAAGCATGAGGGTGAGTATCATGGTAAGCATGAGGGTGAGGGTGTTAGGTAAGGGTGATGGGTGGGGATCATGGTAAGCATGAGGGTGAGGGTGTTAGGTAAGGGTGATGGGTGGGGGTGATGGTAAGCATGAGGGTGAGGGGTGTTAGGTAAGGGTGATGGGTGGGGTGTGATGGTAAGCATGAGGGTGAGGGTGTTAGGTAAGGGGGTGATGGGTGGGGGTGATGGTAAGCATGAGGGTGAGGGTGTTAGGTAAGGGTGATGGGTGGGGGTGATGGTAAGCATGAGGGTGAGGGTGTTAGGTAAGGGTGATGGGTGGGGGTGATGGTAAGCATGAGGGTGAGGGTGTTAGGTAAGGTGATGGGTGGGGATGATGGTAAGCATGAGGGTGAGGGTGGGTGGGGGTGATGGTAAGCATGAGGGGTGAGGTAAGGGTGATGGGTGGGGGTGATGGTAAGCATGAGGGGTGTTAGGTAAGGGTGATGGGTGGGGATCATGGTGGGGATTTTATGCATGGTAAGCATGAGGGTGAGGGTGTTAGGTAAGGGTGATGGGTGGGGGTGATGGGTGGGGGTGATGGTAAGCATGAGGGTGATGGTTAGGTAAGGGTGATGGGTGGGGGTGATGGTAAGCATGAGGGTAAAGGTTGTTAGGTATGGGTGATGGGTGGGGGTGATGGTAAGCATGGGGGTGAGGTGTTAGGTAAGGGTGATGGGTGGGGATCATGGTAAGCATGACTGACTGACTGAGTTTAGTTTTATGCCGCTTTTAGCAATATTCCAGCAATATCACGGCGGGGGACACCAGAAATGGGCTTAACACATTGTGCCCATGGTAAGCATGAGGGTGAGGGTGTTAGGTAAGGGTGATGGGTGGGGATCATGGTAAGCATGAGGGTGAGGGTGTTAGGTAAGGGTGATGGGTAGGGGTGATGGTAAGCATGAGGTTGAGGGTGTTAGGTAAGGGTGATGGGTGGGGGTGATGGTAAGCATGAGGGTGGGGAAGTATCATGTAAGCATGAGGGTGAGGGTGTTAGGTAAGGGTGATGGGTGGGGGTGATGGTAAGCATGAGGGTGAGGGTGTTAGGTAAGGGTGATGGGTGGGGGTGATGGTAAGCATGAGGGTGAGGGTGTTAGGTAAGGGTGATGGGTGGGGGTGATGGTAAGCATGAGGGTGAGGGTGTTAGGTAAGGGTGATGGGTGGGGGTGATGGTAAGCATGAGGGTGAGGTGTTAGGTAAGTAAAGGTGGGGGTGATGTGATGGGTGGGGGTGATGGTAAGCATGAGGGTGAGGGTGTTAGGTAAGGGTGATGGGTGGGGGTGATGGTAAGCATGAGGGGTGAGGGTGTTAGGTAAGGGTGATGGGTGGGGTGATGGTAAGCATGAGGGGTGAGGGTGTTAGGTAAGGGTGATGGGTGGGGGGGGTGAGTGATGGTAAGCATGAGGGTGAGGTGTTAGGTAAGAGGTGATGGGTGGGGGTGATGGTAAGCATGAGGGGTGAGGGTGTTAGGTAAGGGTGATGGGTGGGGGTGATGGTAAGCATGAGGGTGAGGGTGTTAGGTAAGGGGTGATGGGTGATGGGGTGATGGTAAGCATGGGTGATGGTGGGGGTGAGCAAGGGGTGATGGGTGAGGGTGTTGAGGTAAAAGGGGTGATGGGTGGGGGTGATGGTAAGCATGACTGTGATGGTGTTAGATGGGTGATGGGTGGGGGTGATGGTAAGCATGAGGGTGGGGGGGTGTTAGGTAAGGGTGATGGGTGGGGGTGATGGTAAGCATGAGGGTGAAGGTGTTAGGTAAGGGTGATGGGTGGGGGTGATCATGGTAGCATGATGGTGTGTTAGAGTAAGAGTGATGGATTTAGGGGGGTGATGGTAAGCATGAGGGTGGGGGTGTTAGGTAAGAATTGATGGGTGGGGATGATGGGTGCATGAGGGTGAGGGTGTAGGTAGAGTGATGGGGTGATTGGGTAGGGGTGATGGTAAGCATAGAGGGTGAGGGTGTTAGGTAAGGGTGATGGGTAGGGGTGATGGGTGATGGTGTTAGGTAAAGAGTGATGGGTGGGGGTGATGGTAAAGCATGAGGGTGAGGGTGTGATGGGTGGGAGTGATGGTAATTAGGGGTGATGGTGATAGGTAAAGGGGGTTGAGTAAGGGGGTGATGGGGCATAAAGGGTGATGATGGTAAGCATGAGGGGTGAGGGTGTTAGGTAAATGATGATGGGTGGGGGTGATGGTGATGAGTGTTAGGTAAAAAGTGATGGGTGGGGGTGATGGTAAGCATGAGGGTGAGGGGTGTTAGGTAAGAAGTGATGGGTGGGGTGATGGGTGATGGTGTGATGAGGTGGTGAGGTGTTAGGTAAGAGTGATGGGTGGGGGTGATGGTAAGCATGAGGGTGAGGGTGTTAGGTAAGGGTGATGGGTGGGGGTGATGGGTGATGGTGTTAGGTAAGAGTGATGGGTGGGGGTGATGGTAAGCATGAGGGTGAGGGGGTTAGGTAAGAGTGATGGGTAGGGGTGATGGGTGATGGTGTTAGGTAAGAGTGATGGGTGGGGGTGATGGTAAGCATGAGGGTGAGGGTGTTAGGTAAGGGTGATAGGTGGGGGTGATGGTAAGCATGAGGAATGGGTTGTTAGGTAAGGGTGATGGGTGGGGGTGATGGTAAGCATGAGGGTGAGGGTGTTAAGGTAAGAATGATGGGTGGGGGTGAGGGTGATGGTGTTAGGTAAGAGTGATGGGTGGGGGAATTGTGATGGTAAGCATGAGGGTGGGGTGTTAGGTAAGAGTGATGGGTGGGGGTGATGGGTGATGGTGTTAGGTAAGAGTGATGGGTGGGGGTGATGGTAAGCATGAGGGTGAGGGTGTTAGGTAAGGGTGATGGGTGGGGGTGATGGTGTTAGGTAAGGGTGATCGCTGAGCGTCATGGTAAGCATAAGGCAGATGGGTAAAGGTGAGGATAAAGGTAAAGGTAAAGGAAAAAGTAAAGGTGAGGGTTGTGGTAATGGTGAGGTGAGGATTATGGTGATGGTAAAGTTGAGGTGATGGTGAGGGTAAACATGATGAGGTGAGGGTGATGGTGTGGGTAAAGGTGAGGTGATGGTGATGGTAAAGGTGAGGTGATGGTGATGGTAAAAGGTGAGGTGAGGTGATGGTAAAAGGTGAGGTGTGAGGGGTGATGGTGAGGGTAAAGGTGAGGTGAGGGTGATGGTAAAGGTGGTGGCGGGGATGGGGGTGATGGTGAGTGTAAAATGAGAGGTGAGGGTGAGGGTAAAAAGTAAAAGGTGAGGATGATGGTGATGGTGAGGGAGTAAGGGTGAAGGTGGGGGTGATGGTAAAGGTGAGGTGATGGTGAGGGTAAAAAGGTGAGATGAGGGTGATGGTGAGGGTAAAGGTGGGGGTGATGGTAAAGGTGGGGGTGATGGTAAAGATGAGGGTAAGGGTATAGGTGAGGAGAGGATGAAGGTGATGGTTAAGGTGAGGGTAAGGGTGAGGTGAGGTGAGGGTAAGCGTAAAGGTGTGGGTAAGGGTGAGGGTGAGGGCAAGCATGAGGGTGAGGTTGATGGGTGAGGTAAATGTACTGGCTGAGGGTGTTTGGTGGTGTGTATGTTTGGTGAGGGCTGTGTGTGTGTGTTTATGTTCTGTATTGGGTGTGGGTGTCATGTTTGGTGTGTGTTATCGGTGGTGGTGGTCGGTTCACGGTTTGGGTGTTGGTCTAGGTTGTGAGTGTTGTGGTTGTAGTGGGTGTTCAGTGTTGGTGTGGGTGTAGCGTTGGGAGTTGATGTGGTTGTGAGTTTGCAGGTTGTGTCCTTATGTGTGTGTGAATGTGGATGTTGTGTGTTGCTGTGGGTGTGGCATTGAGTGTTTGTGTGGCATTGTGTGTGGGTGTGTGCGTGTATGATTGTGGATGCTGTGTGTTTGTGGTATTGTGTTGGTATTGTTGAGTATTTGTTCTGTGTTGGCAGTTTTGGAGCAAATAGTCGATGCCGGCAATGAATTTTGAGGTTTGGGTTGTCTACGTGGATAAGCAGATAGATTTGGCCTACAAACACAACTGGCAAATTCATGCATGCTAGATGTTGTACAAAGCGTGATCAATTGTTGATTTTCAGTTAACAATATGTATGTGATCAAATCCTACGAGACACCATTAGTTGATAGTATGAAGAAAGGATTTCAAGAAATCAGCTGTCACCATATTTACAACAGGTCTTCTTTTCAGTCAGAATGGGATAGGAGTGAGTACAGGATACGACTCCATTGGAGTGAGTGAGTGAGTGAGTGAGTTTAGTTTTACGCCGCACTCAGCAATATTCTAGGTATATGGCGGCGGTCTGTAAATAATCGAATCTGGACTGGACAATCCAGTGATCAACAACCTGAGCATCAATCTACACAATTGGGAACCGATGACATGTGTCAACCAAGTCAGCAAGCCTGACCACCCGATCCTGTTAGTCGCCTCTTACGACAAGCATAGGTTACTGAAGGCCAATATTCTAAAACGGATCTTCATGGGTCGACTCCATTGGATGCTTAACAGGTAACATATTCTGAATCCATAGGATGAGGATCGACATTACTGATTTTCAATCCACCTCCCTCCTCCACCAGTCACAAACAACATATGCTCATTATAAAAATTGCCAATATTTACTTGAGAACAGAATACGTACCAATCTCGCAGAAAGGGCCTCTGTACTTTCCGATACATCTGCACTTGTAGTTCATGATGCCGTCAAACTCAGGGTCTTGCGTAGTCTGGCAGATTCCTCCGCTTTGGCAGTGATGGGTTTTACAGGTGTCCACCACTAGAACAATCATAGATCTTTGTCCTGTTTTGTTTCATACAGACAGCAATATTTCATCTTTGCCAAAGCAGCTTAAATATTTGAGCCTGGACCTGACATAACAATCGCAACAATTCACATCAATGGGGTACATGACAGTCAGCTATGACACACTGTTTTCGGGTGGGTGTGTCACAGATGTTTGGCACCCAATTTTCTTTTTTGCAAAAATAGTGATTTCCTCATAATTAGGGATGTCACGATACATAAGTTTCATGAATTGATACGTATCATGATACCCATGTCACGATTCGATATTATTACGGCATTATTGCATAAATTTAGTTACATTTTGAACATTAACATTTCATATTTTATAATTGTCCATGAAATTAAAAAGTTCTAATTTCCCATCTTTGTGCATGAAAAAAAATCATTTAAAACTCTCATAACATCAAAAAACATGATAAAATTGCAAAATATAAACGATACATAAACATATTTAAACTGATACTTTCAAAACTAAATATCGATACAGTTTTGAATGTATCGATAATTGTATGGTCTTAGAAAAAGTATTGATGCATCAATGTATTGTGGCATCCGTTCTCAAAACATAAGGTTGGAAAAAGAACATTTAAAAGAAATATAGTAGAGGCAGGAGCTTTTTAAAAGGTAATGACTTTGCAATTGTAATAATTTACTATATTATATAGACAGCTAAAAATAGTTTCTATTAACACATTCTGGTTCACAAAACACATAAAAACTTTGTTTTCTATTCTGATACTTTTGCACATTTCAATGGGGGGGGAGGGAGGGAAGGAGGTGGAGGAATAAAATATAGTTTGAAAAAATGTCTAGACCACAAAGACGTAGCGAGGATCTATTCTATCCTTGAATACCACTGTCCACTGAGTTATGAATGACCTTGAGAAGACTTACTGAGAGTGTCTTGTATTATATGGTGAGTGTTGTTGTTAAGTAGTAGAACACAACGATACACTCCCTGGTCAGCGTATCTCGCATCAGCAACACGGAGAGATGATCCAGACATACGCATCCTGCAAGAAAACACATCTCTCTGTACATCCCTTGTATCTTCAATTAAATGGTTTATGGATCATATTTATGGCTGAGTGGGTAAGATGGCTGACTTTATGTGCTGGCGATTAGGTGCCTGACCCTGAGAGTGTGGGTTTGATTCCTGGTTGGGACTCACCCCAACAAAAGTACAAGAAGTAGTAAAGATGCCCCATAGTATTTTGCTGCAGACACAATACAGTTATGCAATTTTGCTGTTTTGTTGAGTTCCCAGCATCTATTGGTTGTGCTTAAGATCAGGCAACTTTATCCCATTGTTAATAGTTTGTTTGAGTGGCATTCTATAAGTTGGTGGTTTAGAGATGACAAAACTTTATGGATGATCATGCTTGAAAATGATAATGTGAAAATATAGAAGTTGATCATCCATAGAGTTTTGTCATCTCTATTGTTAATAAAGTCTCAGTTTATCTGATTTCCACACCTCAGAATTGCAAGTAGATATCAAGCAGCCTTTTACATCGCTCACTTCAGTGGGAATTGATGATCGGGACATGTGCAATTATTTTGTCATCTATCCATTACCGATGTTAACAGAAATCAGTATCATAGAAAAAAACCACACTAGTCACTCTTGATCAAAATCAAATGAGAACTGGCCTCATGTATTCTCACTGAGACCAGACTAAACATGCTGTTTGAACATTTGTCACAAATTAGAAGACAATGGCAACCCTGCAGAATTTACTTACCTGAGACAAAGTTATGGCCCACAAAGCTCCTACAATCTGTATTATTCTGTCATGCATGTTCAATATGAGAGCCATATCTGGTGTCCCCCGCCGTGATATTGCTGGAATATTGCTAAAAGCGGCGTAAAACCAAACTCAGTCAGTCAGTCAGTCAATATGAGAGTTATCCCCCTTCAAACATCCGAAAATAAGAACTGGTTATTGTGAAAAGTTTACAAGTAGAAGACAACTGAACAAGAACTAAAAATAAAAATCTTCCCACCCTCCCCCTGCCTCAACCAAACCACCCCTTGACAAGGCCAACCTTTTGCTGCTCCTGAGGTGAGAGATGCGCTGGTTCCTGGGCGTGATCCAGTAAATCCTGTAGGGGACCAGGCCTGGTGGCACTGCACACTTTACTTCCACAGACTTGCCTTCCGACACATACACAGCATTATCTAAATAAAACAAAACACACTAGCAGGGTTCCCACATTTTTGTGAAAAAAACCATTCCATGATTTTCCCATGATCTTCTAAGACAAATACAGCTGTTTTCAGACACAACAATATATGTCCTAGGGTATTTTGTTACCTTTAAACATATATTACTGTGTCTGAAATAATACAATATCTTAAATATGGCCTCCCAACTCTGGACGAGTCAATCTGGTATTCAACAGCATGAGCATCAGTATATTAACACAGTTAAGGGAATGATGACGTGTCAAGCAAGTCAGCGAGCTTGACCACCCGATCCCGTTAGCCGCCTCTTAGAACAAGCTTTGGTTGCGGAAGACCAGTTCAGACCCAGATCTTTATGGGTGCTTAAAATAAAGCACGAAAGTAAAGGGTTTTTTGTCATGGGCCTAATGGTAAAGATTTAGAGGTAGTGAGTGTGTTGTGGATGGTACGGTGGGGTCAGTTTATGGTGGGGTGGGTGTGTGGTGAGGTGGGTCTGTGGTGGGGTCGGTTTGTCTGGGGATGGGTGTGTGGTGAAGTAGGTGTGCGGTGGGGTCGGTTTGTCTTGGGATGGGTGTGTGATGAGGTGTGTATGTGTTGTGGTGTGTGTGTGGTGTGGTGGGTGTAGTGGGGGTGGGTGTGTGGTGAGGTGTGTGTGTTGTGGTGTGTGTGTGGTGGTGGGGTATGTGTGTTGTGGGGTGGGTGTGGTTTGTGGGGTAGAGGCACTTACATCTGAATATAATAGGAGCAAACCTAGGACCCCCTCCTTAAATTTTGAGGCATGAATGTGGTGTTTACTGAGATGAAGAGAACATGAAAATAGGATGAAACATTGTAAACGATAGTAAAGCTTGTGCAGCTGTCTATCATGCAGACAACATACCCAGGTTGCATACTACGCCAATACATGGTCCAAACTCTACATCAGCTCCAGGACACAGAGTCTTGTTGTCCAACGGTTGCTTCAGAGAATTCACACATATTCTACTCCTTTCCCTGTGTCCCTTCCGACACTCTTTACATGATGTCCAGCCACTCCATGCTGACCACGCGTATCCTGATGATGTGTGCGTGGAGTTGGATGACCCTTGCATGGCAAACTTCGTATGTAATTTGACCTTGTTTCCAGACTTTCGGTGGAAAAGTAGATGGCCCAAGAGGGTGCTCTTTCGACTTGAGTTCTCGCATTTAGGTGAAAAACAAAGTTTTATTTCAGATGTTGTTCCTTTACAGTGGACTCTCACAGATGAAGTCAGACACATCCTGGTTCTCATTTGGTGGCCATTATCACATGTTGCTGTGCAGGGAGTCCACTGGCTCCAGGATTGCCATGTTGCTGAAAGAACAGTAACAACTAGATGTGCATCCAGGTCACCAACAATTGGGGAAAATATGGTTCCAGTAACCATTCAGTCTCTTTTCATTAAACTTGCACTATGGCTTTTGTAACCATCGCATTACTTGTGCAAATCTTGCTGAGGGGATTGTTGTCGGCACAAGCACTACAGAATTGTACCTGAGGTATCTTCACTAGTTTCTGCAAAAACAATCTGCTACGAAATTGCCATCTATCTGGTGGCAACGGTCATACTACAAGTCAGTGTTGTTGTTCCACTGTCTGATTATTACTTAGGGTGGGAAAAGCTACCCAGCAAAGATCCATGCTGTAATTTCACAATGAATCCCAATCAACCACATGCGAGAGTGACCTAATTAGACCCTGGCCTGACATCCCAATTTTTCAACAAACCAATAATTTCTTAAAATCAGTTAACCACACAAGTCTGTGACCATAGCCACTTGTCCGAAGTACAGGATTAAATAGAGTCCTCTAACAAATTAGCAATCTGACAAATTATATTCTTACCTGGGCAGGGAGTAAGCACACAATGGGAGAGATCAAAATTATTGCCAAGACACTGACGATGAGACTTCGACTGACACTGACGATGTCGCAGCTTGTACCCTCAGCTCCCACAAGTCAGGGAGCACTTCCCCCAGGAGGTCCATGCTGACCAGGGTGGAATGCTGAGACTCTTCTTTATGGGTTCCAGGCACAGTTTCCGTACTGCTTTCTCCGTTTTGGTCATTGTTACATCTATCATATGGCTCATAGTAGAAGGAGCAATAGGATGCACAGCTGATACCATACTTGCCATTTTATGCATGTTATTCTGAATGTCAGCAAGGGTTTTTCTTACAAAACCTGATATCCTGTTGACAACAGTGTCCAAATGTTTCACTTCAGTGGATATGTGTAGTAGATCCGCAACTTTGACAGATTCCTGAGGAATAAGTACTGACTCCGGTGACTTCATTTCCCTTGGCCTATCATGTTCATCGGTGTGCTTTCCAGGATCTGTTTTACGTAAGTGGTGACCACCATGGTCAAGACCTGAAGACCCTTTGATTCCTTCAAAACCATGAGACTTATGTAAATGTTTCTGGTGACCTCTGGCTCTTAAGAATTCTTTAACAAGATATCTGTCCTTTTTATGACCCTTATGGCTATTTGAGCCATGGAAATCATGTCGATGTATTTTGTTTTTCATTGGGCCCGAGATTCATGACTGGAATGTTTATTTCCTCCATAACCATTTTGTGAATCTGTTTGGTCCTCATGTTCTTTGTCTTTTGGAAACACATGAACAGGATTTATTTTGTTAACCTTTTCGTGCATGCCATTATGTCTGTGATGCTTTTTGCCCTTCAAGAATACATGAACTGGATTTGTTTTGTCAACCTTTTCGTGCATGCCATTATGTCTGTGATGCTTTTTGCCCTTCAAGAATACATGAACTGGATTTGTTTTGTCAAAGTTCTCATCTCTGCCATTTTGTGTGTGATGTGTATTGTTCTTCAAGACATGGTTTGGATACGTTTCCATACTTTTATCACGGATGCCACTGTCAGAGCTTGGGGAGTCATGCATTTCATCCTCAGGTCCTTGGTTCTCGGAATCATAATCTGAATCATTCATAGGTCCTTGGTTGTCCTGTTCTTTGCTTTGGTCATCAGGATCTTCTTTAGATTTGAAGTTGTCTCTCGTCACACCCTGTCTTTGGTGGCTATCACGCTCTTTGTCCTTCAAGAATTCCTTTGTAGACTGTGTCTGATCAATATCATGTGTTTGACTTTCCATTCTGGAATCTGTAATGTTGCAATCATAAAATGGATCATAAAAGTAAAATGGACAAAAATAGGTTTTTATGCCTATACACTACAAACTAATAAATCCAACATTATTGTTTGATCATAACAAATGAACCTGTGCCAATACTTGTGCAAGAACTGGATCTCAGACTGATTCTCAGAACAGCAGCAATAGCAATAATAACAGTGCCAAATACATCCAACTTCACTTTACCAAACATATTTTTGGCATCATATGCAATAGATTTTATTGTTATATTATAGATATCATAAGCAGTGTACTAGACCAAACAGAATATGACTACACTTGGCTTTGGACTACCAGCTAAGTGCAAAATGCATTGATGCAAATGATGCTCAGCTTATGGAAAATATGGCCTCAGAAACCGATGGAGCATCATGCAAGACTGAATTTCTGCAATGACATTTACTTAGATGTGTTTGGTCTTCATGTTTTCTTCCTTTTTGGAATATATGAAAAAGATTTGTCTTGTTTTCCCCAAAAAAACCTGGACAGATTTGTTTCTTTACCTTCTTCATTGATGCCACTGTCAGAGCCTGCGGACTCCTGTGTTTCATCCTCAGGTTCAGGGTTCTCGGAAAAATCTCCTTCATCATTCATGGGTCCTTGGTTGTCCTCATCTTTGCTGGCTGTTTTACTTTCAGGTTTGGAATCTTTAGTGATGGAATCACAAAAGATGGATCTTAATGGTAAGATGGATACAAAAAAGATTTCATACCCAATACACTACAAACTGAAATGACATATTTGTTTCCTCGTAATACATGAACTGGAGGAAGAAACTGTTTTTCTGCTATGACAGCTGTCTAAATATAGCTTCAGAATGACTCATTAACAGTCAAAGTTTTAGACAACAATAAATAAATGCAAATATCTTTATACATATTTCCCCTAAAAAACCTGGACAGATTTGTTTCTTTACCTTTTCATTGATGCCACTGTCAGAGCCTGCGGACTCCTGTGTTTCATCCTCAGGTTCAGGGTTCTCGGAAAAATCTCCTTCATCATTCATGGGTCCTTGGTTGTCCTCATCTTTGCTGGCTGTTTTACTTTCAGGTTTGGAATCTTTAGTGATGGAATCACAAAATTTGGATCTTAATGGTAAGTTGGATACAAAAAAGATTTCATACCCAATACACTACAAACTGAAATGACATATTTGTTTCCTCGTAATACATGAACAGGTGGAAGAAACTGGTTCTCTGCCTGATTTTCTGATATGGCAGCTGTCTAAATATAGCTTTAGAATGACTAAACAGTCAAAGTCTTAGACAACAATAAAATATATATGTAAGAAAAAACCCATGACATATTCGTTTCTTTACCTTCTTCATTGATGCCACTGTCAGAGACTGGGGACTCCTGTGTTTCATCCTCAGGTTCAGGGCTCTCGGAATAATCCTCTGCATTGTTCGTAGGTATTTGGTTGTCCTCATCTTTGCTCTCTGTTTCACTTTCAGGTTTGGAATCTGTAATATTGGAATCACAAAAAATGGATAATAATTATAACAGTGAGTTGGATACAAAATTGGTGTTCCATACATCTGGGTAAATTCACCATATCTTGGTGTCTGGTCTGGTTAAAATCCATTTTGGGCTGGTAACATTTTGAGGTTACCAGCCCTGGTGTCTAATGGGTTTTGGCTTATTATACACTGCCAATACACAAACTGAAATGACATATTTGTTTCCTCGTAATACATGAAATGGTGGAAGAAACTGGTTCTCTGCCTGATTTTCTGATATGGCAGCTGTCTAAATATAGCTTTAGAATGACTAAACAGTCAAAGTCTTAGACAACAATAAAATATATATGTAAGAAAAAACCCATGACATATTCGTTTCTTTACCTTCTTCATTGATGCCACTGTCAGAGACTGGGGACTCCTGTGTTTCATCCTCAGGTTCAGGGCTCTCGGAATAATCCTCTGCATTGTTCGTAGGTATTTGGTTGTCCTCATCTTTGCTCTCTGTTTCACTTTCAGGTTTGGAATCTGTAATATTGGAATCACAAAAAATGGATCATAATTATAACAGTGAGTTGGATACAAAATTTTCTTTATGCCCAATAGCAGTGTATGAAATAAGGCCCGTCCGTCCGCCCGAGACGGGCTAAGATTCTGACGGACGGTCTAGATTTACAGCTAGCCAGTCCGATGGTTTGGTAAAAAGTTTAGGTGTTCCATACATCTGAGTAAATTCACCATATCTTGGTGTCTGGTCTGGTTAAAATCCATTTTGGGCTGGTAACATTTTGAGGTTACCAGCCCTGGTGTCTGGCTGGGTTTTGGCTTATTATACACTGCCAATACACTACAAACTGAAATGACATATTTGTTTCCTCGTAATACATGAACTGGTGGAAGAAACTGGTTCTCTGCCTGATTTTCTGATATGGCAGCTGTCTAAATATAGCTTTAGAATGACTAAACAGTCAAAGTCTTAGACAACAATAAAATATATATGTAAGAAAAAACCCATGATATATTCGTTTCTTTACCTTCTTCATTGATGCCACTGTCAGAGACTGGGGACTCCTGTGTTTCATCCTCAGGTTCAGGGTTCTCGGAATAATCCTCTGCATTGTTCGTAGGTATTTGGTTGTCCTCATCTTTGCTCTCTGTTTCACTTTCAGGTTTGGAATCTGTAATATTGGAATCACAAAATATGGATCATAATTATAACAGTGAGTTGGATACAAAATTTTCTTTATGCCCAATAGCAGTGTATGAAATAAGGCCCGTCCGACCGCCCAAGACGGGCTAAGATTCTGACGGACAGTGTACATTTACAGCTAGCCAGTCCGATGGTCTGGTAAAAAGTTTAGGTGTTCCATACATCTGAGTAAATTCACCATATCTTGGTGTCTGGTCTGGTTAAAATCCATTTTGGGCTGGTAACATTTTGAGGTTACCAGCCCTGATGTCTGGCTGGGTTTTGGCTTATTTCATACACTGCCAATACACTACAAACTGAAATGACATATTTGTTTCCTCGTAATACATGAACTGGTGGAAGTAACTGGTTTTCTGCTATGACAACTGTCTAAATATAGCTTCAGAATGACTCATTAACAGTCAAAGTTTTAGACAACAATAAATAAATGCAAATATCTTTATACATATTTCCCCTAAAAAACCTGGACAGATTTGTTTCTTTACCTTTTTCATTGATGCCACTGTCAGAGCCTGGGGACTCCTGTGTTTCATCCTCAGGTTCAGGGTTCTCGGAATAATCCTCTGCATCATTCGTAGGTATTTGGTTGTCCTCATCTTTGCTGTCTGTTTCACTTTCAGGTTTGGAATCTGTAATTTTGCAATCACAAAACATTGATCATAATAGGAAGTTGGATACAAAATAAACTACAAACTGAAATGACATATTTGTTTCCTCATAACACATGAACTGGTGAAAGCATCTGGTTCTCTGCCCGATTGCGATATGGCAGCTGTGTCAGTAGAATAATACAGACTCAGAAGGTCCCAATGACAATCTGTCAAAACCGTTTGTGTTTTCTTCCCTAATCTTGGCTCTTGGTACCATTTTCAGTAGATTTAGGGGATAACTGTACTGTGTTTGACGAATTGGGGACATATACCGGTGGTTATATAGACACAAATTTAGTCATAACAACAACGCGTAAGCGGCTATATAACCACCGGCATACGTCCCCAATTCGTCAAACACAGTACAGTTATCCCCATTCTAATTCAACTCGTTTTACGCTGTTTTTTTCGAGAAAGAAATTTATTATTTAAACCAGGTCAAAGTTCCTCTAGGTCAAAGGTTAATCATATCACTCCTTGAACTTACACCATTGCCAGAAAAAGTAGTTCCCTATTCAAACTTCAACATGTTTATTACGTGCACTGTCTAAATCTGACAATGATGAATAAATGATAGTGTTACAGATAAAACGGACGGAATTATGATGAAACCATTCTCTAGTTTTCAGAAATGAGTGGCCCGCCGATACCTCAACTACGGGCCATTATCAGTTCTGTTGTGAAATGACGTCACGCTCCATAATGACGTCATAAATCTTGTTTCATGATCTAACAGTGTTGGGTCAACAGTCCGTCGCGATTAAGTTGTTTAAACCTAAAATTAAACTTATGATACTGTTTTGTCTTTTTTTTAACACACATTCCACCCATTTTAGCTGGATAGGGGAGTTAATTGGCCAAGGGCTTCTGCAAATGACAATGCCCTGAAAAACAGCGTTACCCCAATTGTGTAGGAATACAGTCGAGCACCGTTGTCTCGATATTCATGGGACCAAGAAAAAATATCGAGTTATCCGAACTTCGAGACATCCGACCAGGGCATATCATCACATATCACTATGAAAAAAAAAAACGCTTCTCAGTATGTTTTGATTCGAAACTATCATCCGCAATCAGTAGTGTTTAGTCGTAACAGCGAGTACTTCCTTATTAAATCCGATTAACTACCTGTAATTAGCATGGTGATACTGAGTTAATTTTGAGTTGTGATTGGCAAGGCAAGACTTCCCTGTTGTTTTGGTAGTGACTTTAATCCGGAAGTTTATGTTAGGTACAGCAACAATGCGAATGCGTGGATGACATCCGAACTGTTTCGTGATTGGTTGCTAGCATTTGACAGACAGATGCATGTACAGGTATATTCGCACGTGTTATTGACTTGACTACTCTATTTGACAAGATGATATTTATGTATGCATCGTTATTTGTTGATGTCTTTTCAATAAAGATTACGTCTGAGATCTATTATGTTCGTTTCTTTGTATGTCGTTTTACATATCTTCTGTGGTTCAGATATCCGGAAATTTGTTTATCCGGACAATTTAGAAAAACACAAGTGTCCAGATAAACGGGGGACAACTGTACATAATGCAAGTATGCAATATCTGGGGTTTTTTGCAGTTCCTGTAACGAGTGCAACCTGGCTTATAGGTTTGGCTCTACCATCAAAATTTTGGTTGCACCATAAAATAATGTCACTGATTCTAAAAAGTAACATAAATATTTTTCTAGCATATTTTCATAACAAGTATTCAGTATAAAATACATTCAACAGAATGATAAATGATGAATGATTCAATTTTGCATTACCTATATATCTAAATCTTAATGATATGATTACTGCTATGTAGCAGATTCATGAGTACACAAATGTCTATGCTGTAACAAGGAGAGTAACGCATTACTTCCAGTCACTTCCTACCCAAATAAAACATGATGAGAGCTACAAGATGTTGGAGGATTTATTGTTACCGGCACCTGTGTATGTATGTATATAAGTATTTGATTCAGGTAACATATGACTCAATAACAGACAGTGCCTAAAACATTTGAGTTTACAAGCACTATCTAGGCTCTTGGCATCATTTTCAACAAATGATATTATCTGGATAATATTCGCTGAGTATACAAGACCAAACAGAATATGACTAGATTTGGGCTTCGAACTAGAAGCTAAACTTGCAGACACCAAGCATTATGAAAATAGTACTTCGGATAAAGTAAATAGAGATTATTACACGAACAAGTGTGTCATACGAATAAAACAAACTTTTGCACGAGTTTCGTATAAGTCGTGTGGTACACTTGCAAGTGTAATAATTAATTTATTATCCATTTTATTCATGTGCATTTGTGCAGTAAAACAAGGTAAGCAAGTGTGACTGCCTAGTTCATTGACGTCACGTTCAATTGTTTAATGACGTCACAGACGACGAAACACAGAAACAATGGTTGCAAAAAAGTAATACGTGCGCATGTGCACATATGATATTAATGACACTGGTTATGTTTCACCATATGGATAATAAATATGGTCTATGAAATGGATGGTAATAATACTTTAGGGGAAACCCTAAAACATACAATGTTTGTGATGTGGTGCTTTTCGTGCTTCAAGATTACAAGGACAGGATCTAATTCCTTACCTTCGTCATCGATGCCAGTGTCAGAGCCCTGGGTGTCAGGTATTTCATCTTCAGTGTCTAAGTCCTTCTGATCTGAATCATTCACAGGTCTTTGGTTGTCCTGGTCTTTGTTTTGGACATTTGTTTTATTCTTTGTTAAGAATACTTGGGCAGGATCTTCTTTAGATTTAGACACATTGTCTCTTGTCACGCCTTGTCTTTGGTAGTTATCGTGTTCTTCGTCTTTCACGAATTGACGGGAAGGTCCTGTATCACTAATACCATCTGTTTCACCTTCATTTCTGGATTCTGTCATTTTGAAAACATAAAATTAATTATAAAAGTAAAATGCATAAACAAGCGATTTTATGGCACACAGAATACAAAGTGAAAACTGAAATGATTTGATTCAAAATACCAGAATAGCTCATATAAAGTCAGTGCCTGAAACACTTGAGTATACCTGCACTATCTTGGCGCTTTTTGGCATAACTTTTGGTGAAATTATCAAATATATTGTTATGCAGGGGTGGAAATAACTTTAAAATTGCTAGTGTACTCTGGTACAGTGGCACATGTAAAATCACTTGCCCTGACAATTTTTCCACTATACTGGCCATTTTCTTGTTGACTTTTTAAATAAACAACATAATTAACATTGGATTATCAACTGGACACCGGTACAGTGTGATATACAAATTTGCTTGCCCGACAGAAAAAAACACTGGACTCGGGCGTCGGGCAATGGGTTATTTCCACCTGTTATGATATGGATTATATTTGCTGATTATACCAGACCAAACAGAATATGACTAGACTTGGTCTTCAAAATAGGAGCCAAACTTGCAATCGGCAACAGATGTGAAAATACTACTTGGCATATAGCAATTATTGTGCCCAAAATGGATGGTTTTAATATTTTTTGGGCCTGATCTTGAAACATAATTATAACCAATTTGCTTATCTGATACAAATGTCCACATTTGGGTAGGGTCTTTAGTCTTATTAGCAAGTGACTTCAGTGGTAGACACCATTGGTCATATTATTCTAGTCCAGAGTTCATTCAAGTGAGAGACTGAGTGAGCGAGTGAGTGAGTTTTACACCACTTTTAAGTTTTATGCCGCTTTTTGCAATATTTCAGCAAAATCGGAGGGGAATATTTCAGCAAAATCACGGGAGGGGACACCAGAAATGACCTTCACACATTGTACCCATATGGGGAATAGAACGCGAGTCTTTGGCGTGATGAGTGAACACTTTAACCACTAGGCTACCCCACCACCCCAGCTCATTCGAAGCGGGCTTCACACATTGTACCCATGTGGGGAATCGAACCCAGGTCTTCGGCGTGACAAGTGAACGCTTTTACACTGCCCTAAAACTGACAAGAACAGGTTATACAGTTATGTTGTAAAGAAAAGGGATTGGCAAACAAGCTCAGTGAACTAACATAAATGCCGATCCCGAACATGTACATTATTATACAATTATCTGGGCTGACTAAAAAAACTATTATTGGAAATAGTGTTGATGGGAAATCTGTATCATCAATAATGTATTACACAAAGCTACATCTTTATACATGGGCCACTTCTAAAATATTTTCAGAATGCCTTTTTGTTTGTAATTCCTGCAGAAACGTGTCATCACTCACTGTTGACATGAAACACATAGAATTTTTGTTTGTACTTTAATATATATTTTTGCTCCAAGTTTCTCCAATATTTATACATAGCTGATTATCAATCTCTATAATGTGTACTGACAAATTTCTCTAAACTGGCCTCTTCATTCAAATAGAAGTTTTAAGTCACCAACAGACAAACACTGATGGGAGGTGATTTCAGAAGGAACAAAAAATGATTATCAGTTCTGTTTATGAGGGCTAAAAGTTTGATTTTACACAGGCCTGTTACTTTGCTATATTGTACTGGCACTTTCATGTTTTAACTGGCCATTGGCCAACAGACCAGTGGCTAAATAAAACCCTGGACCCAAATGCATCCCATTTCTATACAAAAAATAATAATTGCTTGCAAGGAAAGGTGCACAATCTCCAGGCCCTACTACACTCTATACTGGAAATAGGTGGCAGTCAAGGCAAATATATTACTTCAATTTCCATGTCTCTAACTAACATTGTGTGAATCCATTCTGCTAAAACAAGCTCTGTTAAACCACAATTACTTATTAAATTCTCAATTGAAACTTAATATCAGTGATGATGATGGTGGTGATAACAAAAGATATGAGAAGCCAGAGATGCACAGTAATCATTACCCTGTCCGCTGAATCAAATTCTTGACAAGAAATATTAATGTCAAGCAAATAAAGTAATTTTCATGTTACAGTACAGTGCACCACCCTATTTTCTTAGTGTATCAGGGCTCGATTAAAAGAAATGAAACCTACTTGCACCCAGTGCAACCTTAGGTAGAAACCTTGATGCATCAGACAAAAAAAGGTTGCACCTGCTGCTCAATATAAAATCTTGTATAAAATATGATGCTTGAGTTTTGGTGGTAATGATAGTTTAGAACATTATAACAAAAGAAATCTGGGACTGATAAGATAAGTTATCATACTTCCTAAAATTTCATGAACAGTAAGTCCTTCAGTCACTGCTCATACAGTCATCAGAGTCACTCTTCCAAGTCAGTTCCTCATCATTCTGTTTTCCAGCTGAAGTCTCAAAAAATTACTTGCACCTGGTGCATGTTAGACTAATAACTAGGTTGCACTTTGTAATATTGGGTTGCACCAGTGCAAGTAACAAAGCACTAAATCGAGGCTTGGGTATGATGATACTCACATTTAATGTAAGCACCTATGAGAGTAATTATTGGTTGTCCAGTCAGACAGGAGTTTTGTGCCTCACAGGAAACCCCTACTCTGATATACCAACTTTAACAGGAATTTGAGTAACATTTTACTGGGCCCTTGACAACTACCATTGGTTTTACACAGCACAGACATGACAACAATAACATTCCCTCCTTGTAAAATAATCTTGACAAAAATTCCTGCAATTAAAGTTCTTGCAGTACACAGTCAGTACTCTACACCATTTCATTACTTTATTGGACACTTACATTCTCACTGTTTGATTTGAAATTAATCGTTTGGGTCTAACTAGGTCTAACTAGGTTTATATCAAACATGTTGAACTTGTCTAACTTGTCTAACTGGACCATGCTCTGGTAATTAAGACTGCCAAAGTACATGACAGTCTCATGAGTGGGTCATAAAATAACTTAAAACAAATATTTGGCAATGGTCATGGAAAAGGGACATGATATGATTGGTCAAAACAAAACAAAACATTGTATTGAAGTGTGTTTTTTCAGGGAGGATCATGAAAAAATTAAAGGGACGTGGGGAGGGTCAGTCAAAAAGATGCAAAGCATTGGAAGGGGGTAAGACTACAGAATACTGGATATTTTCCACAATCTTTTAAAGCACACAAGTCTACTTTTGGTTAGGGTTTATAGTGTAAGGGTAAGGGTCAGGGTCAGGGTCAGGGTAAGGGTAAGGGTGAGCGTTAGGGTTAGGGTATTCTGTAGGTGTACCAACATCTGAACTACCCATCCCCAATCCAACCACTGGGAAGGCTACAGAATACCAGATACATTCCGCCATCTTTGAAAGCACCGAGTTTACATAGGGTTAGGGTAAGGTATAGGTTTAGGGTAAGGTTTCGGATTAGGGCGACCTGACACTAAACAATATGGCTGGTAGGTATCCGGTATTCTGTACCCAACCACCGGTCCCCAAATTTGTTCTGTACCACCCGTCCCCAATATTTTCGGTAAGTTTACAAGCTTCACAAGCTTCCAACAAGAGAATATTTACCAAACAGCTCTGCTTCTATCCATAACAATAGGTCCCAGATTACTATCTAATCTTATTCAAACTGTGATCATATAATAAAATATGGTCTCTGATTCAACTGATTGTTCTTACGCTGTTACGTTTTAAACTAATGTGCATCCGAGCTGGGCATAATCTGCGTGAGATAGACTTACGTTTTGATTCTGTGATTTCAATTTCACGATCATTTTCAGAAACTCCTGAGCTTACAAACGATGGAACGACAAACAAAACGACAATGGAGACTATGAATAAAGTGTGGTGTCGTGGAAGAGTCGAAATTTTCATCTTGTGCATCCTATCTACTCTGCGATAGGCAGCAGAAGGCCATTTCTGTAATAACGTTCAAATCCACTACATGAGCACCATTTTGTCCGCGGTCGTTGCTATGACACTCACGTGACGTCATATATAAGTAAGATTACGTCACAAGAAACACCATTTCAATTCAAAGTGATTATTTCTGTGTATTACGAATTAAAACGTAATTTTATACATTTGTCGTGTGGTTTCAATCGTACTGCATTCATATACCCACTTACATGCTTGAAAAACGAGCATTAAATCTCGATTTGTAATGAATGCATTTCCCGCCATTTCGTTGATACCGCTTTCCGATTGTCGTTGAATACAGTCGTGTGTGTCAGATTTGTAGGTTAAAGATATAAGTGTGTGTCATAAACCGCAAAGTTATCGCCAAAGTTATCTTATCAAAATGTTTATTGCCTATGAATATTCCTTCTTATAACGTAAATACAAATCACGACTTCTATGTTTTTAAAGATCTGCTTTTGACACGCGGACGTGGTGATCGAAGTCGAAAGAAGATCGAAGATGTCGTTGTTGTAGTTTGTTTTTTGACAGAATGCCGACTTCATTCCGGTTCTGAATTTCATGAAAATTCATATATATCGCATTTTAATACATGTCCTAAATTTGGCATGTGACGTGTGAAGGCATAAGGCCAGAGGGCCCATGTTGACATCGTCAAACTGAACAGCATGGAACTTCCTGTTGTGTGGGCGTGGCTTAACAGTAAACGTGCTGTGCGTTGTCGTAGACTAATGTCGTAACTATCAGACCTGAAACGGTGTTTGGACAGTCGTCAACACAGAATGGACGGAAAGAACCAGAAAGAGAGAACATTTTTCAGCATAATAACATCGTATTTTCATTCAGTATTTTCATTTATTGGTGAGTAAACTGGACGAACTGCATATACATAGATTTCTAAATATTCAATTTAATCAAGACGCTATTTCTAAAAGTTGTACAACTTTCAATTCATGTATTATTTATTCATGTTATGTATCTATGTATATGTATTATATGTTTCACCATTCATTAATTGATTGACTGATCATTCATTCATTCATTGATCATTCAGTAGATCAGGGATACTCTACAACAGGGATAGGTCACTCGCTGGCTTTCTTTACCATTTGTACTAATTAGGGTGTGCCTCGTCATGCTCCAGCGCACACAGTGACTTGGTTCGTTCCCAGCGCAACTTCAGCTGCGTTTAACAGTACTTCAGCCAGTGTATGGTATCAGTCGGAATTTTACAATGAATGATTGAATTAATTAAGAGCAAGAATTATATGTGAATGAATGAAAGAAATAAAGAAAAAGAACAAAATAAAAAGAACATATGTGAATGAATGAAAGAATAAATGATACACCACGGCCATCCTTCCCCAAACATGTTAAAGAACGCAAAACTATCGGTAGAACACATGTGCTAACATCAGCTGTCCTTTTTAAAAAAAATCTACTTTGAGACATTTTTTTACATTAGTAACTATTTCAGATATCTTATTGCATGTGTGGAATGACATGGGCATTGATATGTTAACTGACACTGTCACAGACCCCTCAAAAACAGAAAGTTTAGAACTATCTCAAAGCGTTGTAAACACCTTTCCAGTTTTGTCAAATACTCTGATCAACAAGAAAGAAAGAAGTTTTAAATAGAACTATAACACTCAAGCATCACAAGCATCAATGGCGTATGTAATATTTTTCACACACCTCAAATACACCCTAACAAAAAAAAATTAAATTATAAAACTATCACTATTACTTGCAAAAACCTTTCACCTGATGGTATATTCCCCTCATAAAAATTAAAGGTGTATGTGAAAGATGTTTTAGAACATATAACTAGAAACACTCAAACAACGCCCTGTAGTATTTCAATGGCAGATCGGCGATATGTCATATTTTTCACACACCTCAAATACACCCTAACAAAAAAAATTTAAATTATAAAACTATCACTATTACTTGCAAAAACCTTTCACCTGATGGTATATTCCCCTCATAAAAATTAAAAGTATATGTGAAAGATGTTTTAGAACAATAACTAGAAACACTCAAACAACGCCCTGTAGTATTTCAATGGTAGATCGGCCATATGTCATATATTTCACACACCTCAAATACACCCTAACAAAAAAATTTAGTTATAAAACTATCACTATTACTTGCAAACACCTTTGAACTAAAGGTATATTCCCCTCATAAAAATTAAACGAATATGTGAAAGAAGTCTTTAGCGATCGAATTTAGTCTTTCTTCGCTGTGTACTGAGAATTGAAGCCAGTGAGCTACAACATGCCGACTTGAAACTTTACTACAAATCTACTGTACTAATACTGACACTAATAACAATTATTTGACTTAAAATGAAGTGACAGAATAGGTAACTTATCTTCTACATGTAGGTTTTCAATTGTCACAACACTCAGCGTATGTAATCAGCTGTTGAAAATAAACCGGGCTCAATCTTAAAAACTACGCTGCCGCCATATTGGCTACACTGGTCACGTGACGAGCTGAGGCATAGCTTAGGGGGTTTTCCGAGGAGTGACCACTCCCCCTTATAGAGTCTCCCTGAGTAGATGAATGGGAAAAAGTCAGTTTCATGCGTCTTTCTTGGACTCACAGACTTGGGTACCATTGTACACAGCTATCTTAGTGCTCAGGTGATCGTAACTCACATACCTTAGCATAGACTTACGAGTGTGACATAGCGCTGATCTCGAGGTTGCTTTTAAAATTAAATTAAGTGCATGATCCAGGGACAAGGTCACACCCTTTTAGGACTTAAATTTCTTTTCCCTGAATGTTTAGTGGTATAAAGCTGAACCACAGTCACCTGAATGCAGCATATAGTGATGTAAGTATATAGTCTATTTACATAGTGTGTTTCAGTTACATAACTGATCAGCTTCAGGCCTTGTGTTAAACAAACAAATGATTCCAGTTGATATTCACAGGGATTTACCTTAAGTCCTGTATTTGAGGGTCCCTGGGACTCATGCTTATAATTTTCAGGGGTCCTGGACAACAAAATGGGGGGGACCAGACACTTAAATATTACTACTTATACTGTTATTGTATTGTGTATCATGATCAACACTTTAATTGTTACAGTAATCAAATTGCAAATGATACCATAACTCAGCCAGTAGCAAACTCAGTGATAACTTATTGTTACTTGATTGGACTTTTTACAAAAGTATTTAGACTTTTGGATGTGCTAATAAATTTTATTGTGTCCTTTGTCAATTTTAATGTGTATAGGTCGCAGAATTCGCGTCGTCTAAATCCCTATATTCATATATGCATTAATTATTTCTTCTCACTTAGGTGCATAATTCAGTTGTTTCTTACTGATATTAAATATCTGGTATAATGTCAGATAGGCAACAGCTGTTTTAGATCCAACCATTTTAGAATTCATAATATTATTTTAATTGAAGAAATGATTTTTTGTCTACTTTCCTGAATCCAGGATTTTTTTTCACAATTAAATGATTTAATGAAAACAGTGTCAGCACACAATATGTCACAACACCCAAGTAATACAAGACATCTTTCAGTTATGTATTCATGGGTCTCAGTAACTCATGCTTGTCATAAGAGGCAACTAATGAGATCAGGTAGACTAATGGGATCGGGTGGACTAATGGGATCGGGTAGACTAATGGGATCGGGTAGACTAATGGGATCGGGTAGACTAATGGGATCGGGTAGACTAATGGGATCGGGTAGACTAATGAGATCAGGTAGACTAATGAGATCGGGTAGACTAATGGGATCGGGTAGGGTAGACTAATGGGATCGGGTAGACTAATGAGATCGGGTAGACTAATGGGATCGGGTGGACTAATGGGATCGGGTAGACTAATGGGATCGGGTAGACTAATGGGATCGGGTGGACTAATGGGATCGGGTAGACTAATGGGATCGGGTAGACTAATGGGATCGGGTGGACTAATGGGATCGGGTGGACTAATGGGATCGGGTAGACTAATGGGATCGGGTGGACTAATGGACTAATGCATCGGGTAGACTAATGGGATCGGGTAGACTAATGGGATCGGGTAGACTAATGGGATCGGATCGGAGGAGACTAATGGTATCGGGTAGACTAATGGGATCGGGTAGACTAATGGGATCGGGTAGACTAATGGGATCGGGTAGACTAATGGGATCGGGATCGGGTAGACTAATGGTATCGGGTAGACTAATGGGATCGGGTAGACTAATGGGATCGGGTAGACTAATGGGATCAGGTAGACTAATGGGATCGGGTAGACTAATGGGATCGGGTAGACTAATGGGATCGGGGATCGGATCGATCGGTAGACTAATGGGATCGGGTAGACTAATGGGATCGGGTAGACTAATGAGATCGGGTAGACTAATGGGATCGGGTAGACTAATGGGATCGGGTAGACTAATGGGATCGGGTAGACTAATGGGATCGGGTAGACTAATGGGATCGGGTAGACTAATGAGATCGGGTAGACTAATGGGATCGGGTAGACTAATGGGATCGGGTATAAGACTTGGTTGACACATGTCATTGTATCCCAGTTGTGTAGAAAGATGCTCATGCTGTTGATCACTGGATTGTCTCATCAAGACTCTGTTATCTATATATATGGATAGCTGGAATGTTGCTGAATGTGGTGTAAAACTAAAGTCACTCACTCAACATATTCATGGGTAAAAGTTTGGAGAAAAGTGATCCTTTCTCTTTGAAAATTGTTTGATTGGCATTTCCTTAAAGCTGACAAATTACAAAGTAGACACAATTAATGGATTACAACTTCTTTATCATAATGTCGAAGCAGTGTAGATCCTCCCACCTTTGTGTGGCAAGCCAGTGTGATATATCATGTTGTTTTCTCAGACATCATGAATATTTAACGCATGTCATCCTTCATTTCCATAGCATCATTCCTTATCCGGCCAGTTGTGGAATTGACTGTACGAGGGATTGACTTGAAGGACAACCCCCTCAAGGGCAAGCCAAGATGTCCAGTCTTGTCTGATAAGAAGAAGAGGGAGGTGGAACAAGCAGTGTGCAGTTTTGTAACTTATGATGCTGAGAATGCTGACAGCGTGGTCAACTTTAACCCAATCAAGCAGAACACCGAGTGCATATTTGCCAAGAAAGCGAGAGTGTGGGGTTCTACAAGCTGGAACACTGCTCTCAGTATAGGTACCCGTTTAACAGTCATTATAGCTAAAATACATGGAATTATCATGAAACGGCCCTCCCATTATCAGAAATGTGCGGGCCGCTGCAAATGATATTGGACCGCTCAACCTTAACGACGGGCCACTATCAGTTCTGTTGTCAAGTGAAGTCATAGTGGGTGCGTGGGCTTACGGTTCATTCGACATTAATTGGCTTTCGACTGGCAGATATTCTGGGTCAAACAAGTCAAAGCAACCCGAATTCCCGCTTTAAATAGCGGTAATATTGGCTTTCTTGTTGGTGCTAACCAACAATTGCACTATTAAGGCTGTTGATGGACCAAAACCGAACACTGACATAGTTTGACATGTTGCAGGCTATGGTCTTGTCAAAGGCCAAGGTCGAATATTGTCACTTTCTGTTGTGACGTCACTTGAATTGTTCGATGACGTAATTGCATTCGGGCAGTCAACCCCATCAGAAGTTGATTTGGGTAAAGTTACAGTCAAATTCCTTCATTGTTTCCTTTTTCTTTTCAACACAAATTCCATGTATTTTAGCAATAATAACGGTAATGCTAATTTTGAGGGCATTATGATTTGCAGAAGCCCTCGGTCTTTTTAATGGAAGACCTCAGGCTTCTGCAAATGATAATGCCCTCAAAATAGCATTACCCTTATATTACAGTTTTTGATCTTGATCTTGACCTGTTCATTTTGGACAGTTTTCAGAAAATGACAGCAAATAATCCCCAATTGAAATGAAAATTTCCCAAATCATCAGAATTAATGGACATGAAATTATTCAAATTTTTGGTCATGTCATTATTTTTTACCAATTTTCATGCTAAGGACTCCCAGTCAAACATCATAGACATGGCTGTGTTAACCCCATATTCAGTAAATCATGTCAACTCAAAGTTCTTGGGACATTCTGGTGAATATTAAGTTATTAATATATAGTTATCATTAGTCTAAGACTAGCAGTGTTGGCATAAATGGTCAGTTCTAATTTGCATATTCTTAGAAACTTTGAGAAACTTATATATCACCTCATTGTCAAAATAAGTTTTGAGACGCTAAAATTAAGTTACCAAGGTTTTTTGTTAAGGAGGGTATGGAGAGTGATGGGGTAGCCTTGTGGTTAGAGGGTTTGCTCATCCTGCTGAAGACCCAGGTTTGATCCCCCTCTTGGGTATAATGTGTGAAGCAGATTTCTGAGGCCACCTACCATGATATTGCTGGAATATTGCTGAAAGTGGCATAAAACCACACTCACTCACCCACTCACCCACCCACCCACCCACTCACTCACTCACTCACCCACTCTCTCAGGAGAAAACACGCCCCTGAGGTTTTGGTAGAGAATGTAGAACCGAGGTAGGAGGGAAATCCCGAGGGGCTTTCCATTCTCTACCAAAACCGAGAGGAAGTGTTTTCCCTAACATATAAACCGTCAGTGATGGATAATTATAATGTAGATGATCATTTAATGAAGCTACATAACAATAACTGAAGCACAAGTAAAATCAATTTAATGACAGTAACTATAAATAGATAATTCAACCCCAGCAACCTTGTTGGCTTGGTGGCTGTGAGGTAGAGCATCTGGTAGACTAACAACTAGTCTCTGAAATGAACATATTTTACTGAAAAAAACGTTCATAGTAAAAAAGAAATATATAATGAAAAGGAGCCCTGAGACTTTCTTCCCTGAAGCTGTGGAAATCTAGACTTGCCACATTTTCTGGACTTGCGTGGGCTTTCTTGGATATATTTGCTTCAGGGTCTGTACGAGAGACTAAGCATCTGGTTATTAACCTGATAGATGCGGTTCTAATCCTGCTTGGGAAAACATTTGCACTTTGAAATTGATCTTGGACGATATTTTTTAGTTGATTTCAAACACTCATATATCATTTGAATGTTGATGTTCATATAGAGTTAGGAAAAAATAAAACCTAGAAGAGGTCTTACTTACAAAAAGTAAAACCTGGGAAGAGGTCTTATTTACAAAAAGTAAAACCTGAGAGCAAACAAAAACCTCAAATGCGGTTATTCCGGGAAAACAAGAGATGCTTAATATATAGTGAGAAGCACCCTTCAGGTTTATATAAAGAAAACTGAAACATACTCAAAGAACAAAGGAAAACATTAGATGATGTCTATAGCCTTTTTTATGCTTTAGTATAAGTGTACTTAGCTGAGTTGCTAACATGTCTTAACCATTCTTATTTTGTGTCAAGCTTTAAAAGATTACTCCATTGCACAAAATGAACATTATAATGTTATTGTTTTTCTTTTACCCAAAACGAAACCATGGAACAGAGGAGAATGTTTACAGGTAAGTTTGTGTTTAGTATTGTTTTGAGACAGTATCTGGACCGCCTCTGTGGTGTAGTAGTTAGAGCGTCCGCCCGGAGAGCGGAAGGTCGCGGATTCAATCCCTGACCGCGTCATACCAAAAGGCCTCAAAATATGGTACTTGATGGTCCCTTCCTGGTACTCGGCATTAATGGGTACAACAAGAACTGGTCGGCTCGGGAGTCGGTATAATGTGTCTGAGTAGGGTATTCATGCTTCACTGCGGCATGGTATGTCAGTGGGCTAGCACTATAAAACCAGCTTCAGTCTGGGCTAGTACAAGCAGCCGCATATACACATACACATGCATGCACGTCGTCATATGAGCGTAAAATTCTCAAGTACGACGTTAAACCCAATTTCACCTCACCTCACCTCACCTCACAGTATCTGTTTCTTAAGCAGGGGCTGGGACAGGTCATTTGGGTAGTTGGGTCTGGCTGGTACTGAGGTAGGTATGATTGAAGCCTCAGTGCTGATGGACTACCCTAGGGGTTGGTTCCTTGCTTTTGCTCAAAGATCGAGTCATGAGTAATTATTTGTAAAATATACACTGGAAACATTATGACTTGTAAGTGAAAGGGACATAACTCTGTACTTTCACAGAAACTGTTCATCAGTTTAAGCATGACCGAAGCGGTTTCTAAGTTAATCCTTTGTTGTTTTACCAGGTGACTGATTTAATATTGCTGGTTTGTCTGATAGCATCTTACCTTGTAGTAGATCGTTATTCCACCTGTGAAGGTCTGGGTTAGAATTGGTCTTCAGCAACCCATACTTGTAGTAAGAGGCGACTAAGGAGATGGGTGGTCAGGCTTGCTGACTTGGTTGACACTAGTGTTAGGAATTAATTGAAATCTCACAATTGATGATTGTTTCATTACCAACGAACAATCATCGAAAAAAATTGGTTAGCGTCATTTTTTCAGATTTTCCTATCCAGATTGTTATTGCAGATATGTATAACATGATGCAACTTGCTACTTTAAAGTGATGACTAATATATCATGAACATAAACTTCCCGGAGTCTTCAAGAAATATTCAGTCATGGATTTTCAGCTAGTGAAGTGGGTTTTCTAAGAATTAAACACGGTTTCATGCCCTGACAACTTCAACGATATGTTCCACTGTCAAGTATTTCAAAGACTAAAACAGTTGTTCCAAAATCGTTTATGTTCGATTATGAGAAAATGTGATCGATTGCTTGGTCGTTTGGTCACTGTGATCAATCTTCGATTATTTCAAGTAATCGGAACACACTAGTTGACACATGTCATTGTATCCCATTTGCATAGATTGATGATCATGCTGTTGATCACTGGATGGTCTGGTCCAGATTTGATTATTTACAGTCCACTGCCATATAGCTGGAATATCGCTGACACCGGCATTAAACAACAAACCAACCAATCTCCTTATTCCATGAGTCCATGAAATCTTAGTGTGTAGGGTTTGTGAATGGGTAAGTGGAAAAATGGATGGATGGACTGAAAGATTTATGGATGGATGGATATCTGGAAGGACAAGAGCAATAATGGTAGTTGTCATGTGTGTTTACTACATCAAGTGTTATTTGATATTGAAACTTGCACAATTGGGGATTATTACCAAGCTTCAGCCAAAAACACAATCAAAAGGTATAACCATGAACTTTCGACCTCATTTCAGATCACTTCCCACACTACTGAAGTTCAGCATGGTCTGTGAAGACCTTGGGTTGGACATGTTTCTGATAGAACTTCCAGGAGAGGAGTATGGCAAGGATGTGAATGTAAGTCATTTACTGCAATAATATATTTCTGGGCGTGAGCTGTTCATACACCACTTGCTCTTGTATATGTATTTTTTATGGCGGTTAAATGGATTATATAATGAACAATGACTGAGTTGTGTTTTATGCTGTTTCCTTTTCGGTTATATGGAGTTGGGCTTGATTGGAGCATTTAGAGCTTGCAGTGGTGCAGACCGCGAAACTGCAAAATTCAACCTTATACTGATACCAACCTGCACCCAGTGCATGTTAATACTTTGCTGTTCAGGAAATGGCTTGGAGAAGATGACAACACAGACAGTGATTCAATGACAGTTACTGTTAATGCCATTTACATTGTATGGCCCTAATTTTTCAATATAGCATGTAAAGCAAATGCTGTACATTTTGGAGGATGTTACTTTCACATCGGTGGATAAGATCTTCATCGCTATGTGAAATGGATATATTTGTATTCACATAGTAGCAGTGTAACATCTTGATATATATATGTACTTATGCATCGGATATGTAACATATTTCCCTATGCTAATAAAAAAAATAAATAATTTTTTTTGTATGAAATAAAATCAGGGAGAAATGGCTGTCTGAGATTTTATGTGCGCTTCCTGCCATGAGGCGCACGAGGCATCAGTAGGTGATAATCGGGGATAACTGCATCCGGAGAAACGCATGCGTTTCAAGAGCTCACTGCGTCTGGTTGTTGGCGGAATCATTGGTGAATATCTCTGTTAATGCAGGGGCAGATACACCTTTTTGAGAAAGGGGTGTGTTTGCACATCTGTCGATGACAGCAGTGGCCCGCACTGTCTTCGCAAATATGGGGTACAGGGGCGGATACAGCTTTTTGAGAAAGGGGGGGTGCACTCTATTTAGAAAGGAGGGGTGCACAGTTCATTTTCACCCGAGTTTCAATGGTCATTTAACAAACTTTCAGCACCAAAGGAGGGGTGCGCACCCCTGCACCCCCTCGTCTGGATCCGCCTATGGGGTATCAAGATGATGATGACTTTCCGTTCGATTCCTCACATGGGTACAATGTCTGAAGCCCATTTCTGGTGTCCCCCGATGTGATAATGTTGGAATATTGCTAAAAGCGGCGTAAGGCTAAACTCACTCATTCACTCACTCATATATACATAACATCGTGAAACAAGGAAGTGTACTCTTGTTCACACGTATTCTAAGAATTTTAATAAATCAGTATTTTTTAAGCAACAACACAAACATTGATTTCATGTTACACGTTCTGAAGTGTTTCAACAAGTTTAAAGCATGACTTAATTACTACACTAACCAACTCTTTATCCTTCTTCGTACCGGGCGGTGAGGTAGCCTAGTGGTTAAAGCGTTCGCTCGTCACGCCGAAGGCCCGGGTTCGATTCCCCACATGGGTACAATTTGTGAAGCCCATTTCTGGTGTCCCCAGCCGTGATATTGCTGGAATATTGCTAAAAACGGCGTAAAACCATACTCAGTCAGTCAGTCAGTCTTCCGTGTACCAGTGGTGATCCGGATTAGAATTTGTCTTCTTGCGAAGAGGCGAATGAGGAGTGAGGTTGTCAGACATCCTGACTTGGTTGACATGTCATCGTACAATTGCGCAGATAGGTGTTCATGTTGTCAGTCACTGGGTTGTCTAGTCCAGAGTCGTTTATTTACAGCAGCCGTTGTGAAGCTGGAGTATTGCTGAGTGCAGCGTTAAACACCGAAACAAAAGTTAGTGGTTTCTGACACATATCTTTACCATTACACGTTGATATGAATGAAGCGGACGTATAATATTACAAATGAGCCACGAGGCAAATGAAGCGGAGGCTTGCCAAGCGTTAGAATAAGTACTTTTCTGTTACGTCAAAAATAGTCTGGACACATTTGCCGTCATTACTTCGTTTTGTATCCCGATCCAGTCAGTCTGATCCCATGAACGAGAGTAGGGCCACCATAACCCGGGGGCCCCCAGTATTTATTAGGGGTGGGTATTGCAGAGAATTTTCATATTGGGATATATTGCGATGCAAAAGCATGTATTGCGATGTGTATTGCAATATATTGCAAGATGTTTTTATTAACAAAAAACTACTTATAATCGAGTTATGTTTGATTTATAAAGCAAAACCACTACAAAATCACTATGCTTGATTCACCTTACTAAAAACTTTTAATTATGACAAAGTACAAATGTAAATAATATTTGGCACAAATGAAACAAGGAAAAGAACTTAACAATCCAGTTAAATGTAATTTTCACCACGATCATTCCCCACCACCACAGTTTCCACAATCATCAAGATTACCGAGTGTTACGAAGTTTTCCGAATGCATGTCAAAATACCGGTTTTCGATCAGCGTATCGCAATACGTATCGTTTTCATGTGTGAACCGGTAAATACCGGTAAACCGGTTATATTGCGCAGCCCTAGTATTTATGGTGACGCAACCAGCTGTGAAGAGGTTTTTCCCTTCAACACACCAGAAAGCTTCGATCAGGTCGAATCCCGATTAGCCCGATTTTGATTATGTATCTGAATGTCAGCAAAATACCATATCCGTAGGTTTCACAAATGTGGTAAACGACTGAGCCCTTCATTAACTCAGGGCTTTCCTCCCAAGTAATATTAAGCCGGCACGCTGTGACTCAACTTAAATTCAGTTACTGTTCCAAATAGCGTTAAACCCAGCTCACTCACTCACCCATGAGAGAGATCTACTCTGTCCTCGACCACTTTGATAAACTGACTGACTGACTGAGTTTACTTTTACGCCGCTTTTAGCAATATTCCAGCAATATCACGGCGGGGGACACCAGAAATGAGCTTCACACATTGTGCCCACGTGGGGAATCGAACCGGGGTCTTCAGCGTGACGAGCGAACGCCTTAACCATTAGACTACCCCACCGCCCCTTGATAAATGTAATGGAGGCGGTGACACCTCTTCTGAATAGAAAATATATATACTGTGGTGAATGGGCTCAGATATTAATAACTTTAAATGGGCATGATGTTGGTCATTGGATTGTCTGATCCAGACTGGATTATTTACAGACCGCTGCCATTCAACTGGATTATTGCTGAGTGCGGTGTTAAACATCAGCAGACACACACACACACACACACACACACACACAACACACACACACACACACCCAAACACACAACACCCCAACAAAACACATAACCAAACCAAACACACACACACACAAAAAACCAAACAAAAAAACAAAACAAAACCAGAAACCCAAACAAACACACAAACACACACACACACACAAAAAACCCCAAAAAACCCCAACTAAATGATACACCGGAAAGGGGTGATTTAACATTTCATATGACTTTTTACATCTATTCTTTGTCACATTCCACTCGAAATTGCTACGATGGGAATACATAGATTGACGTGAGTGGTTCGCGAGACAGAGTCGCTCTGTTTAGTTTGACACGCAACCAATTACTCTAATCAACGCAGTTAACAGTAATCAGCGCCGAGGGGGTGCGTCTGGGTGACCAGCCAACCCAGTGTAATGCCAGTGGATAATTTCTCATCAATTACAGTCCACGGAACAGTTTTTCCCGTCAACATTACATATATCTCATTTATGGTTAATATTGTTTATGACTGTTGATCTATGTTGTTACGTACCAAAGTGCCAGAGCTCACATGTCTATTGCATTTAGCTGTAAGCAAAACCATTTTTAAGTCGTTATTAATGAGTTGAAATTATTTTGTTATTACTACGAGAGATTTTTTTATTACGTATCAGTTGGTCATGCAGCATTATCGCTATTAGGCGGAGAGAACCAGTGCAACTGGATAGGGTCAACAAATCTTCGGTCTTTGGACAACGCTAATAGCCCAAATTGCATCGGAACCTTAAGTGTATGATTAACACAATTTATTAATCCTATTATGATAACCGACTTAAAACAGAATCATCGTCATCTGACCTTATTTCCGAGATGCGTAAGTGTCTGTAATGGTTAATGTCAGTGGTGGTGAATGTCAATGAATGGAGCTACGTGATCACATGCCTGTTATACTTAGGTCAATTTTAAAATATGATATAGATTTATTGTCAACAAATGTCTCCTTGAAAGTGGAGTGAGTTTAGATTTACGCCGGTTTTAGCAATATGCAAGTTATATCACTGCGGAGGTCACCAGAAATGGGCTTCAAACATTGTAAGCATGTGGGGAATCGAACCCGGGTCTTCGGCGTGACGAGCGAACGCTTTAACCACTAGACTAACTCTTATGAAAGAGGAAGTGGTGGTCTCAGTATGAGTACATGTTGAAATGTCTTCGACTACTTTAATCGACTGATAAATCCTGAGCCTCAGATCGAACAGACAGATATTTTGTTATTAATATCATGTGATGTCGAGATGCAGCCTCATAGCCATGGGTTTACTGAGCTAATTGTTCCGATTTGACAAGTCTGTTTTATATAATCGGGCCTGCGGCTTGTGGATAACATGCAAATTTGAAGAACGTGAGTTGTCAAAAACCGGCAGGAAACGGACTCCATCTGTGAACACATGAATTTGACACAAGGGAAGGCTGGCCGTGGTTTTGGAAGGCGAGTGCATCACCATGTAAAATTATTTTCCGAAAGGCCAGCTGCTAAACGGAGCAGATTTTGCTACACTTCTGAGGCAATTACTTAATGAAATTTAGCCTGGAATCCCAAGAAACGGTGTACTTTACACGAGGACAATGCGCCATTGCACAAATGTTTGCAGCAATACAGATCATGGCTTTGAACTGTTTCTGGGCCCTTCTTGAAGCCAATGACACAACGACGCAAGTTCTTATGGTTTTCTACTGCACAGTTGATGTGAGATTAAACGTTTATGGAATGACTATAGACTATTCACCTGTGTCACTCTCTGCAATTTTAGTTTACAATAACTGCAATTTTGGAACATGGTGCAGACTTTATATCAGGCCGACAATCATGGAACGTGCTTTGACTGCGTGTCATCATGTTGTCTGATGTTTTCAGTAACCCATGTTTGTCGTGGCCTGAGGCCACATCAAAATAATTTCTTTTTTCTCATTAACGCCCGACCCTACAATTTGGCCGGACCCTAATTTTAAAAGCACACACTTTTGCACTGGTAAATTTGCTTGTATCAAGCCGACAGACTTCCTCAATCCGTCTCAGCTTCCGGCAATCCAAGGTTTCGACTAACATTGTATAGAAAATCAGAAAAAATATGAAAAAATAAAAATAAAACCCGCCTAACCTACCCATTTAAAAAAAAAATAAACGTGATGAGAAACAAGTAATATATTTATGTGGCCTGATGGTTAAAAACTTCCGCTCGTCACGCTGAAGTCCCGGGTTCGATTCGCCACATGGGTGCATTGTGTGAAGCCCACTTCTGTGTCCCCTGCCCTGATATTGAAGGAATATTGCTAAAAGCGGCGTAAAACCATACTCACTCACTCACTCACTGTATGATGCGTATCAGTCGCCCACCGAAGCGCAAGCAATGCAACACAATGTGCAGTTGAAAAAGCGAAATGTTTGATTGTGCTATATTTTTAAAAAACCGATGTCCTTTTATTGCAAATGAGGTTTCAATGTTTCGACAACGAATATTTAATAAGTTACTTATATCTATTTGAGTTGCCACAGAAGTGTTCTGAAACCCATTTAATTTGAATAGTAATGAACTGGAAAACAAGAAAATTCTTTTTAAAAATGTCGATTCTCCCGTTTCAGTTCTATTAATATTGTCGGGCGGTTCGGTAGCCTCGTGGTTAAAGCGTTCGCTCGTCACGCCGATGGCCCGGGTTCGATTCCCTTCATGGAACAATGTGTGAAGCCCATTTCTTGTGTTCCCGCCGTGATATTGCTGGAATATTGCTAAAAGCGGCGTAAACAAGACTGGATTCAGCTGATACTGATCTCTGACACATATAGGCGTTATTGGTGTATCTAATATTGAGGTGCCATTATTCAGGAGGCGTGGAATCAGGTATTTAGCTCACCTGAAAAGGTCAAACGATTCCCGACGTTGATCATGCCGGGGTACACCAGAAATGATCTTCACACATTTTACCAATGTGGGGAATCGAACCCGGGTCTTCAGCGTGACGAACGAACGCTTTAATCACTGGGCTACTTCACCACTCACTAACTCACTCTATCTCCTAAATATAACTTATGTTGCATATCTAAAATACATTCGTTCCTCGAATCTGCTTTTGCTGGAGTAAACAAACCACGGAGGACATTGATATGCACTTGTGTAACAATTTTGTTGAAGCCCAGATATCTATACTATTCACACTTTGCTAAGGATCAATTCATGGATTCAACAGAAAACTATTATGTGCGGTCAAATTTGGTTTAAATATCTAAGCTTATTGTCAGCACGGATCCTAGGTTTCAGTATGTCATTGCATCTTGTGGATCCCATAGCTGCTATTGACAGGTGTTGTTTATTTGTCAATGACTCGTTCCATGATTTGCAAAATGGTTGATTGGTGCCATGAAAACCATTTTTATGGTTACTCATGTATCAAGTGCATAAGGTTAGATTAAAGTGGCTGTTTGCCTAAAGAGGGGTTACCATATCATTATTTATCCAGTTTTAAATGGATACAATTTCAAATTATAAATCTACATTTAAGTAAAGTTGTGAATTTTTGTGATCCTTAAAGTGTGGGTAGTATATTTGAGTATCAGTTTTCAGTGATTCTACATTTGCCTTGTCTATTTCAGATATTTGGAGACGCCGTGAGGCGTGTGCTCAAACAGATATCCGACCACGACCCAACAGGGTGGCGGTGTATGGACAAGTCCTACATCGGACGAAAGGGATGGGTCTTTGAATTCAATAAAATAACTTTCTTCATCACCACATTCGCACCTTGCTACCCGGCCGATAATTCCCGATACGGATTCGAGTGTGATAACTGTTATATCGCCCTCCAGCCAGAGATTTCATTCGCTCAACACGACTTGCCACCCGACACCCCTTCAACTGAATGGGAATGTCCCGTAACCGTGCGAGACAAGATTCGGGTTGGATTCAGGAATTCTGGGAGAGAATACCATATAAGAGACACCATATATTATCCAATGGCCGAAGACGTGGTAAAACCCTTGGGAAGAGACGACCCGATTGTGGAATGGTGGAAGAAAAAAGACAAGTTGGCAGAGAAAAGATTAAAATAGACATATATGTTTTATGTTAAAAAATATGTCCACCGAATATTTAACAACTTGACAGTAAAACATTCCTCTGCCTCGGACTATTACAAATTTTCTCAAATGGACAGCTGATCAAACCAAACGTCCTCGGGTGTAGGGGAAAGTGAGTGTGTTTGGTGGGAGGTCAGACTCAAAATTGTGTTGCCAATTGCGTCTCGGCTGCGAGTTTTGGGACATTTGTTTTGTCTAGTGCTGCTCAGTCGAGATTAATGTGAAGTTTGTCTTGTCTAAATCGTCCCGGACTCGATCGTGTGTGTATTTCGTGACTGGCTCGGCTCGGCCATCGAGAAGACGTTCGTTTTGTCCAGCTTGCCTCGTCAAGAACTCTATCATCGGGAGGGTTGTGATGTCTGACAGGCCACTGTTGATACGTCGTTTGTTTTGTCAACTTCAACTAGACGCTACCATAAATGGTTCATGAGGATAAGGTATTATGACGTCTAGCTGACGGCGATCGAGAGGATCGTTCTGTCTACTTCATGGAGGTGACGTGAGGGCCAGCAGACCTTGCTCCACTTGGCCACGCTATCATGGAGCGACTTCTGACCGCAAGCCGTAGTTGAGAGGAGGTTCGGTTTGGTCACCCCTGTAATCTGTGATATGTTTTATACACTATTGTCTATGAGAGATTCATTAAACAAATATTTTGTCATCTACGCAATATTATGTATTCATTATATTTGTTTGGGCCGCGATAAATATCATGTCATTTGATTGCATAACATGATCAGTATTGACACCGGTTGGCTCAATTCACTATCTTGTTGGGAAGAGGGTGGTAGGTTGGCCTTATGGGTAAAGTAACGCCGGAAACCTCAGTTCGATCCCCTACAAAGGTACATTTCTGGTGTTCTCCACCGTGATAGTGCAAGAATATTACTTAAAGTGGTGTGTTACCATAGTCTCGCACTATCTCACCAACTCAAATTGTCGGAGGGGCGGCGGGGTAGCCTAGTGGTTAATGAGTTCGCTCGTCACGCCGAACACCCAGGTTCGAATCCCATACATGGGTACAATGTGTGAAGCCCATTTCTGGTGTCCCCCGGCATGATATTGCAGCAATATTGCAAAACGCGGCGTAAAACCATACTCACTCACCACTTTGTCGGAATAACGTTTGCTGGAATAAGGTGGTCAACCTACACTCGAGTTTGAGCCCAACCTCTCTGTCACCTCCTGCTTCTCATAGGCCTTTGTGTTATTCTACGATGTACAGTCTCATTAACATATCACTATTTACTCCGATGCCGTACCCAGTGTGTGAAGATTTGAGGACTCTCCATGTGGTGGATAACCCAATACTTTTATATCAGACCACCCGTGAAGGTCCGAGCTAGAATTAACCTTCAGTAACCTATGCTTGTCGTAAGAGGCGACTAACGGGATCGGGTGGTCAGGCTCGCTGGCTTGGTTGACACATGTCATCGGGTCCCAATTACGCAGATCGATTCTCATGCTGTTGATCACTGGATTGCCTGGTCCAGACTCGATTATTTACAGACCGCCGCCAGTTAATTTGACACGATGAGCCTTGCAATGAGACACCCTTACTTCATTTCCGGGTTCGAACCCAGATTCGCCTTGGTTATGGTCTTGTCAGTAGTTTGCCCAGTGGTCAAGTCCTTTGTCCTGCGTTAAATCGCTGTTCATATCAACTCATTTACGGAAGCCAATGGATCGTACTTTCTCCTAGCGTCATGTGGACCCTGAATACAATAGATCCCCGGTACCTGTCGTAAGAGTCAAGGCCACTCGCTGCATCAGCATTATATCAGCTATATAGCGACGATTGTCCTAAGAGAAAGCCTGCATTTGATCACTTCCTAACTAACTTAACCGTGAGTCATCTTGCCCCTCCGGGTTCGAATATACATGCACACCGAGCTGAATTGGAAAACACACACGTTTGGAACAACATGACATCTAACAATAAAATTAATGTAAATTTGTGCGAATACATATTCATTGATTTTCCAAACAAAAGCTGTCTACGATTTATGTATTATATATAATTTTTAAAGTTATTAATGACTGACTGACTGAGTTTGGTTTTACGCCGCTTTTAGCAATATTCCAGCAACATCACGGCGGGGGACACAAGAAATGGGCTTCACACATAGTACCCATGTGGGGATTCGAACCCGGGTCTTCGGCGTGACGAGCCAACGCTTTAACTGTTAGGCTACTCCACCGCCCCAGTTATTAGTGAAACTACTAAGTACAAATATGATACTGAGGTATTCTTTGAGTGCTACTAAGTGCAGTTCTTTTCTTATATATAATATTATTTAGATGATATATATACCCGTCAAGATCCGGGTTAGTATTGGTCTTCAGCAACCCATGCTTGTCGTAAGAGGCGATTAACGGGATCGGGTGGTCAGGCTCGCTAACTTGGTTAACACATGTCATCGGTTCCCAATTGCGCAGATCGATTCTCATGCTGTTGATCACTGGATTGTCTGGTCCAGGCGCGATTATTTACAGACTGCCGCCATATAGCTGGAGTATGTGCGGCGTAAAACTAAACTCACTCATTGTTTGTTTCATTTGGAATCATCAAACATTCCTCTACAAGGTTTCGTTTGAACATTGCTATTTATAGTCTTGTCGTAAAGGCTACTAACTCACTCACTCACTCGCTGACTCACTTACTCACATCCATCGGTTCCCAATTGCGCAGATCGATTCTCATGCTGTTGATCACTGGATTGTCTGGTCCAGACCCGATTATTTACAGACTGCCGCCATACAGTTGGAATATTGCTGAGTGCGGCGTAAAACTAAACTCACTCACTCACTCACTTGCTCCTGTATTGTGTATCTTTGCTCATGTTTAACAAACTGGATTCAATGGCCCAGAGTCGAATACATTTTGCCTGGTGAAGATGGGGCATTGCTTGCTGTGGCACATTCATTCTCTATTAAATAAATAAATAAATGAAATAAAGAAAGAAATAAATAAAAACAGCGTATGTAAGGTTAGAGCGAACAAAAACCAAGATAGCATGCATGGTTAATAAACCAGGGGAACTTGACCCCTGAGAGTTCCTTGGGCCCCCGTCCAGGCCAAGACAGAAGCACATAATGGTGTCTCCCCTGGCAAGTAAATTTGCTCGAAACGCCTCTGTTTACCCAGCATGTAATGAGTACCCGGTGGGATGAGATCGTAATTGTGCAAAGCGACTGTTAACCTTGTAACGCCCAATAATGCAGCATGGATTGTATACCTTCTTCAAGGAGATGAGGTGAGGTGAAGTGAAATTGGGTTTTAACGTCGTGCTTGAGAATATTTCGCTCATATGACGACGTGCATGCGTGTGTATGTGAATGTGCGGCTGCTTGTACTAGCCCAGACTTAAGCTAGTTTTATAGTGCTAGCCCACTGAGATACCATGCCGCAGTGAAGCGTGAATACCCCACTCAGACACATTATACTGACTCCGAGCCGACCAGTCCTTGTTGTACCCATTAATGCCGAGCGCCAGGCAGGGACCAACAAGTACCATATTTTAACGTCTCCGGGCGGAGGCTCTAACCACTACACCACGGAGGCGGTCTCAAGGAGATGAGAATGACAATTGACTGCACAGTGATCTGGACCCATAGACGGAGTAACAATGAGGCGCTTTGGCCATGCATTGACACATATATTTTGCGTTTTGTTGCAATACAAATGTTACTTCTAGAAACTAAAGGGGTGGTGGGGTAGCCTAGTGGTTAAAGCGTTTTCTGGTCACGCCGAAGTCCCGGGTTCGATTCCCCACATGGGTACAATGTGTGAAGACCATTTCTGGTGTCCCTCGCCGAATTGCTGGAATATTGCTAAAAACGGCTTAAAACTAAGCTCACTTACTAACTCACTCACTCTAGAAACTATGACACTAGGACATAAATCTTTGTTTTACAGAACAGAATCACAACAACTAGATTTGAAAAGACCTTTTATTGCCGATGCAGTATGTGACCTAGTATACTGGAGTACCATAGCCAGCTACAAGACAGTTCAATCTACCAGCTGCATGATAACTAATAACATATATGGTAAAATACACATGATCAACCGCGATCTACAAAACCGATAGATTAAATGGCTTTCATGTTCAGAAACATATCACCTGAAGGTAGTTCAGCGTCTGATAGATGGTCCAGATATTATGTACAGACGACAGGATGATGCCATGCTCTCGAAAACCAATCTGCTTAAACCTACACGCATTGTTACAGCGTTCACGTGTACATGCTGTGTTTAGTCCAGGGTAGCCGTATGGATAAAGCTATTGTCCATCGCATGAAATGACTGGTTTCTATTCTGTACCTGGTTACAATGTGTCCCCTGCCCCGTAATTGGTTAAATATTGTGGAAATTCTATCTGACATTTTCTTTACGATCCTTGAAATATGTTCATTCCAGACACTGGGTATTGAGTTAGATCCCCTATTAAAACATATTCCAGTTCCAAGATATATTTTTAGAATTGAAAAATTGTACTGTGATGTATAAGGTATTTAACCAAGGTCCAAGGCAGATATTGGACATTACTGACATGCTTATATTTGCTATTTATCTTGAATAACAAGCCTTTTAAAGTAATGGACTCTTAAAGATCCGGGTTAGAATTGACCTTCAGCAACCTATGCTTGTGGTAAGCTCAGGAGGTCATGCTGGCTGACTTGGTTGACAAATGTCTTCGTATCCCAGTTGTGTAGATCGATGGTCATTGCCTTGATCACTGATTGTCTGGTCCAGAATCGATTATTTACAAACCGCGCCATATACATATATATGTAGCTGGAATATTGCTGAGTGCGGCGTTAAAAAACAATCAAACCAAACTTAAAATAATGGCCAAATATGATCTATGCAGTCGTGTACTGATCAGCAGATTTGGTTTTCTAGAGTATATAATAGAATCATGAATAATAAGTTCGAAGTAATGTTCACTTGTATATATGTACAATATCCCAACGGAAATAGACCAAACATTTTCCAGAGTAACACACACACGGGGTTAATGGTTAAACTATGAACAATAAAGCTTGACAGTTGCATAGTCCATAACTGATAACATATCCTTGAGCAGAATCACATAAAATCGATACACGAATAGATGCAATTTTAGCAGTGTAGTGGTAAACAAGACCAGAGGATATATTAATAAACACGCTTCAAAACGAGTACATGTATGACATTGATATTGACAAAATCACGGCAAAGTGTATCAACAATATATCTGACAATAGAAATACTGACCTTTATAAATTTGTGAACATGAAATCAACACGTTTAACTTTATCTTTTAAATTAAAAGAAACCTTTAAGTTTGAATGTCACAATAAAATAACAAAGAAATCGTATATTTGTGTGTAATATCAATTTCTATCTTGACACGTTCTCTGGAGGTGAAATGTCAGAAGCAAACAAGCAGCCATCAAAGCCCGGAGGGCTGTATCTAATGTTAAGGCACGGAGTATTGAAATGTGTGGTATAATGGCACCATTTGCCGATTTCCCCTGTGGATTTCCAGGAATCTGGGTACACGGACGATGGCAGTAACGGCACCAAAATGTTACAATGGAACCAAGAGGTTGACGTGGAAGCATATGTTATTTTAATGATGAAATAACGTAGGATTTTTAGAATATAGACTTCATATCGAAAGCAAATGCTTTTTTAATTTTGAAATAACATAGTTGTTTTTGTTTTCAAATATAGACTCAATATCGAGAGACACAACGCTTTTAGAAATTACCTCCCTTCACTTTAAATACCACGATATTTTATAAAATAAGACTATGAAGATCACATTCTATGTCACAAACATAAGCAAATACTCTGTATTTTCTGTTATTTGTTTTGGGGTTTAAAAGTGAAACTTGAAAAGTAGCAATGTATGTGTCGTAATGTAGAGGATTCTTTCTTAATGATAAATTTTGAGTCTCCCTTTACTTGTATTGCTAGTATTTTCTGTCTTATTCATAAGTTTGCCTTTTACGCTTAGTGGAATTCAATTCGGTGAGTAACCGATAGACAATCGAATGTTCCGACATCAACACAGGACCTTCCCTTATCACACAAACATTCTGTCACTTCCCCGTCCTCACATCATTTAATAATATCAAAAATACCATCTCTGTCAATTTTATACTGCGTCTTGTAATATGTTAGGCCATATAAAAATATTCCTGTTTCTCACTACCGCCAGATCCAAAAATTCGACCCGACCCTAAGATTTTTTTTACTTTTTAACACAAGAGAAATTAAATTTCCACACAAATCAGTGGGTTTTGGACCTAAAATAAAATAAAATCTAAAAATATATTTTTTTTAAAAACGTCATGAGAAACAAGAATATTTTTTATGTGGCCTTACTGGCTTCCGGTTTCCAGGTTTGGTGCCGTTAGAGCCCGAAACCTTTGTACTTCTTTTTCTTGGGTTAGTAAGTGTGAAATACATCAGACGTATCAGAATACAATCAGAACAAAAAATCCTAATTTGTGTGACACAACGTGAAAAATATATTATTATTTGACTTGAAATTTCTTCTATTTAAACAATTCATTCTAGTTTTTGCTATGTATCCAGTTACTTAAAACTCTGCAATTTGGCTACTCTTACTTCATTTTACTATTTTTACTTCATTGAAAATCACCTGGCATTATCGCTTATGTTAAGGGGTAAAATGTACATAAAACGTGTATAACAATGATATTGTCATAAACAACACAACACATATAGAATGTACAGTATTTGTGCATAAAATAAAATTATTTTGATCATATAATCAGCCTTAGTTAAACATTGAAAGTTATAATGCTTGAGAAAAGGAATTGAAAACATATACTATATATCCGCTTAAAGTGGTAAAACCTTTTAGTTGTGCAATGTTGACTGAACATCTCATCACTGGTGTAGGCGCACATTGGCTTACCATTAGAAATACCAGAGAGCTACAAAAGTATCGGATATGTGAACACTTCTAACAGAAATAGCTACACATATTTTCATATTACAATGCAAACGTATTGGGGATTATGTCTTTAATTTGTGTTGCCTTAACTCCATAAGTGTTTACGTTTTCCATAATTTAGTATCTCTCTCCTGTTCTTTGTTTGGTCAAGAACAGAGCAATTGAATTGATGGTCTATTACAGACGAAAAACCACTCGAAGGATGTAATGCATTTAAATGTCCGCAGAAGGATCATGAAGACTTAGCAACGGATACTTAAAGATTTCCACATAATCTTAGTAATGTGAGCTTAACATCTATGAACTACTATGAGTTTAAATAAAATTGAGTCTACCCATGCGGAGAACTAAACTGTGCAAGAACTGTCTGAAAGAGAACTACTATAATAAATTGTCAAATAACGCCTTATCGGAAGAAAATTACATCCAGTCCCAAAACACTCTAGAGTCCGATTCCTCGAAATAACTTTGTAACATCAGTCTACGGCTGTTCTATGTCCTGTAAACCACAGCAACATAATCTATTCATCGTGTCCAGTTCTACGGGGTCTCTGTTGCCCTGATGCTCTTCTAGCAGCTTCATCCGCTGCGTGTAGTGCTTCTAAATCAGCCACACGATCAGCCACCCGTCTTCTGCTATCGTCGAGTCGACGCAGCACTTCCCGTAGTTGCTCTTCCCAGATTCGTATAACTTCGATTCTTTCTGCTTCCATGCGGGACAGAAGCTCCAGTTTGGCTTGATCCAGCATATGGACAAACCTATCAACTTCCAGTTCCCTCTTTCGGCCTTCGTCCTTGATCAGGGTTGTGTGTTCCACCTGGAGCTTCACGATGTCGCCTTCGCCTTCCTGGACGTTGTTCACGTTGCTTTCAACATTCGTGACACGAGAATAGAGCTCCTCTATCTTCTTCTCGATCTTGGAGGTCACCCTTTCGATCAGTTTCCGCAACATATCGTCAGAGGCATCTGAAAGAAACAGTTAAATGGCAATGCAGGTAAAATCTGTTATCAAAGGCCAATCATACTAACATATACTACCCATGAAAGGTTTAGACTCACTAGTGTAAATGTAGCCACTTACTTCAGTCAACTGTTCTAAAGTTGATTTTGCAGAATATTCCATTCAGTTTAATGGTACTGTTTACACGTGAAGTAATGTATTGTAAAACAAATTCGTAACGTTGAAAAGATTATTGTCATGTGTTCAGTAAATGATGAAAATCAGTGAAATTTGGCGAATTCTTAACAAAACTTTCCACCAAAACGCAGCTGTTCACATGAATGATATTTACACATGTTTTTTTAGCAATTTGATGCATGATCCTCGTACAATTCATCTGCATAAAGTTTGCATTTGGTTCCCCCAAGTTAGTGGAGAAATTCATCTTCGATGTAACCATATATACATACATAACATATAGTGAGTGCTTTAGGTGACTATAAACTTTTGATGGGTAGTATAGTACCCTCAGTTGGTGCAGTTTACACTCATATTGATACACATGCATTTTGAAAAGATTTTGTTAAAAACATAGAAATGAATTTACAATCTACAATCGTACAATCGATTCTGTTTTGAGCCAAGGTTTGTCTAGAAAGGGTATTGTGGCTTTTGCTTTATTTAGAATATAATAATTGTTTGTTTCTTAATTGGCATATTGATAAAAGACTAATGCAAGTTAATCCACTACATATTTACTTATCATTAAAATAATAATATTTTCAGGTTATATTCAATAACTTTTTCGGCTGTACCAATAAATATAGTTTGATTTTGTCTCCTGTTCTCAAGTTTGTAAAATACATGAAGGTAAAGTAATAAAGATATCAGGGTGTGGCCACGTTTAATATGATCACATGTCATCCGTTCGGTCATTGACAAAGAACAGTTTCAGCAAAAGCTGGTGACAATAACACAACCCATACCAACTAGGCGCGTAGCAAGCCAATTTTATTCGTGTAAACCCTATAGATTGCAAAGCTTTATATTTAAATAGAATTGAGGGCTTGTCCAACCTTTTTAGCAACAATCATGTGTAAGCCCGGGCTTTTTTTCGTAATGGTAGCTTCGCCCCTGCCAACACATTCCCATGCTTCTTAATTTCTGAGGGCAGTGGGGTTGCATTGTCGTGAAAGCGTTCATGCCGAAAGCTTCAGTAACCCACATGGTTACAATGCCTGAAACCCAGTTCCTGTGTTTCCACCACCGCCGATAAATAGCTGTAATACTGCTGAAATCCGCGTAAAACCATACTCACTCACTCATAATTTCTCAAGTAAGCAAGTTCAATTTATGCAGCGATCAATACCAAGATTTGCCTTCAGCGCTAAACATAATAATATCAGTTACAGTTATGATATCATATTTCAAGTTTTATTGAAACAATGTTCTTTAGAGCTAAACATACATGGCGTGGTTCTATGCAGGTGCATATAATTGTCCCAGACCTTTTCTTGTGACTACCTGTGCTCTTAGTACATTCAAAGCTAAGACATCTATTCAAAAGGCTACTGGAAAATAGAACTGTGTTGAAGGCAAGGTCATTTAATATGGCAGTGATGGTGTTTTTGTATGCAAACAACCTTCTTTAAAGAATCCATAGAATGAAATGTGATTGTGACTGTGTATGACTTGCGGATGTCCGCCTACAGTGACTTTAAGTGCATCGTTAACATAGACATGCATCCCGTCCATGATTGGACGTTTTCCTCACAGCATAACAGTGCATATATGTTTGATATTATTGCGCATGCCAATGACCTCAGTCCCAAATGTGTTCCGTTACAGTGTGTGTTGGTGCTGTTTATTGACATGCGCCAGTTGTCATAGGAATTATCCACAATACGCCCAGTGCCATTCGTATTAGGCTGGTTATTTTCTAAAACTGCACATCTAGTAAAAAACTTACCGTGACGGTCCATAAATTAGACAAAGGAGCATTTTAAGACTCTCTTTTGGATGCCCTTAATAGTAAGGGACATAAATAAAACATACGCGTTTTTCAAGACACTCGATTGAATGTCCTTTATAGTGATGGACAAAAACGGTCCATAGATATAAAAGGGACATTGCAAGGCATTCTTTTGGATGTCCCTATTAGTGACAGGAAACAATCGGGTCCATAAATAAACCATACGCGTATTTCAAAAAATTCCATTGAATGTCCTTTACACAGAGGGACAAAAACGGTCCATAGATATAACAAGGGCATTGCAAGGCACTCTTTTGGATGTCCTTATTAGTGACAGGAAGCAACCGGTCCATTAATATACCATACGTGTATTTGAAGACATTCCACTGAATGTCCTTTATAGTGATGGACACAAACGGTCCATAAATATAACAGGGGCATTGCAAGGCACTCCTTTAGATGTCCCTAATAATGACAGGGAACAACAGGTCCATAAATATACCATTAAAATAAGTTGGGGATATTCCATTTTGCGAGCATACCACTAGCCAATGCCAATGCATATAAGAAAAAGTAATATATATCCATTCAGATGAAACATTTCCAAAGGAATGGAATAAATTGTCTCATTTTCCCTTAATTTCTCTTCATCATCTGTTTCCGCCTTGGCGTCATCATTTGTATTTTATCAATCTTGTAAATCCAATATCACCCTACTTTTTAGAATGGTATAATACATACATGTATTTTAAGACACGCTTGTGAATATCCTTAATATTGGGTAATTGAGTTTCGTTTCAGTCCTCTTGGAACAGTATTCAAGTTAAATCAGGGTGTGTCACCATTACGAGGGACGAAGGCCCTTAGTGTAGGTGAATTAGTATGGTGCTTTGTATGAACGAGCACTGGTGTGGTGCTTAAACACCTAGAAACATTATCGGGTTTAACCTGGATTCGAACACGATCATATGTTTCCGGCCTGCTCAGTGAACTAAATTCTGAATCCTTAATAAAACCTTAGGTCATTTGCAAACCGTGTGTGATCTCTTTGCATCTTTTGTTATGTAATGAATGTAGGTACATGAGTTGTTATGAGACATTATTCAAGTGATCTTGTCAATCACATTTGTACCACGAGCTGTTACCTCGATAATGTTTGCTCATTTTCTAACTACCCGTGAAGATCCAGGTTAGAACTGATCTTCAGTGACCCATGCTTGTTGTAAGAGGCGACTAACGGGATTGTGAGCTCAGGCTCACTGACTTGGTTGACACATGTCATCGTATCCCAACTGCGTAGAGTGATGATCATGCTGTTGATCACTGGATTGTCTGGTTCAGACTCGATTATTTACAGACCGCCGCCATATAGCTGGAATATTGCTGAGTGCGGCGTTAAACTAAACTCGCTCACTCACTCATGACTACTATCAAACATTTGTGTAAGACAGTGTCATTAACAGAATCTATATATTTTTTGGAATACTTGTAAATAGAAAACATACGGATTTACAGGGTTGAATAAAACATAATTCACACATGACATATATGTATACACCGTAACTTACCCGGATGCACTTAATAACCAGTCACTCTATGGGATTCTATGCAACTACTCCGGCCATTATTGACAACATTAAATCAGGTGAGTGATCTCCCCTTAACATCACCGAATTTACCGAATTTCAAGTAAGTTTTATCCCTCTATGGCCACCCAAACTGAATGTTAACTTCAAATATTACGTATCAAACGTTAGAAAAAATCCCCTGTGTTCCAAAAGACATCATAAAACGATTCACTGATCGAATGAAATCGATATAAAGGGAGGTAACTCTTCTGGCATATCGTGCATGGAAGGGCATCAAGCGAACATGGAACGATTACTCGTTTGCTAGGCACTGTTTTGGCAAGCAATTAACCATTCGTGCCATTCAGAATAACTCGTAGAGTCTTCCGGAAGGGCACGAGTGGTTCTGAATGGGCAAGAAGCTGTGCATGTATATGTCTAATACATACCAAATACCAAATGGATGTGCATAAATTGTCCTCCGCAGCTATGCACAGGCCTGGAATAAATGTGCATTAACATGCCCCTGAGGTAACGGTTCCACAAAGAGAGAAAGATGCGAACACATGGTTTCGTCCCCGATATTCAGTAATCAGTTCATGTAATCATCAATGCTATTTTGTCCTTTTACGTCACAAGGAAACTATTTTGTCTCGAAACAGAAACTAGTTTTTATTTTGCGTTGACATTTCACATCTGGTCCTCAGAAAATTAAGATAAATCAAGATACACTTTCCATGAGTTATATTGAGCACCCATGACATTGATGAAAATTTGCAGAACCTGTTATCGTGGAACGACGACTTTAGTTTCAGTGTTTCCAGATCATTGTGGGGAACCGATTTCCATATACCGGTATTGACTATCATTGAGTGATTTTCTTTGCGTTCATTTCCAAAATGAATGTGTGATCAAATGTTTACAAAGTACTCCATGTTCATACCAGTAACAAAGTACGAATTACGAGTACTTTTCTTACGACATTGTGATACGTTAACAGATTCTTTATATTCTTGTTTGTTAATTTTTGTACAATAAGACATCGTTAGCTCGAACTGTATTAACTGATAAATGGTAAGAGATGAAGTTACCTTAGCGGCTTCTTAAACAGAGTAATTGCAGCCCTATACACTGCTCTTGGTCCTAAAAGCTATGATCATCGATCATCGTAAGATGACTTAGCGCAAGTATACTTTGGTAGAACCCCATCGGGTACCATGACCCCTTCTGATGCTTAAAACTCATACATGCGTACTAGTTGACTGAACTCGGGTTGTGCTTTGTTTTATGTAATGTTTAATGGACGAGTTGTTGTATTCGGTCAACGCCATAAAACTGTTGTCGTTCGATGCCACGAAAACAGTGCTGCATCGCATCTTTCTCATGTTTGTGAAACTGTGTCCGGATGCTATTCCCATAACTACTGTCTACCTCACTGCTTCTTCGATATACTAACCGTGTGGTGCTGGAAGTCAAATAATTGAAACGTTGATAATCAGGCAAATTAAATAATATATGTAAAATATGGCATGTTGTAAAAGTAGACCAAGAAATCTTTACAAATGTATTCGAGAAAACCGCAACCAGAATTAGACACAGTATAATATTGCTGTGCTAATCTATTGTTTTCTAAAAAGTCTAAAAAATCATAGTAGATTGTTCTGATGTAACAGCCATGTTGTCCATCAATAAACAAACAAGAAGTTCAATTCAGTGTTTCGTATATTCAGACGCCAAATAAGATGACGGCGTCTATGGTAAAATGCCAAATGCCAAACTGACCTTTGGAAAGTTTTACTTGTCTTCAAGAGCTTGTTGTTATACAATTTAATTTCAAAGGTGGATTTCACAATCAGAACACAACACAGGGCATGCTTACAACTGATAATAATCAGAACATTCATTTGACAAAACTAAATGTTTCTACAGAAAGGATTTTGTAAGGTTACTATGGAAAAATGAGAGAAAGTCATAAATCTATCTAAGAAAGCTATAATAATCCCTTTCGTTCATAAAAGGTGAGTATGGATTTATAACTTATTTGGAAGTATTGGATTCTGATGTGATGTTGTGGATGTATTCGTTTGTGACTCACCGTCATCCCCTTCACTTCTCTGTCTCTCAACATCTCTTGTGTAGCGTCTGATTAGGATACAGTACAGGTCCTGTGGAATAAGCAGTCCATGAAACATTGCGGACCACATAGTGACAAACTTCTCACAAAACACCATGCTCAAACAACATCCATTATTCAGCTAACAGAAAACCGAACGGCGTGTATTTCTTAATCCTTTTTAATACATGGATAGCGAAAATGTTGGCCAGAACGAGTGATCAAACGAACCCCCAAATAGTCTTTTTTCATTGGTCTCACTTCACTGCGATTTCACTTCCATGCGGTCTCTGATAGTTCGCTTCTCTACAGATAGTTAAACGTTACATAAATGTAGAAGCTGAGCTTGCATTTCGCACAGTTTACAACAATTTTCAAGCTTTTGTCTATCAAGACGGTGTCTGTGCAGGTGGAATAACACAGATTAATGATCACGAATCATTTTAGATATACAGACATCCCCATCAGTAGTGAAGTGTACCGATCAATGTTTTTCTGGATAATCAGGGTCTGGCCTAAGTCTGGTTCACGATGGTTGCACCCATTACATTTGTATTCCTATTCAATGTGTGTTAATATATGAAGGTTCCAATATTAACAATATCCCTTTGTTTAAAAATGATAGTCACTTTGAGCTGAAATCAGCACCAAATTGTATTTGTTATAATTGTAATTCTTTCCAACATTTTATAAGGAGGATGGTCTAATGTCAAACATCAGTACATGTGACTACCAGGAAAATACATTCGATACTCCTCGTACATGTTAAAAGTTAGTGTCATCGTGTTTACATGTATCGCATTATGCATTATAGAAGAATAGGTAACAGGTATTTTCTTAAATTTGACAACATCCAAAATTGCAAATTCTGTTTTTCCAAGCTATTGCTGTGGTTACACTACACATATTGTAATGAAATTATTATCACTTTTATAATCTATTAAAGATAAATCCAGTTTGAAAGAGACGGGAGGTTTTAGTTTTCACCCTTTTAAACGTAAACAAGCTCCCAAAGATAATAAGATTAAATGGAAAATTTCAGTGGTGGTATATAGTTTTGAGTTTATCATATATGAAACAAGTCGTACAACTTTACTGACTAAGTAAGTGAGTTTGGTTTTACGCCACTTTTAGCAATTTTCCAGCAATACCATGCCGAGGGACATCAGACATGGGCTTCACACATTGAACCCATGTGGGGAATCGAACCCGGATCTTTGGCGTGACCAGCGAACGCTTTAACCACTAGGTTACCTCACCGCCCCAATACAGCTTTAGACGCAGACCGTGTGGGTGGGCCGTGCTAGACATGTTAAAAACTTTGTATGTTCTTGCCAAATATATGTTCGTATGTTCAAGGCCAGCATTTAAGCAATTTGCAATGAAATACTAACGTCACTATGATAAAGTTTACTTTTTATTATTCAAAAGTTGATAAAACAGAAATACATGTTCAGTTGTACACCTATACCACAATATGTCAGACCGCCTCCGTGGTGTAGTGGTTAGAGCGTCCGCCCGGAGAGCGGAAGGTCGCGGGTTCGATCCCCGTCATACCAAAATACGTTAAAATATGGTACTTGGTGGTCCCTGCCTGGCGCTCGGCATCAATGGGTACAACAAGGACTGGTCGGCTCGGAGTCAGTATAATGTGTCTGAGTGGGGTATTCATGCTTCACTGCGGCATGGTATCTCAGTGGGCTAGCACTATAAAACCAGCTTAAGTCTAGGCTGGTACAAGCAGCCGCACATACACATACGCACGCATGCACGTCGTCATATGAGCGAAATATTCTCAAGCACGACGTAAAACCCAATTTCACCTCACCTCACCACAATATGTCAATGCATTTACTGTACAAACGAGAACTCTCCATATGTTTCCGAACAATTCCTGACAAACAGGGTAAAAACTATTCAAGCAGATAATTAAATCGTTAACCTTACTCATGTTTTGCAATTCACCATCGTCATTACATGAGTAATCAGTCATGAAATGCTTATAGAAAACACGTTTACTAATGTAATATACAGAAATGTAATATTGATGGCCATTTTATTCCATCACTCATATATTGGATTGTATTTCACAACTACGTACTGTGTGACGTCAAATGGCTCATGTTACCATGGCGATGCCTGTTTCCATTCTTACCTGTCTGTTATGTTGCTTCATGGAGCTGACCGAACATTCGCTTTTTGTATCACTTTTGTCGATATTGGATAACTCAAGGTCACTTGTCTGAAAGGTTATAAGACATGCAACAGGGGCGAAAGTGGAGGAACCATTCACCATATGCAAAAATATCATTCACCATATGCAATGATACTATTATCATTCACCGTATGCAATGACATTATATATCATTCACCATATGCAATAATAGTATTATCATTCACCGTATGCAATAATATATATCATTCACCATATGCAATAATAGTATCATTCACCGTATGCAATAATGGCATTATCAATCACCATGTGCAATAATATAGCTATCACTCACCATATGCAATAATAGAACATCAATCACCATATGCAACAATGATATATACTGGACGAAAATAGTTAGGGATATATGTAAATTTTGAAATAATGAATAATGAGCTACATGTATTTATTCATTGACACACTGATAAAATATTAATCATAAAAATACCAATATCCCTAACTTTTCTTGTCCAGTATATAATAACCATTCAACATAAGCAACAATATTTTGGTCATTCAGATATGCAAAATATACCGCCGGTCAATGAAAATATACATTGATGACTGATGGTGGCTTAAATGATACAAACAAGAAACGGGTATTCAATAGTGATGCATTTCAAATGGGTAACAGAGTTGTGATTTCGATCTTAGGCTTGTTATGTTTTGTCGACTCTTCTTCAATGAAGTACGTTTTGTTAACGTTTGTAAAGCTTTTACACATATTATTTTCATTTGTATATTTTCATTTGCCCGACAGTTTATATCAGTATTATCATACATTCATATGGTGCTGTAAACAGTTTATAATTCATGACATGCACAAATTGTATTAGAATTCACAATGTACAAGACATGCATGATCATATAGTCGACATATTTGTGTCTACAAATACAGTTTTAAGAAAATGTTGTGCCTCATATCTTTAACCATATTAATTTTTGTACCGAAACATACTCAGAAACATGTTCTTACATATCTTAAACGAAATCTTTTTTAATTGTCTGTCCATCTTAAATAGATTTACGTAAACAATATATTCCTGAATGTTACCTCTCCAAGTCACCTACTGTAGCATTTAAACAATTCCTGTCTACTTATGACAACTGTTTCAACTTAAAACTATCACAATACATTTACAATGCATGTCTAAGCGTGATATTCTGTTAAAATCATCTCTCTATTCAAGCTCTATATGATTGTATAATGCATGTAACTTCGATGTTAATGGGCCGGAGGCCTGAAATACAATAAACACGTAATCTTTGACCTGAATCTAGGCTAGGAAAACTACAATCGTACACTTTGAATTGAAGCTAAGCTACAATCAAAATACGCAATCTTTGACCTGAATCTAGGCTAGCTAAACTACAATCGTACACTTTGAATTAAAGTTAGGCGTTCTCTTTGACCTGACGCTTAGCTAGAAAAACCACAATCGTACACCTTGAATTAAAGCTAGGTTTCAATAAACACCCGTTCTCTTTGACCTAAAGTTTGGCTAGAAAAACTACAATCGTACACTTTGAATTGAAGCTAGGCTTCAATAAACACCCGTTCTCTTTGACCTAAAGTTTGGCTAGAAAAACTACAATAGTACACTTTGAATTGAAGCTAGGCTACAATCAAAACACATAATCTTTAAGCAAGATCTATGCTAGAAAAACTACAAAAGTACACTTGAATTAAAGCCAGGCTTCAATAAACACCCGTTCTCTTTGACCTGAAGCTTGGCTAGATTAACTACAATCGTACACTTTGAATTAAAGCTAGGCTTCAATAAACACCCGCTCTCTTTGACCTGAAATTTGGCTAGAAAAGCTACAATCGTACACTTTGAATTAAAGCTAGGCTTCAATAAACACCCGTTCTCTTTGACCTGAAGCTTGACTAAAAAAACTACAATCGTACACTTTGAATTAAAGCTAGGCTTCAATAAACACCCGTTCTCTTTGATCTGAAGCTTGGCTAGAAAAACTACAATCGTACACTTTGAATTGAAGCTAGGCTACAAACAAAAAACATAATCTTTAACCAAGATCTATGCTAGAAAAGCTACAATAGTACACTTTGAATTGAAGTTAGGCTACAATCAAACACTCAATCTTCGACCTACATCTAGGCCAGCAAATCAAAACACCAATACTCGATGACTGAAAGCTAGGCTAGCACATAGTACATCCTCTATTCTAAATGATTCAACTGTACACCGATTTAGAATGTCCACCAATGAATTAACGGTACATATAATATTCCTGTCACAACAGTCATTCACAAATTGATTCCAAAGTATGTCACAACTATAGTCCCAATCACGCAGTATCATGAAGAACAATCAATGGGCCTACCAATGAGTGAACAGAATATATCCAGGCATTGCATTCATCAACTCAGTGTTGCCCTTATATAACCGCCGACGGTCGAGCAATCTGAATCCGTGGAGCAGCTTGGTGGACAGTTTCTGACTAATTGATCTGTTTAACGTGCGGCGCCTTTGTGGCGGCATGGAATCCCAGTGAAATATAGACAAGGAACCCAGTTGACAGACTGTGGTAAACTGCGTGTGTGAAACTAAAAGTGTTACAAATAGCGGCATGATGTTATTTTTGATCACATCGTTTTCCCATGGAGCGTTTTCACTGTGATAATTATTAGGACAAATTCCTTCAAATGACACGCGTCTTTCACACACGAGTTTCGCATCACGAACAAACGGGTTTGTCTGTACGGCTTATTTGAACACCATGTACATCACTTCTCTCAAAATACCAACACTTTATCGTCATTGCCTACGCCACATACTTCACTGAATCAACACCGTTCCTCCCACAATATCAGTAGTGCATCGGTATCACAACACCGGCACCGCATCATATCCCCTCTCCCAAAATACCAGCACTGCATGTATATAGTCCTCCCACAATACCTGCACTGCAAGTATATCGTCCTCCCAAAATACCAGCACTGCATCTATATCGTCCTCCCACAATACCAGCACTGCATCTATATCGTCCTCCCACAATACCAGCACTGCATCTATATCGTCCCTCCCACAATACCAGCACTGTATCAATATCCCCCTCCAACAATACCAGCACTGCATCTATATCGTCCTCCCACAATACCAGCACTGCATCTATATCCCCCTCCCACAATACCAGCACTGTATCAATATCCCCCTCCAACAATACCAGCACTGCATCTATATCGTCCTCCCACAATACCAACACTGCATCTATATCCCTCCCACAATACCAGCACTGCATCTATATCCCTCTCCCACAATACCAGCACTGCATCTATATCGTCCTCCCACAATACCAGCACTAAATCTATATCTTCCTTCCCACAATACCAGCACTGCATGTATATCCCCCTCCCACAATACCAGCACTGCATCTATATCGTCCTCCCACAATACCAGCACTAAATCTATATCGCCCTCCGCACAGTACCAGCAGTAATTGTTCATCGCCTTCCCACAATAACATCACTGAATCTATATCGCCCTTCCCACAATACAAGCAATGCATCTTCATTGTCCCGCCCACAAGACCAGCATTAACTCTACACCGTCCATCCCACAATACCAACAATGTATCTCCATTGACCGTAGCACATTACCAGCATTAAATCTATATTGTCCCTCCCACAATATCAGCTCTGCATCTATGGCGCTAATCCCACAATACCAGCAATGTATCTATATCGCCCATCCATCAATACCAGAACTAATTCTCCATCGTCTATGCCAAAATACGGGCACTGCATCTATATCGTCCTCCCTCAAAACTTGCAATGTATCAACATCGCCCCTCCTTCAATACGGGCACTTCATCTACATCGTCCCTCCCACAATATCAGCTCTGCATCTATGGCGCTAATCCTACAATACCAGCACTAAATCTATATCGTCCATCCCACAATATCAGCTCTGCATCTATGGCGCTAATCCCACAATACCAGCAATGTATCTATATCGCCCATCCATCAATACCAGAACTAATTCTCCATCGTCTATGCCACAATACGGGCACTGCATCTATATCGTCCCCCAACAATACTAGCAATGTATGACCATCGCCCCTCCCACAATACCAGCATAAAATCTATGTTCCCGTCTCGCAATACCCGCACTGCATATATATCGTCCTCCCACAATACCAGCACTGCATCTATATCGTCCTCCCACAATACCAGCACTGCATCTATATCGTCCTCCCACAATACCAGCACTGCATCTATATCCTCCCTCCCACAATACCAGCACTGCATCTATGGCTCTAATCCTACAATACGGGCACTGCATCTATATTGTCCCCCCACAATACCAGCAATGTATGATCATCGCCCCTCCAACAAAACCAGCATTATATCTATATTCCCGTCTCGCAATACCCGCACAAATTCTACATCGTCAGTTCCACAAAAGCAGCAGAACATCTACACCGCCAATGCTTCAATTAGAGCACTCTACCAACATATCCCTGCCCACGCCTCTACTTAAACATATACGACAACAACACCGCGCCACACTACAACATCTCTCAGGTACGTTATTGCAGGCGACATGTGTTGCCAAGTACCACAGTCGCCTACCATCAATCAACAGGAATCAATCAGTTTCGTCAAACTGACAAAGTCTTCTTCCCAACTAAATCGATTAACTCTCATCTCACTTCAACGGCAAACACAAAACCACTTTTATCCCCATATATCTAAATTATTGATTCGGCCTATCAAAGCATAGCTATTGTTCAAAATTCGATCCGATTACGATAGTTTTAGCAGAACCTTCAGCCCGGATATGTATCACATGCATTTCAATATCCTGTTGTTGACGCAACTCAAGCCTAGACACTGTAACTTCAGTCTGTAGCACAAATAATTTCCTTTATTACGTATATATGGCCATGAGGCCAACAGTACAACATGTGTAAAACAGTAAGGTAAAGACATGCAGATCTTATTACAATAGATACGATTATGTGTTCAGAGATTTTTGTTTCGATCGAAGTACAAACACTTTGTTAAGAAAGATACAAAGTCTTAATAGTGTATTCTTATCGCTTGTTCTCATCAATTCAATAAACATTTGGACATGAGGGTAATTACGACAGTATTCAGGTAAATATTTAGCACGATACTCATTGTAAAGAGGACATACTAATGTAATATGGAATTCATCTTCTAGTTCAGTCACACAGGAACTACAAAACGCAGTTTCATAGTTTTTGGAGTATCTACACGAATTAACATTAAAATCATGTACATTACAACGAAGTTTTGTCAAACATCTCCGTAAATCTTTTGAAGTAATAGTTACAAGATATTTTTCAAAAAAAAATAGTCAGTCTTTATGGTTGAATAGAACGTCAAGGATTCGGAAAAAGCTATATATTGATGCCACTCTTGATAATAAATATCTTTGCAACGCTGTTTAAAATTCTCCAGAAAACATTTCTCGTTACCAACATCTTGTGCTATCCATACATAACCGAAACCGTATCTAAATAATAACATTCTCACTTTTGATACCCAGTTCTCATCCCCATTATCATCTAGTCTTTTTAACATTTCATAACATTTCTTTGTATATCTGTATGGCGGTTGCCGTAAAATCCTCATCCAAAACGACAGAAGGCTAATATAGGCATATATTTCAATAGGATAACGACCGCATTCTGCCAGTGCGGCTTTACTTGATGCCCTAGAACCAATCTGTAATACATATTTACAAAAACTTGAATGAACCTTTTCAACTTGTTTACGTTTTTCCCATCCCCAAAGCTCAGCCCCATATAAAAGCATAGGCTTAATCTTGCCATCAAACAGCTTGAATGCTGCCTCATTTGGCAGATTTTGTATTTTGTTGATAAAACGTTTAATTGGGTAGAGTGCCTTTTCTGCTTGTTGGGAAAGTGTCTCACATGCTTTTGAAAACATGTTTCTGCTGGAGTAATACTTAATCCCCATTTCTTACAGTATCTTACCAAAATATCTTTTTTTTTTCGAGATTGATAACAGAATCTGCAAATATAGCTACATCATCAGCAAAAAGCAATATTGATAATGTTTTTAGGGATTCATAAAAAAATATGCCACTGTCGTCAGATTTCATTATTTCATTTACAAGTTCATCAATATACATTATAAATAATACTGGTGACAATATACAACCTTGTCTCACTCCACATGATGTATTGAACATGCCAGTCATAGTTGTTTTACTACACCGAAATGAAGCCTTAACGTTCTTGTAAATATTTGTTAAAAGTTTATGGACTTTACCATGAATACCTCCTTGCAACAACAAGTAGAGCAATTTGCTCCTGTTTACTGAATCAAACGCTTTTTGGAAATCTACAAATATACAATAGAATTTACCTATTACCTCATTATTTAAAATACTCTGAGGAATTCTACAAAACAGACAAAAGTTAGTCTCAGCGCTAATGTTGTTTTCTACAACGGTACCCAGCAATGTATCTAAATGTCCCATCCGACAATACCAGCAGTGCATCTATATCGTCCCTCCCACAATAACAGCACTGCATCTATATCGTCCCTCCCACAACACCAGCACTGCATCAATATAAGGTCAGAATGTTAATTTAGGGAAATTCTACTAAACCACAACAGTGCTATCAACCTAAAGCCATGCCAATTCCACTTTTGTACTGGAGTCCAAAGTTCCAGCCATATAAAATACGAAAATCCTGGATCCAGCAAATGTCCCCAACATTAAGCATAACCGTTAAGACAATAAAGGATTGACAAGATACAGGAATCAAGTGGAATCACGAATATGTAATTTCACAATTTGTGTTAACTCTTTACTAATGTCTCTCTTCATGAAATCGGAATATTTGCTCAGAATACTGGATTTGCAAACTGAAAACAAGGGAGATTGGCCAAGTAGTATAACTCTACTTTATGAATGACCTGATATCCTTCAAAAATAGAAAAATAGTCCTTTCGAACTACAAACAAAACAAAGGAACATTCTTGTCTGTTGAGTGAGTGAGTGAATGACTTTAGCCACTTTTAGCAATATATAGCAATATCACGGCAGGGGACACCAGAAATGTGGGGAATCGAACCCGAGTCTTCCATTTGACGAACGATCCGCCCCATTGTCTGTTGGACGTTCAGATATATACATAAACATTAAGAATGAAAAGATCTCTCCACAGCAGTGATGAAGTGGGGGATGACTTCAGTCTTCCGATATTCAACATAATGTCGAGCAATATTCCAACAGTTCCAGCTTTGTCATATTCCATAACAAACAGTAGGTACAGTTGACTTTTGAAAAGTTGAATTCATGCCTCTTTCCTACATTCTTCCGGAAGAACTGTTGTCCAAAATGTTCCTTACCAAATTTCGGATATGTGTAAATGTTATTTATAGGGATGTAATATATTTAGCTTGATTCATCGGTTAACGCGATATGATATTCACTTTCATTTAGAAAGAGGTTTGCGTATCTTCAGTCACTGGGTTAAGTGACAATGGATCGACGTCAGCTTGTGGCCAAAAGTTGCATGCAAAGTTGAAAAACGTCCGGTCACATTTGAATTGATTTAATCATATCCATTGTCCTTCAAAGACTGTGTGTTAATTATTATGGGTAATCGGGTATTTGAAGGATGAGGACTATATTTATGGATATACAACTTCTTTATTCTGTATAGGCGACGTTTCGACATAGATTCTAATGTCGTTGTCAAGCAAGTTGTCGTTGTCATCACTTGCTTGACAACGACATTAGAATCTATGTCGAAACGTCGCCTATACAGAATAAAGAAGTTGTATATCCATAAAAATAGTCCTCATCATTCATCTACCCAACTTCTAGAATGCCAATCAAACAAATCGGGTATTTGGTGGTATATTTGTTGGACCCAGCAATATATATCCTTTCGTGCGGATTGGAATGGAACTTTGGAATCCAATGCAAATGAGAAATGGACATGTCAAAGGTAGATACTGACTGGACCTTTTCCAGTGAACATACTGGCCTTATTTGTGACATTATGTTACATGTACAACGTTCTTTGATGGAATAAGCATGTAATGACAGTTATATACAACGAATGTAGAATATAAGGAATTTTCAGTGGCAGCAGCTACTAACCTTCTATATACAGACTTTAGGAAAGCTAACAGCGGGCTTGGACAGTAAGGGTTTATTCAAATTCAGCTTCTAATTCTTGAGTCCATGCATTCTACTGGTGGTTTTGTGTACCGTTTCTTAAGGAGATATTAGGCGTGGAAATTTGTCACTATGTTGAAAACAGATAAAGGATCATCATCACAACGATCTTGGATTCAAACCCGGTCACCAGTGGACCTGGGCACGGCTCAGCACCTCCAGGGTGACTAACACACTGATAGCATGGCGCTAACTCCCATCACAGTCAGCAGGAATTAAACATAATTAGTGGTCATATTGTACATTGTTATACCATATAGCATAATTTCCACCAATTAATGTCTATTAGTGCATGTCATGATAAGCCCAAACGGCTGTGACATAGCAGCTAACGACCAAATCCCATTCGAGATGTATTGTATCAAATTCCTAATGTATGTGTATGGACAAAACTGTGGCAAAAGTGGGTATTTACCAGAAAATTGGCATTTCTACAAAATTACCATCAATTATCTTTGCACTCACTGTTTTAGCGGTTCCATTACTGGACGTGGCATCATCAAACGTTTTCAGTGGGTGGTTATTTTTCGCCTTCTTTACCCTTGCTAAATGCATTTTTCAAGTCTTTTCAAAGATCATCTAAGCTACAACGTACTAACGAATCATATCGTTTAAATGCCCTTTTCTAACATAATTTACCACATCTTAGGAACACGGTACAAATGTATTCAATATAGACCAAAGAGGCAAAAGTACGGTTATTTGGAAAAACCAAATGAAACAATATTATGAGGGAAGTTGAAAAAAACACCAAAAACAATCTCCTTGGCGGGCAAATATTCATAAATCAAACACCCATAAAATTGTTCACGGCCAGCATGTGCAAAATATAAAATGTAATGTAAGAATATTTTAAGCAATATGCCTGGCAAATACTCATGGATTAATGGTATATGCATAGCAAAGACTTGTGGGTAAACCTACTCCCGAAAATTGGGAAGTAGTTGGGTTTGGGTTTAAGTAAGATTGATTCCCGTAACCAAAAACATAATGTACTGTACCTCGTCAAATGAGTGGTAATCCTGGAATGATACGCCATATATAATACCCACTGTCAACTATCACCAGTATCAGAAGCATTTAACACTCATCAAGACTAATCACAGTCTGCAGGTTACTGGGTCTCCTAATTACGTGTATTAACGCATGAAGTGTGGGGAAAAAAATGAACTAGTTTATTTCACAGCTGAGTATATACATCACGAACGCACGACACACTCTGACATTGCCTCTCCAACATGAATACATTCAGTCTCGAGTCGGTACTGTGACTCGTCTCTCTGACAGGTGAGAGATGGAGCAACGCATTTGGGGTGAGAGAAAGGAAGATTGTAAAGATTGCAAGAGTGATAGAAGGTGAATGTGAGAGCCAATGCGGAAGAGGGAGGTTTCTTCTCATTCGTTTTCACTCTAGATACTCCACCATTCTATCAGTCATTTCTCCATGTATCCACTTTGACCCCTGCTCAGCTCTGCAACTTTCTCCATCTTCCTCCCTGTCTTCTGTTCCATACAGACCGTCACGCAATGTCTTTCTGTTCTTCGTCAACCCACAGTTTCTCATTCACCCTGTTGCTCTCTCTCTCACACACACTCTCTCTTAGTCTCGCTCTCAGTTTCTATCTCTCTCTCACACTCGCTCTCTCCCTTTCTCTTCCTGTCACGTGAAGATCCGGGTTAGAATTGGTATTCAGCAATCCATGCTTGTTGTAAGAGGCGACTAACGGGATCGGGTGGTCAGGCTCGCTGACTTGGTTGGCACTTGTGATCGTATCCAAAATGAGTATAACGATGCTCAAGCTGTTGATCACTGATCAACAGGATTGTCTCTGCCCATATAGCTGGAATATTGCTGAGTGCGGCGTTAAACAACAACAAACAAACGCTCTCACTTTGATGCTCTCTCTCCATTTTCTCTCGCCCTTACTCTCCCTATTTTTCTCTCCTCTCTCTCTCTCTCTCTCTCTCTCTCTCTCTCTCTCTCTCCTGCTCTCTCTCTCGCTCTCTCTCTCTCTGCTCTCTCTCTCTCTGCTCTCTCTCTCCTGCTCTCTCTCTCTCCTGCTCTCTCTCTCTCTCTCTCTCTCCTGCTCTCTCACTCTCTGTCTCTCTCTCTCTCTCTCCTGCTCTCTCTCATCTGTGGCTGGGGCCGAGGAATCTCCCATACCGAACATACTCCAAGTCAGGGTGGATATAGTGGCCTCAAACCTAGATTAAAAACACGTATGTCAAACAGAGTACAGAGTTAAACTAAGTATTTGAATAACCTGAAAAACTTGGTTCAAACGCAACCAATTTCAAGTGAATTTCATGTGATTATCACTTGATACAGCATGTAGACCCATGACAGATGTTTTTTGCTCTCCCCCCTCCTCTCTCTCTCTCTCTCTCTCTCTCTCTCTCTCTCTCTCTCTCTCTCTCTCTCTCTCTCTCTCTCTCTCTCTCTCTCTCTCTCTCTCTCTCTCTCTCTCTCTCTCTCTCTCTCTCTCTCTCCATCCCTCAGTTGGTCTACCTTTCCTCGCAGTACAATTTTACACAGATGGTTTTAAGTCTAAACATTACGTTGCGTAACCAACATATGCATTTAGTCTTGATGAGCAAATAATACATTGTGATCAATTGCTGTACAAATAAAAAAAATCAAATAAAATAATAATAAAAAAAATTGCTGTACATTTAGTGCACGACAACACACACATAATCAAATCGCATCTAGCAACATGCAGGCTGTACAAGTGCAGTGAGCTTGTGGATATGTGCGTAGGTGATGCCACACAAAGCTCTGTGGATTGCGTGCATTAAGCTAGATCAAAAGTGACACATGAGGACAATACTCCTGCTTTACTTTGTCTTGATACATTCTTACCAGCACTGACTTGACACTTAGAACTGATCATTGTTCTTGATTGCCAGTGTCTATTTCTATATTAAACGAAGACATATTTCACAAACTAAAGAAGTAACGGTAATTGAAAAGGGAATGAAATATGCATACATGTGGCCTATCATCTGACTTGGGATTTTCTATACAAGTTTATAAGACGTAGATTTTACCAAAAAGGCTTTTGTGGTAAATGATATGATTTTCAAGACAAGTTGAAGGATAGAACAGGATACATTTGACCAGTGAGGCTAAAATTTACGACAGGGGCTTGGTTTGTCTGTGCAAGCAGACGTTTATGAGAGGGTAGATTGCACCAAACAGTCAAGTATTTACAATATGTGCTTTTGTCTCCATATTGATAATAATAATAAATATTCTATTGTCTGTAATAAACAAAGTACATAAGGAGAAGATTATAAATGGCCTTAGACAGCCAGAATCAGGAATTGCAGACCATGCGGCAAATTACAAACTACAGTTCAATTCACGTTATAACTGTTCCATAGAGTAGATCAGAAGTCCTTTGCGAACAACTTTGACATGGAGGAAGTGATGCGTCATGGCTACTTCCGGCCGGGGCCCGCCCACTGGAACACCGTACTCACCTGAACAGCAGCATATTTAAATGTCTTGGGTTCCGGCTCCGGTTTCTTGGCGCAGGAACAGGAGGAGAAGCAGTACCGGAAGCAGTTGACAATGCTCTTGGGGCTTGGGATGACGTTGAATGGCGGCGGGACGGGACTTCCGGGTTCAATGAAGGTCAACCACAACTCAGTACGGGCAAACTTCCACTCCACATCACTCACGCCCTGGAATAGTAGTGAAAACCATGGCATATATTGTGTCATACGTTTGATCTATACATAGAAATGTGAATGGCGATTTCACACACCAGAAGCCCAGCCATTACGATGTAGGTAATTCCCTTTCTGGCTTTAGATTGCGTTTGGTCTAATAAGGTTTGATTAGAGGCTGTCCGGTGCATGTATGTTCACATACCGATCAATGTAATGATATGTCATTAGTTTAATGTGAAAGCACTTCAAGACACAAACAATGAAACTAGTTCATGGTTGACGAAATGTGATGTGTTTGATAGTAACTCGTGAATACACGAGTGTGATATAGTAGGAATGGTGCAACGAGATGCTTGGATTTAGTGGAGTTAAATAGATTATTATGATTATAGGAATGATTCTGGCGCTTTATCTGTAGTGGTGTTATACAAATGTATGTATCCATTATCTTAGTAAGAATGTAAGATGATAAGGAGTGAGTGACTTTAGTTTTACGCCGCTTTTAGCATTATTCCAGCAATACCACGGCGGGGGACACCAGAAATGCGCTTTACACATTGTGCCCATGTGGGGAATCGAACCCGGGTCTTCGGCGTGACGAGCGATCGCTTTAATCGTTGGGCTACCCCACCGCCCAAGATGATAATGATGATGATGGTGGTGGTGGTGATGGTGATGATGATGATGATGATGATGATGATGATGATGATGATGATGAATACAATCCTTTTTTGTGCTATTTCCATGCGCACACATGTGGGTCGTACAATATGTTTGAGTCGTATTGCACCATATTCAATTAGAATGTTTAACCTGCAAACATTTTACATCTTCAAATCCTATAGACACATGGACGTTTTAAAATATTTAAAATCTCACAGCATCCGAAGAATATAAAGATTATAAGGATAATAATGGTATAATAATTGTAAAAGATACATGGAGTGAGTGAGTGAGTATGAGCTACCCCACCGCCCCAAAGATACATGGAACACACAGTAGTATATTTTCTTTAAATCCCAGTACATCACATACTAAACAACCATTACCTGAACTTCTTCAAAGGTGTTGGACATGACAGCAATCAAGAGGTTGAGCAGTACTATCATGGCCGCAAATACATAGATGGCGTACAGGTAGTAGCCGATTGTCGTCACGCCGGCGTCCCTGTGAGGGTTATTGGTGAGAGAGGCCAGTGGCCCCTGACCATCTGTAGCTGGGGCCGAGGAATCTCCCATACCGAACATACTCCAAGTCAGGGTGGATATAGTGGCCTCAAACCTAGATTTAAAACACGTATGTCAAACAGAGTACAGAGTTAAACTAAGTATTTGAATAACCTGAAAAACTTGGTTCAAACGCAACCAATTTCAAGTGAATTTCATGTGATTCTCATTTGATACAGCATGTAGACCCATGTCAGATGTTTTTTGCTCTCTCTCTCTCTCTCTCTCTATCTCTCTCTCTATCTCTATCTCTCTCTCTATCATTCTCTCTATATCTCTCTCTCGACCTCGACCTCGACCTCTCTCTCTCGACCTCTCTCGACCTCGACCTCTCTCACCTCGACCTCTCGACCTCTCTCTCTCTCTCTCGACCTCTCTCTCTCCTCGACCTCTCTCTCGACCTCTCGACCTCTCTCTCTCTCGACCTCTCTCTCTCTCTCTCTCCTCTCTCTCTCTCTCTCTCTCTCTCTCTCTCTCTCTCTCTCTCTCTCTCTCTCCTCCTCTCTCTCTCTCTCTCTCTCTCTCTCTCTCTCTCTCTCTCATCTGTGGATGGGGCCTCCCATCTCTCTCTCTCTCTCTCTCTCTCTCTCTCTCTCTCTCTCTCTCTCTCTCTCTCTCTCTCTCTCTCTCTCTCTCTCTCTCTCTCTCTCTCTCTCTCTCTCTCTCTCTCTCTCTCTCTATCGACCTCTCTGTCTCTCTCTCGACCTCTCTCTCTCTCTCTCTCGACACTTGAGTCAAGAATAGGTTGATGGCTTGACTAGTCTTTTCATGTAATTGTCACGGCTATTTTACATTTTGCACCAAATGGAATTTGTTTTGTCGGCAAATCGAGTGAGTGAGTGAATATGGGTTTGCGCCACTTTTAGTAATATTCCAGCAATATCTCGGCTGGGGACACCAGAAATGGGCTTAACACATTGTACCCTTGTGAGGAATCGAACCCGAGTCTTCAGCGTGACGAGCCAACGCTTTAACCACTAGGCTACCCCACCGCCCCTCGGATAAACGAGCGTGATTGCGTTGACGTTATACATTCATTCGTAAAGGGACTACTCGTGCAAATATAATGCTATACAACGTGATTGTTTATGATTTCAAACTTTAGGGATATTGCTTTCTGCTTTATCCTAAAGAATTCGTCAAAATTCAGCAAATGTAACCATGATTATTTACATATATTTACTAAAATTATTAAAATATCTATCTTAATTAAATGACACTTACGAGCCAAAGCTTCTATTCCTACACTTGCTCGGGGCGTACAATGCTGATAATCCCGAGGCAAATGCTATAAGAACAAGGATGAACATTCCACACAGTTTCAGCAGGTCGTTGATTGTCCGATGGAAGGACACCAGCATGGTACCAAGGGCCTCATTGGCTGGCATGATGAAGGAGAACCGACCAATGCTGAGGATGGTGCCAAATGTAAAAAGGATGTCTGACAGTAGCTCCGGGTCTGGTATCCACTCCGGCTCCCATATCACTGGAAAAAAACAACAGGAGAAAGATATATTTGTTGTTGTTTATTTGTTTCTTTTCTATTTTTCATGTGATTATTTTGTTGTTTCTTCGGGTTTTTAGATTCCCATGTGACTATCATGTAGCATGACTGGGGGTTTGTGTAAATGATGACTCTGCTGTGAAAGGTTCATTTGTATGTGTTTGTTCCGCACTCAGCAATATTTCATCGAGTGAGTGAGTGAGATTGGTTTAACGCCGCTTTTAGCAATATTCCAGCAACATCACAGCGTGGGACACCAGAAAGGGGCTTCACATTGTACCAAATATTCAACTATATGAGAGGGGGTGTGTCTGGATCTGCGAGCCCGATGACTGATATCATGACCATTGATATACCCAAATGGCATACGATGCCACACACCAACCAAGGCAGCCAGCTTCATCACCCGATCCCGTTAGTCATCTCTTACAAGCAGATGATGACCTTATATTCAAGTGTCATTGAACGCAGCTATGGACAGTGTGAAAATCAGACGTTTAACTGTATAAGGAAGCCCACGAACTCGCGTATAGTGCTGACAGACCTAAAATAGAAACAGGGCGAATCTGGGATTCGAACCCACGATTATAGGTTTCTTGTACACAAATACTTCATAGTGTATTGATGACTAACGGGATCGGGTGGTTAGGCTGGCTGACTTGGTTGACACATGCCATCGTATCCCAAATTGCTTAGATCGGTGCTCATGCTGTGGATCACTGGATTGTCGGGTCGAGACTCGATTATTTACAGACCAACGCCAACGTCTTTAAATAATCGAGTCTGGATCAGACAATCCAGTTATAAACAACATGAGCATCGATCTGCGCAGTTGGGGTACGACCAGATCAGTGACAACCCGATCCAGTTAGTCACCGCTTACGACAAGCATGGGTCGCTGAAGACCAATTCTAACCCGGATCTTCAAGGGTGTGCAACAACATAAGCCTCACCATCATATGCTTTTTGTAACCAGCTTGTCATAACGATAAGATATATTCAACACCGAATACTCTACCTGATACATTATCCTTCCTGCCAATGGTGCAGAATTCAACCAATGACATGTCGCCGTCGGCGATGAGGGTGCACAGGGGCGTGGCTGTCGAGCCGTTCTCACTGCTTCCCTGGATCACCTGGTGTAATCTGATCGGTGTGACGATCTCCAAGACAAAGGATGCTAACAGCATGCTCAACATCAGAGAATCGACAACGTTCCAGAGAGACCGGAAGTAGTCTTTTGCGCCTGCGGACCAGATCTGTTTGCACTCCTCCCATATCAAACCTGTTTGAGAAAACCATTCCGGTAACTATATCGAGAACATATTGATTTCAAATGTTTACTTTTTGAAATGTAAACGTTTATTTTCTTCAGTATATTTCTGAAATGTTTAGTTTCGCGTTAGAACAAGATTCGTGTCACTTGAATCATCATTACATTGTGGTAAAATCGTTTATCCTAATCTGCTTAGAACACGACTCGAGAAACACCTCATACCATCGTCACCTATAACGAATCCGTAAGTGGCCACTAAAAATACAAGCGAAGTGACAAATGAGACCCCACAATTTCTCAAACAACTCCAAACATGTTGGCGGCCATATATAAAGGAAAGCATTTAATTACAGAACAAGCGTCTTTCACATGAGACCCAAAACATTTGAACAATTACAAAATACGATGAATGGGAGGAAGCTTAACCGATTTATTATTGTATCTAGTACAGAGGTCATACGCGCTGTGGGTGAGATAAATCGACTTGCATATGCACCTTTGCAGTTGTGGACGTCATCTCCGGTTATGATAAACTTCATGACATTAGAAGTACACATTTAAAAATAGGTGAGTGCGTGTGGTTCAAGGGGTGTCGAACCCGGGCCTCCGGTAGGACGAAGAACGCTTTAACCACTAAGCTTCCTAAACTCCAGTCCTTGTTTCATCCCAAATGTTGTACTGCAGGAAGTGTAACAAGTGCCATCCTTTCACGTCTTTAGTTATGAGTGAGTGAGTGAGTTTAGGTTTACGCCGCTTTTAGCAATATTCCAGTAATATCACGGCGGGGGACACCAGAAATGGGCTTCACACGTTGTACCCATGTGGGGAATCGAACCCGGTTCCTCAGCCAGCGTTCGATATAGTGACCTGCCTGCCCGACCGTCCGGGACGGGGTATTTTCAACACGGACTGCCAGATTTCAAATTCACCTGCCCGACGGTCAGGTTAAATTTAGACATGTATATTATTATTTTTTTGTGGGCAGGAAGTTTTGGTCAGAGCTGGCAAGGTTTACATCTAACCAGCCCTGTGGTCTGGCTGAATTTTTTGGGGAGTTTCATACCCTGCTTCAGCGTGACGAGCAGACCCCTAAAGGCTATAGCTACCTCAGTACCCCTCTTTAGTTATGACTGACTGACTGACTGACTGAGTTTGGTTTTACGCCGCTTTTAGCAATATTCCAGCAACATCGCGGCGGGGGACACCAGAAATGGGCTTCACGCATTGTGCCTGTGTGGGGATTCGAACCCGAGTCTTCGGCGTGACGAGCCAACGCTTTAACCATTAGGCTACCCCACCGCTCCCTCTCTTTAGTTATGACGCTGGCGAGATCGGACCAACGGCACTTGCTCTCCAGGCAGAAGCAGATTTCCTGTGATGATGCTCAGCTTGAGTGCAGTCATAAAGTGCAAGGACCCAATACAAACAATTCACAAATGGTTGTTTAGCTGCAGAAAATGCGTCCCTTTTATCAATAAAGAGCATAAACGATACGATTAATCTAACCAGCTTTATACGGGGTGTCATTTAAAGCTGTCTGGAGACTTGCTGTGTGATGAAGAGTCATTGAATCACATCACTATAACTGATGACACTTAACAATTTAAAACCCTGGGGATCCATCTCTCGCGGCTCAGTCATTTCCCTGACTGAAAACCAGTACTTGTTAATATTTGATACGTTTACACATAATGCAAACAACAGAACATGTTTTAATGGAGAATATGTTTGTGTAGTGCTTGTTTTACGAAGACAAGGGCAGCGGAGGAGAATACGGACGCACTCAGTATATTGGTTTGCTTGTCGATACGCTCGGTCTCCTAATATCAACACTGATTCTTTCATATCAGTTAAAAAAGTAGGTGTTACAGTGCGCGACCCTGACGCAGCGTGTGAGTGAGTGAGTAAGTGGGTGAGTGAGTGAGTGAGTGAGTGAAGTTTACGCAATATTCATGCAAAATCACGGCGGGGGACACCAGAAATGGGCTTCACACATTGTACCACTGTGGGAAATCGGACCCTGGTTTTCGGGGTTCGCCTTAACCACAAGGCTTACCCTTCGAAATACGATGTTTCATAACTGTTTTAAAATTTTATGCTTTATAATTTCATTAATTATTATGGTTAAGCAACTGAAATGTGATTTTAAAGAAAAACGGTTTGTTTCTATTTAATCAAGATGATTGTATGCTATCTAGAATATTATCAATATTATGGCATAGGTAAAAACACATCAGTTAGGTGTAAGTAAAGTTGAAAGGTCCAGTTAAGTAAAGTAATGTCCCGGGAATAATGGAGCAGTTCTGTTATGATTGCCATGGTTACACGCAAATTTCTCTTTTTAACCAATTCACCATATATTTTATGTTATCATTTGTTTTATACAGTTATTGGAAGCTTACTATCACTGCAGATAGATACTTGTGTATCAGTCATGTCTTCTGAGTTCACCTTACTGTGAACCCGCTAACGAGTTTGAATAAACGGCTTTGAAGTATACACTTAATAATTCGATATTAACCCGAACATTACAAATGAATATCTAACTAGGCAGGAAGGTTTCGCTGAATCAATGTCTATTTAAGGTTCAAACCACATCTTGGACACCCGCATCAAATACATCATTTAGAGAAACAAGTTATTGTTTGTTTTAGCATAGCTACCGCTCAGTCGGGTGCGCAGAATGAGTCGGCCATCAGCTGACGTTTGCGAGTATTATCAGCTGGAGGTTGCCCATGCTATGCTACGCCCATGCTTCCAGACCAAATACAAGTGATGAAATGCATATGATTACATTGCCATTTAGAGTTATGTTTATTGAGCCATAAAATAGTTCCGACAAAGTGATGTTTTCACTGCAATGAACATAAGACAAATCTGACACTGCACTGAAAATATCACATTTCCCAAACTCAGAAAGTTGATCTTTCGCACTTAAATATAAAATATAATATATGAAGTCCACTTTAACATGGCTGTGATTCCGTGAGTGGGGCTGACGCCGATTGTAAAATATACAACATTAACACAAACTCCCAACAGGTTCATTCTCGATGCTTCAACCACACATAAACTCTGGCCTTCTTCACTGAACTGAAAATATCACATTTCTCAAACTCAGAAAGTTGGTCTTTCGCACTTAAGTATATACGATTGACGTGTCTATATTAAGTCCACTTTAGCATGGCTCTGATTCTCTGAAGGGGGATGACGGCGCTTGCGAAATATACAACATCAACACAAACTCCCAACAGGTTCATACTCAACGCTGCAGTCAAACATGACCAGCGACCTTCTCCCATTGAGGTGTCAAGCCACTTGCTCATGTAAAATTTATACCTATAATCAATAAGGGAATAATTGTTGTGTTACTATGAGTGATCGGCTGTATGTAGTACAGGTGTTGCGGTATCAATCTCACATCTATTGTCACTACACCCCTGGCTGACTTGCAACCTGTGGCATGATCGATCACAGAGTGTTACTTGCATGAAAAGATTTTATGGAGAGGTGCAGTTAAATGTGTACACCTTTCAGCTGAGATGATCAGGACAGTAGAGATTATATGTTGTGTATATATTATATATATTATTGATTTGTATTTATCAATTGTCATGTTCGCATAAGTGTAGATAATAATCGGGAACGAAATGTCCATTCAGCAAGGATGGTTGTCTGTCCGAAGTGTTGGTTTGAATATAAAATTATGTTTGATATTTGCTTCTGGGGCCATGATGGCAAAACATCTATGATACGTTAGAAAACTTTGCATTTTCATTTGTCCATAACAACCTTTTCCGCTAGTTTCTTAGTGTTTAAGTGTAACTGGGTAGCCTAGAAGCGAAAGCGTTTGCTCGGGTTTAATTGTGAACATGAGTACAATGTGTGAGACCAATTTCTCGTAATATAGCTTGAATACTGCTGAAAGCGTAAACATGCTTTCTGACTTTATCTTTGCGCAAAATAACAAGGCTTAAGCGAATTTTCCCCATTGGTTATTACTGAAAACATTGTTCTTTAATTTGGAAATAGGTATATAAGTCTTGCTATAGCTTTTTATGTACCTGTACCGCCCTTGGACACAAGTTTCCTAGTGTTTAAGTGTAGCTGGGTAGCCTAGAAAGCAAAAAGCGTTTGCTCGGGTTTAATTGTGAACATGAATACAATGTGTGAGACCAGTTTCTCGTGATCCCTGACGGTATATAGCTTGAATACTGCTGAAAGCGTAAACATGCTTTCTGACTTTATCTTTGCGCAAATAACAAGCGAATTTTCCCCATTGGTTATTACTAAAACCATTGTTCTTTAAGTTGGACATAGGTATATAAGTATTGCTATAGTTTTATATGTACCTGTACCGCCCTTGGACACAAAGGCGCACAAATGATGACATCTTTGAATGGGCAACCACAGTGCAGTATCGCCCATGCAAACCCAGCGAGGTATTTTACTTATATATATACCGTGGTTATGTAATGCTACAGTACAAGAACTAAATCTAAACTTTATAAAATGTTCCCAACACAATTACATCAATTATCATAAATGCACAACTTAAGAATCATACCAATGAATGACGTTTATCAAAGCTGTAGCTATCATAGAATTGGTGTTTAAGTCTACTTTTGAGCAATACAATAAACTACGAGGAATATATATTAAGTCCACACATTCCATTTCGTTATGACCGTAGTTCGTTTTGAAGAACATATTTAGCAAGTGGCTAGTCAAGAAGAAATACTCTCGTTCTCTATATCCGTAACTTCGTTATAGGTGAGGTGAGGTGAAATTGGATTTTACGTCGTGCTTGAGAATATTTCGCTCATATGACGACGTGCATGCGGGTGTATGTGTATGTGCGGCTGCTTGTACTAGCCCAGTCTGAAGCTGGTTTTATAGTGCTAGCTCACTGAGATACTATGCCGCAGTGACGCATGAATACCCCACTCAGACACATTATACTGACTCCGAGCCGACCAGTCCTTGTTGTACCCATTAATGCCGAGCACCAGGCAGGGACCAACAAGTACCATATATTAACGTCTTTTGGTATGACGCGGTCGGGGATCGAACCCGTGACCTCCCGCTCTCTGGGCGGACGCTCTAACCACTACACCACGGAGGCGGTCAACTTCGGTATAAGCGAGTTCGGCATAACCGTAGTGTACAGTATTAACCATTGTGTGATGTAGATGCTAGTATTTGCATGGAGATAGTTATATTTACCAAAGATCCACATAAGGAGGATGGTGATGATAGCAAACACATACGGATGCTGCTCGTCACAGGCAAAGCTGTCGAAGGCCTCTGTCAGCTTCAGTTTCGTTACCATGACAAACACCAAAAAGGACAGGTATGAGCAGGTGTAGCTGAGAAATCTCATCAAAGGAGTGTCCAGGATGACTGTCACCTGAATAATGATAATAATATAATAATGATAATAATATCTTGATATGTAAAACTGAAAAAACCCACTTCAATAATCTGAACATATGTATGCTAAAAGAGTCCGTTGCAGACTGTCAGCCGACACTGTGTCACTATCAACTTAATATTAAGTCGTGTCGAAAACAGCTGTTCGCTGAAAAGAGAGCGTATGCTGCCCCATCGGTGGCACAAGTCACAAACAAATGCAACGCAAGTCAATTCTTCGCCATATGGTACAAATCATTTGGGAATTGCATCGGACATCAAGTCAAAATATTTATGATATCGTGTCTGGGCGTATATCTACGTCAAATACGGTTAAATAATTATTGAAAAATTATCTACTGGACCTTTTCTGGAATATTCTCATTTTTGGTTCAACAAGTCAACAGATAAAGCTATATTACGAAAACAGCTTTGATTTCTACTGAACAAAAGACTAATATAACGGGATCGGGTGGTCAGGCTCGCTGACTTGGTTGACACACGTCACCGTATCCCAATTGCGCAGATCGATGCTCATGCTCATCACTGGATTGTCTGGTCCAGACGCGATTATTTATTGACTGCCGTCTTTTAGCTTGGATATCGCTGAGTGCGGCGTTAAAAAATAAACAAACAAAACGGATATAAAATGATAGGGATCACAAATATTTTGCGGGATATTTCTATGAAAATTATGAGCTCTTCACTACGAGAATATTCCCCAAATTGTCATGAATTCTGACTATTTTGCGCAGCATATGAACGCAACATGAAAATAACTCGACTTACCTTGCTCCACGGTGCTATGAGGTAGATAATGGACAGGATTGGAACCATCACGATGCCGACGGGGATGGCTAGCATCAGGTAGGTGAACCTGTTCAGGTACCGAAGAAATGGTACACCACTGTACCATAGCTCTGCTATCTGCGCCTGACACTGAGGGTGGGCGACAAACTGAAACAGTGTGTGGGTTGAGTTATATGCTGCATTGAATTCAATTCCAGTCTTTGTACACATCAGTATAATATCGGAGGAAAACGCCGAAGTGAAGCAGGTCTTAGACGTTTACGATTTTGGTGAAACACACAAGAATTTGTAAATATGATGCAAAACAAATACTAAGCTAAATAATCCCTGTGTCCATCACAAACATTAGATTGTCGACTTAAGCAACGTACGCAGAGATAATAAATTTTAAATGCTAATGCGTATATATAATTAACATACATATACATAGGGGGAGAGTGCGTGAGAGATGCATACATGTGTATATATATGTGTGTGCATGCATTTCTCTCACTCTATCTCTCCCCACCTCTCTCTCTCTCTCTCTCTCTCCTCTCTCTCTCTCTCTCTCTCTCTCTCTCTCTCTCTCTCTCTCTCTCTCTCTCTCTCTCTCCCTCTCAGTATATGTAATTAGTGTACACGTAATGAAACATCTGCCTCGATACTTTTTTGTTTGTCAATTATTTGGGACGAACATAGTTATTTTTATCTTATTGTTCGAATTGTTTACACATATCCAGTCAAAATATTCCCTGTGGCATTGATGGCATCGAAATAATTAATGTTAGGATTGGTTGGAAAAAGGTGCGGTTTCCCGTAATTAGTACGTCTATTTTTGTTTATTATCGGTTTTGAATTGCAACAACCATTTCAATATTTCATTATGAATATTCATATAAATATGTATGTATGTGTGTGTGTGTGTGTGTGTGTGTGTATTCTCTCTTACTCAAACAATGAGGCTCGTTGCTTTATAAGTTCAAACATCTTGAAAGCAAAAGAGCCAGATCGAAAGTCACAGTCTGTGAATACCAGAGTTCTTTTAAAGTATCCGTACTGTGCAACCTGTCTACATTAAATCCATGTTACATTGCGCAATTATTCAGGAGTTTTTAACCGTGCACGTATTGATCAATACCGTGAAAGATGTTGCCATACCCAGTCAATACAACCTGGTATTTGTCAACAAAGTGTACTTGATACCGAAGTACACACAGATCACCTAATATTTTAAGTAATTAAAAAAACATTTCCCGACTGTTATTCAGGCTTCCCATTCAAACCGTCCATGTTCGCTCTCCCCATCAGATCAGATTAGACGAAGTTAATAACAATTGGTAAAGTTTGCAGTAATGAAATAGAATTAGAATGTAACATTATGCTATATATGGATTACACTTTCTTAATAAAATACAGATTCTAGTACTTTTTTGGGTTGAGTCCCATCTGGAATTCGAACCCACACCCTCAGAGTCAGGCACCTAATCGCCAGCACACAAACTCAGCCGCCTTACCCCCTCAGCCACTGCGACTTCCACAAAAATGGAAGTCGGACAACTGGTAGTCTAGACTGCGGACTTTGTGTACGCCTCTGATAAGCGTAAATTGGCACGGATCCACGGCCGAAAGCTATGATTACACAGCGTTGGCTGAGCGGGTTAGGCGGCTGGCGATTAGGTTTGGGTTCGAATCCCAGATGGGACTCAACTCAAAAGGTACTAGAAGCTGTACTTTATTAAGAAAGTGTAACCCCAAATATAACATATGTTACATTTGACCACTTTCAAAATAGCATTGTGTAATCATAGAATGAGTATGTTTAGTTAAATTCCGATCGAAACAGTATTCAAAGTACATCACAGTTGATGAAAGGAAAATTCCTTAGTAATACAAGTTGAAATTTTATGGAACCCACAGTCAAGTAAACAAGTAGTCAAGCATATAACTAGACGATTTTGCACTATACCAAGGTTTGCTCGACGTAGGCCTTGGCTGGAATACGAGTTTATTCATATGAACTAGTAAACAAGAAACATAGGGCAAATAAAACAATCAACTGTGGTGCCTGAGAATGCCGGGCCACCCGAACCTCGCTATATATTTTATTCTAATCTTTTAAATATCGGGGCATCAAGAGCGGTTCACACTCTACGCTGATATGGAAATCGTGAAGTAGTAACAGTTAACACATTACATAATTGTTTTAAATAAGGGTGAAAGTAAGAACAAAGACACGTTTTTAAAGATATATTATTAGCTTTGATAGCGCACAATCAAGTTTATACTTGCTGAAATGCACTTATAACGTATCTTATTAATACATCAGTCATGATCAGTAGATCAGTGTACATATGATGTTCCTTTTATCTGCATAAGGACTATACAGCCAGAACAGCCTGTGAGTCGATGGACGGTTAACGTTTCATTCTATCTCATTCTACCGGGTACCCATTCACAGATGCAAAGTTTAAAGAAAGCTGCTTGACTAACAAGACAACACATGTGATACATGTGCTTCATTTAGGGTCCGGGATCGGGTGGTCAGGCTCGCTGCTTTAGTTGACACATGTCATCGTATCCCAATAACGTAGATCGATGCTCATGATGTTAATCACTGGATTGTTTGGTCCAGTCTCTATTATTTACAGACCGCCCCCATATAGCTGGAATATTGCAGAGTGTGGCTTTAAACAACAAACCAACCAAATCATTGAGGGTCATGACCCAAGCCCTAGAAAGCTCCAGGAATAAAAATGACGATCAAGTTTACTAGGGGTGGGTATTGCAGGGAATTTTCATATTGCAATATATTGCGATGCGAAAGCATGTATTGCGATATGTATTGCAATATATTGCCTGAAGTATTTTTAAACAAAAAACTGCTTATAAGCGAGTTAATGCTTGATTTATAGAGCAGAAACACAGCAAAATCACTATGCTTGATTAAGCTTTAATAACAACTTTTAATCATGATGAAATAAAAATGTGAAGAATATTTGGCTCAAATGAAACAAGGAAATATACGAAGTTTTCCGAATGCAAGTCAAAATACCGGTTTTCAACCAGCGTATCGCAATACGTATCGTTTTCATGTGTGAACCGGTAAATACCGGTAAACCGGTTATATTGCGCAGCCCTAAAGTTTACTCATCCAGTGACTCTCTGAGCCACACTTAGTTTCACGCGATTCATGCCCATTGTACTGGACTACGCGCTACCACGGGCTGGGTTCAGGTTTAATAATATTGGAATTCACCTGAAGGTATTAGAAACATGCGATGACAAGTGTTATCTCTGGTTACTATCGTAAATAGAATCGGCGACAATACAAAATAGCTACAATATTCATATTCTTACAAAACAAATTTCAATAAACCATTGATCCTTTCGCAGCACCCGCAACGAAGACAACTCTCAAATGGATATGTTCCTCAGAACATTCATAATTAATTCTGATCCCGCTCTATGCTCACGGGACTGGGAGCCATGCAGAATCTGATACAGGCAATGGGGTGTCTTTACAACAGCATAATAATATGCCATGCATTATTTTATTCATCGTGAGATTTAAGATGAATAATGGATATTTTTGTTCAGCAATGAAATGCTACTCGAATAAGTATGGGAACGAAAAGAATCAAACACTGTTACACGGTATGACAATGCTCGCATCAGTGATACGCAACCTTGCAATAGAAAGTATACCATTTAACATTAGATCTGACATTGCGATCTCCGGGTATGTAGAAACGTCATGTGGACATCATTTGTTGTGCGATGCTCATTAATAACTGCAAGTGATATCACCTCTGATGCTTGCAGCAAATGCATTACCATTGAATATCAACTTCTTGTTTGTTTCAAACCCGTGAAGATTCGGGTTAGAATTTGATCTGCAGTTACCCATGCTTGTCGTAAGTGGTGACTAACGGGATTGGTTGGTCAGGCTCGCTGACTTGGTTGACACATGTCATTGTATCCCAATTGCGTAGATCGATGCTCATGCTGTTGATCACTGGATTGTCTGGTCCAGACTCGATTGTTTACAGACCGCCGCCATATAGCTGGAGTATGTGCGGCGTAAAACTAAACTCACTCATTGTTTGTTTCATTTGGAATCATCAAACATTCCTGTACATATTTTCGTTTGTACGCTACTTATAGTCTGGTAACCATGGATACTCCGACGTTGATGAATTACGGGTTAAAAGAACCAAAGCCTCTTGAAAGTTGGAAGTATTATCTCGATAGGGAAGGTAATATAAGAACTATGTACACAGGGTAATTAAGAGAGCGGTGATCTTGTGCTGTCTCAATCCTGAGGCGTGTACATCAACTAATTGAACTCCATACAATAAGTATCAAAATACCTCAGGTACAGCTTCTTTACTTTTTGTTGTCGAAAGTACATAACCAAATTTCACCATGAAATACTGACTGCGGTTAGTAGTTCTTCCAGAAGGCAGTCATCAAAATCGGATAAAGCGTTGGCTCGATTCCCCACATGGGTACAATGTATGAAGCCCATTGCAGGTGTCCCTCCCCGTGATATTGCTGGAATATTGCTAAAGGCGGCATACAACTATATTCAATCACTCAATCCCTGCATGTTACGCTGCTTTAAATAGTATTCCAGTCAAATGACGGCGTGTCAGACGTTCACGTTTGTGAAACCCGCGAGCACGACTATGGCGCAGGCAAACCTAGAACTAGGTGGACCGGGATTCGAACCCATGACCGCAGATCATGAGATATGGAGGTTCGAATGGACTTTACCAGTGTATGAAATAAGCCAAAGACCCAGCCAGACATCTGGGCTGGTAACTTCAAAAACCTACCAGCCCAGAAGAGATTTAACCAGTGCTTCTTAAATACTATATAGACAGTGCCAGTGGACACGTTATCTGAATATTTTTGTCACCCGTCCTTCGGGCTGGTTAGCTGTAAAATTAGACCGTCCGGCAGAAATTTAGCCCGTCTCGGGCGGTCGGACGGGCCTTATTTCATACACTGACTGTACGAAATATAAACATTTCCCCAATGGCTTACGAAGTAATACCCTATATTTGAAGGTCAATGATGTTCATTCCATGAAATATTGGTAAATGTTCCCCTTGAAGCTCCAACCCAGCACACACGGCTTCTGGAGAGTGTATATATGCGCTTTAACCGTGAAAACAAAGGAATGGAATGAGATTTTAATTAAGATTATGTGATTTTGTTTATCAATACAGGAGAGGAACGTGTTTACCCTAATCTACTTTGATCATTTTAACATCCATGCTATAAACATCACTGCTATGATTTGTATGTTCACGTATTCCTTAATGTTCCAAAATGTGATACTGTGATTATATATGCATCTTCATTACATAAATGTAATGATGCCAATCGCTGGCTTGTCTGACCAAACTCTGATAGTATTTTAAAGACTCCTTCATACAGCTGGATTTGTTCTGAGATCAAACAAAGAAACCACAGAGACTGACTGACTGACTGACTGAGTTTGGTTTTACGCCGCTTTTAGCAATATTCCAGCAACATCACGGCAGGGGACACCAGAAATGGGCTTCACACAATGTACCCATGTGGGGATTCGAACCCGAGCCAACGCTTTAACCACTAGGCTACCCCACCGCCCCAAACCACAGAGAACAAAGCATGAATGAATATATCCCTATGAACCCGTTTCTAGAACTGTCTGGAGGCAAAGGGTCTTTTATACAATGCAATGTTTTATTTGACGTGGCAATAGAGAGGTATACCAATTAACAGTCAGTTAATGTTCATAGATTTCTTCAGACTATGCTACTGGCCAGCAGAAAGTTTCGGGAAATCCTCCTACAAGAACCATATACAATGGGCGCTATGGATTTCCAAACCGAGCGTATAAAGGTTACATCTCTCGGGAATTCACACGCACAGGGTCGGATCAATAGTCATACAGAAAATCAGCGGCAGGTGTTGTTGCAACTGCGCAGTTATAATACTCCTGAAATCAGGTTCCACTTTAAAGTTGGCGGTGGGTATTCAATATCTCGTTTTCACAGCCTGTCTTCCCTGCCCTCTTGTGAAATAAACATAACGTATTGGGCAGTGCGCAGCTCTAATATCACAAAACCCGCTTTATTAAGAAGTCTCTCTCAACAGCGCTCTTACTCGACGCCTTAAAACAGGTTAAAATTTATAGTGGACCGTGGTTATTCAATATCTCGTTATGCCTGTCTGTTTCTGCTTGGCACCTGTGAAATAAACATAACTTATTTGGAAGTGCGTAGCTCTAATGTCACAAAAATGCCTTATTAAAGAAGTCTCTCAACAGCGCTCTTACTCTACGCTTTAAAACAGGTTAAAATTTATAGTGGACCGTGGTTATTCAATATCTCGTTTTACATGTCTCTGCTTGGCACCTGTGAAATAAACATAACTTATTGGCAGTGCGTAGCTCTAATGTCACAAAACCCGCTTTATTAAGAGTCTCTCTCAACAGCGCTCTTACTCGACGCCTTAAAACAGGTTAAAATTTATAGTGGACCGTGGTTATTCAATATCTCGTTATGCCTGTCTGTCTCTGCTTGGCACCTGTGAAATAAACATAACTTATTGGCAGTGCGTAGCTCTAATATAAAAACCGCTTTATTAAAAAGTCTCTCTCAACAGTGCTCTTAATCGACGCCTTAAAACAGGTTAAAATTTATAGTGGACCGTGGTTATCCAATATCTTGTGAATAAACATAACTTATTTGGCAGTGTCTCGCTCTAATGTCACAAAATAAAATGCCTAATTGAGAAGCCTCTCTGCTGTCGCCGAAACGCATCGTCCTGAAATCACATTATAATATTTCTTTACTGGAACATAAATTAGGAACAAAGCACTGTAATGTTTAAACAAAGATATTTAATTAAATCCAAGATAGATGACATGTCTCAGAACCCACGAAAATTCCACAGCTTCATGAAGACACTTCTATGCAGGCAGAAAAGTTCATCATTGCCTAGACATGACAATAAGAAAACCCTAGCTGACTCATTTGCTTCTTATTTTGTCAACAAACTTGAGGCCATTGTGGATAATCTCCCTACAGTCCAAGCCCCTCACTCGCATGCGTGTCACTCGCCTCTGCACTGTGATCCATTAACTATATTTGAACCTTTCAGTGACAGTGAAATTGATAAAGTTATATAATCATCCAGAGAAGTACATGCTCTGAGGATCCAATTCCCTCCACTCTTTTGTTCGAATACTTGGACATTTTGTTACCAGTCATATCAATGATTGTGAACTTATGTTTACAGCAAGGCACTTTTCCTGATGTCTTGAAGAAGGCTGTCATCCGACCACTCCTAAAGAAAACTACCCTAGGTCCGGATAATCAGAAAACTACCGACCAGTCTCAAACCTTCCCTTCCTTTCCAAAATTGTTGAAAAAGATGCCAACATCAGACTGAAACCACACCTATCTGACAATTGTCTACTGGATGACTTTCAGTCAGCGTACCGGGCACATCATAGCACGGAGACAGCTCTGCTGCGAGTCGTGAATGAGTTGCGGTCTCAGGCCGACAGAGGACACATGTCATCGTTGACTGTCCGCGGCTTTCGATACTGTTAATCACATGCAGCTCATCAACACCCTTGCGGTTGATATGAAGATAGATGGAACTGCTCTCCAGTTCTTTCAGAAGGCAACAGGTCATCAAAACCGAGGGAGAGCAATCAGATTCTGTCGGACTAACCTCTGGTGTTCCACAAGGCTCTGTCCTTGGCCCTGTGCTGTTTGTCATTTACACAAACCATCTTGCTCATATCACGGATCACCATGGGATGAAACACCAGTCTTTTGCTGCTGATGCCAAGCTCATTGATAGTTTTTACCCAAGCAACATAAGTCAAGCTTTGGATCGCACAACAGCATGTACATCGGATATTAAGGCTTGGATGACTGGTAGGAAACTCAAACTTAATGACGACAAGACCGAGGCTATACTGATAGGGTCTAAGCGTCAACTTCAGTCAGTGGATGAGGCTTATGATAGTATTAGACAAGCTGAAATCTATTTCTCGGACGAAGTGAAGAGTCTTGGTGTCTATTTAGACTCACAGCTCACCATGGAGAAGCAGGTAGACAGTCTCTGCAGGACATGCTACTTTCACTTGAGATGCATCGGCCAGATCCGTCTCCCTTGTCCTTTCACGGCTTGACTATGCCAATAGCCTCCTCTTTGGAATCAAGAAATCATTACTACAAAGGCTCCAGAAAGTACAGAACACTGCAGCACTGATGGTGTCAAGAGTGTCCAAATTCTCCCCAATTACACCAGTTCTTCAATCACTACACTGGCTTCCTGTAGAAGCCAGACTGAAATTCAAAGTTCTGTGCCTGACGTACAAGTGCTACCATGGATTGGCTCCAGCATATCTATCCTGTCTACTAAATCACCACCAGTCACAACGTTCACTGCGCTCAGACAACCTCCACCTTCTGTCTATTCCTCAGTACAACTTCACAAGCTTTGGTGATAAGTCATTCTGTGTTCATGCCCCAAGACTCTGGAACACACTGCCTCTAAACATTAAACTCCCTCCTTCATTTGACTCTTTCAGATCCCGACTAAAGACCTTCCTATTCCGTGAACACTATGACCTTTGAACTATGAGCCGCTTTGAGCATACTCGAGAGTATGGAATCTAGCGGGATACAAAACCACATCATCATTATTATAATTAAATTTAAAACCGCCAGCCATAAATTACCCATAGAAACATGTCGCTGGGAAACTATTACCTCAAATAAACGATTGTGTCCATCATGTCACTCCCAATTCGGAGATGAATTTCATTATACATTTCAATGTATAAATTTAATGCCTCCAGAAATGTGTCTTTAAAGAATTATTTTGTAAACAATCGTACCTATTTTAAAATGTCAGCCCTGTTTGAAAATCATAATGTGAAGCAATTACGAAATCTATGTACATTTCTTTCCATCATAATGTCTGTCAATATGACATGATTAGTTTACCTGTACATAATTGCTGGATTTGTTTCAAGCCATAGTTTCATAAGTGATATATGTCTGAAAAATAGCCCCATAATGTATTTGTAAACTTGTGGTAATAAAAAATGATTGAGTGATCCTGGGTACCGCCTCTCGTTAGCTTCTCTGCTCTCATGTCACAAGAAAAACTGCCTAAGTAAGAAGCCTCGCTCAACAGGATCCACTTAAAACTTGACCTTTGGCATTCAAATGAGTCAGTGAGTGATCGAGTTTAGCTTCACGTCGCTCTTAGCAATATTCCAGCAACATTGCGGCGCGAGTATTGAATGTATTTCTTGTCTGCCCGTCTTCCCTGCCCTCTTGTGAAATATCATATCTTATTGAACATATCCTGTTGAACAGTGTCTGACTCTAATGTTACAGAAACATATCTTATTGGATAGCCTCTGTGATATCTTGTCACATAAACATGATGGGGTGGCGGGGTAGCCTAGTGGTTAAACCGTTCGCTCGTCACGCCGAAGACCCGGGTCCGATTCCCCACATAGGTACAATGTGTGAAGCCCATTTTTGGTGTCCCACGCCATGATATTGCTGGAATATTTCTAAATGCGGCGCAAACCTTCATTCACTCACTCACTCACTCACTCACTCATTCACAGAAACATAAATTATTGGGGAACCTCTATTCTCTCTTGTCACAGAAACATGACTTACATGCCACTTTCCCTGTTATCTTGTCACTGAAACCAAACTTATAGAGTAACTGCATTGTATAGCTCCCATACTCGCATCACGGAAATACCTTTACTCAGTACCTTCCATACAAACTTTATCGGGTAGCTTTCATACTTTCTCTTTTTTATTTCAGTAGATTCTTTCTCATTAGAGAAATTCTCTCATTACAGAAACAAACATATATGCGTAACTTCCATACTCTCTCATCAGGGAAACAAACCTCATTGGACAGCTTCCAAATACTCACATCACTGAAACATACCTTATTTTAGAAGCTTCCATACTCTCTCATCAGAGGAACATACATTATTGGATAGCTCATCACGGAACATACCTTATTTCAGTAACTTCCATCCTCTCTCATCAGAGAAACATACCATATTTCAGTAACTTCCATCCTCTCTCATCAGAGAAACATACCATATTTCAGTAACTTCCATCCTCTCTCATCAGAGAAACATACCATATTTCAGTAACTTCCATCCTCTCTCATCAGAGAAACATACATTATTTAGTAGCTTCCGCACACTCTCATCAGAGAAACATACTTTATGTTAGTAACTTCCATACGCTCTTATCAGAGAAACATACTTTATGTTAGTAACTTCCATACGCTCTTATCAGAGGAACATACATTATGTTAGTAACTTCCATACGCTCTTATCAGAGAAACATACTTTATGTTAGTAACTTCCATACGCTCTCATCAGAGAAACATACTTTATGTTAGTAACTTCCATACGCTCTTATCAGAGGAACATACATTATGTTAGTAACTTCCATACGCTCTTATCAGAGGAACATACATTATGTTAGTAACTTCCATACGCTCTTATCAGAGGAACATACATTATGTTAGTAACTTCCATACGCTCTTATCAGAGAAACATACTTTATGTTAGTAACTTCCATACGCTCTCATCAGAGAAACATACTTTATGTTAGTAACTTCCATACGCTCTTATCAGAGAAACATACATTATGTTAGTAACTTCCATACGCTCTTATCAGAGGAACATACATTATGTTAGTAACTTCCATACGCTCTTATCAGAGGAACATACATTATGTTAGTAACTTCCATACGCTCTTATCAGAGGAACATACATTATGTTAGTAACTTCCATACGCTCTTATCAGAGGAACATACATTATGTTAGTAACTTCCATACGCTCTTATCAGAGGAGACATACCATATGTCAGTAACTTCCATCCGCTCTCATCAGAGAAAGAGAAACATACTTTATGTTAGTAACTTCCATACGCTCTTCATCAGAGGAAACATACCATATTTCAGTACCATTTATGTTAGTAACTTCCATACGCTCTTATCAGAGGAACATACATTATGTTAGTAACTTCCATACGCTCTTATCAGAGGAACATACCATTTATGTTAGTAACTTCCATACGCTCTTATCAGAGAAACATACTTTATGTTAGTAACTTCCATACGCTCTTATCAGAGAAACATACTTTATGTTAGTAACTTCCATACGCTCTTATCAGAGAAACATACCTTATTTAGTAGCTTCCATCCTCTCTCATCAGAGAAACATACATTATTCTAGTAACTTCCATCTCTCTTATCAGAGAAACATACCTTATTCTAGTAGCTTATTTAGTAGCTTCCATAAACTCTCACCAGAGAACATACTTTATTTTAGCAGCTTCCATACGCTCTCATCAGAGAAACATACCTTATTCTAGTAGCATCCATACTCTCTTATCAGAGAAACATACCTTATTTAGAAGCTTCCATACGTTCTTATCAGAGAAACATACCTTATTCTAGTAGCTTCCATACTCTCTTATCGGAGAAACATACCTTATTCTAGTAGCTTCCATACTCTCTTATCAGAGAAACGTACAATATTTTAGAAGCTTCCATACGTTCTTATCAGAGAAACATACCTTATTCTAGTAGCTTCCATACTCTCTTATCAGAGAAACATACCTTATTCTAGTAGCTTCCATACTCTCTTATCAGAGAAACGTACAATATTTTAGAAGCTTCCATACTCTCTTATCAGAGAAACATACCTTATTCTAGTAGCTTCCATACTCATTTATCAGAGAAACATACCTTATTGTAGTAGCCACCATACTCTCTTATCAGAGAAACGTACCTTATTTTTGTAGCTTCCATACTTTGGTATCGCAGAGACGTTATCACGAAACCCGGGAAGATCCGGGTTAGAATTGGTTTTCAGTAACCCATGCTTGTTGTATGAGGAGACTAACGGGATCGGGTGGTCAGGCTCGATGCCTTGGTTGACACATGTCATCGTATTCAAATAGATCGATGCTTATGATGTTGATCACTGGATTGTCTGATGCAGAGTCGATTATTTAGAGACCGCCGCCATATAGCTGGAATATTGCTGAGTGCGGCGTTAAACATCAAACCAACCTTATCACGAAAACCCTCAGTGATATTGCTGTAATGTTGCTAATATCGTCGTAAAACCACACTGATTCACTCACTCACCCTTATCATAAAAGCATAGCTTATTGGATAACTTCCCTGCTCTCTTGTCACAAAAATATGGTAACCGTCTCTGCATTTTCCTCACAGAAACTAACCTGCCTGGTTGTCTTTCCTGTTCCCTGACTGTTTCCATCCTAACCTTTTATGATGCAGATATAATTTATAGATCTGCATCCCTCTTCTCTTACAACAAAATCCCATTATAGCCATTATTCGCGAATGTGTCAAAGAAGCAATGATGCGTGCATATAGTGAGTGAGTGAGTTTAGTTTAGTTTTACGCCGCACTCAGCAATATTCCAGCTATATGGCGGCGGTCTGTAAATAATCGAGTCTGGACCACACAATCCAGTGATCAGCAGCATGAGCATAAAGGTACCTACCCGTTTCTGCTCCATTCGTATTGCAGTACTGAGCATCGGCAGGATGTCGTTTTCTTCATCATCATCAGCGTCCTCTTCAGGTAGATCTGGCTTGCCACTCAGAACGGCTTTGACCTCGTCTGAACTATGGCATTGATCTAGCAAGGCCAAGGTGAATGTTTCGACTTGATTTGCAAGGTCGTTGTAGATCACCTGAAATGTTTGTTTCTTTGTTAGAGTAAAATGGGCATTGTAGAACATATTGAGTATAGTCCTCAACCCAAGAGGAATGAGTGAGTGAGTTTAACGCCTCTTTAAGCAATATTCCAGCAATATCACTTCGGGGGGATCACCAAAAATGGGCTTCTCACATTTTACTTATGTGGGGAATCGAACCCGAGTCTTCGGAGTGACGAGCGAACATTTTAATCACTTGGCTACCCCCACCGCCCCTCAGTCCAGAAGAGAAAAAAACATGATTTGTTGTCATTATCCATACAAAAATAAAATTCTATAATTACAATCTGTTGAAAATCCACCGTAGAAATACATCGGATTATGACAAATCGCGGGAGGGAATTTTGAATATTGTATACATGGAAGATAGAAAAAAACATGTTGAAAAGGTTCAAAAACATGTTACTATTGTCCCTTTCTCAAAATTCTATCTTTTCTACAATCAAGTCCTTCTGTGTCTACATGGAATAAACGACATCTGCCAATGTCCCAGAAAAGGCATCAGTTTCGATAAATGGCAAGTATTTAGATATTTGGCTCTTCTCACACTGTCTCTTTAGTTTGAAGACGAAACTATATAAAAGTTAAGTATTTTCCAATAACTATTTATCTTTTAATTGTTTTAATTAGATCCAGAAATATAAATTTATGTGTAACCTTTACTTATTATTAACTACTGACATTAGTAATAGTAGAAATTTAAACCAGATATTCACTGGCACCTGAAATACTGTAACCAAGTTTAATATTAATAGTATTCTCCTTTAGCGTGACAAGAAAACTATACTTGACTTACTTATGTGTATACTTAACAAGGAACGTGTTGATTGTGTGTGATCAACAGCGGAAATATCATGCAATTATCGTAGAGTTTACATGGAACTATGCAGGGGTTGGAATTAGCGGCCTGTCACGAACACGTGATGCTTTTTTGTTTTCGAAAAAACCCAACCTTTCTGCCGTGACATTGTAGCCGTTGGTTTATATGTAACGGAATTCTGCTTTAGAATGCTAGGTGTCGGTTTATACAAACGTCGGCTTCAAGTGATCTCCTCAACAAGGTGTAACGTAACGGTCATTATTAGTGCGGGGGTTTATTGTTCAAATTAGGCGGTGGGGTAGCCTAGTGGTTAAAGCCACGCCGAAGACCCCGGTTCGATTCCCCACATGGGTACAGTGTGTGAAGCCCATGTCTGGTATCCATCTCCGTGACATTGCTGAAATATTGCTAAAATCGGCGTTAAACTTTCACTCACTAGTCTCACTATTGTACAATGTGAAGGTCGACGTTAATTTAGGACACAAGGTGCTTGGTAATGGTACTGAATAGTAGAAGGTGCAAAGTTACGATAGTTAAATGTTAACTTTTGAAGCTATAGCAGTTTTGGGTTGATGTATACATTAGGATAACGGTAGTTTATGATACAAGGTGCAAAGTAACAGTAATTGATAATAGAACGAGCAAAATTAGGGAGGGTATATCTTATAATTTGCAAAGCGGGAGTAGTTGAAGGCTCAGGGTAAAAGGTAATGGTACATTGCAATTTAGGAGAGAAGGTGTAACGAAACGGAAGTGTACAATAGTAAGTACGGTAATATCATAATTTGTAAAGCTAAGTAATGTATGGCTCAGAGTGCAAGGTAACGGCAGTTTTTAGTGTCAGGTGTAAAGGTATTGCAACTTTTAGTACAACGGGAGTTAATGGTACAAAGTGGAACATAATGGTAGTGTATTGTGCAAGGGAAGTTTATGGGACAATATGCAAGGTAAAAGGGTCCCGTTAACAGTCGACATAAAAGGGCTATAAAATGTCGACAGAACGGGACTAGTAGTCAGGAGTCGACATAACGGGACTACCAAGAGTCGACATAACAGGACTACCAAGAGTCGACATAACAGGACTATCAGAAGTCGACAGGGTGGGACTTGCATACATTGTCTACATAACAGGCCAAAATATCAGGACTCGACTTAACGGGACAGACAATCAGATGTCGAGATACCAGGACAAAACGAGACAGGCAGCTGTGACGATTTTTGTTTTAACTGTATGCTGTCCTATATCACGGCCCAAGGAAACGGTTACTCCTTTACTTATGTATATGGATGCAACATGCGGTGTAAAACATGCTGATTATGGGCAATCAACAGCGGTAATATGATGCAATCAGTGTGGAATTTTTTACCATTCTACGCAGGAGGTGGAATTAACGAACACCTGAGGTCAATGTATGTAATTTGCCAGTGTAAAATTATTCATTGTCCCATAGGAAAAAAGTAGCTCGATTCTGCAATGCCATGAAGATCCCTGAAAGTAGTTCTATTGTGCGGCCGTTGCTTTAGATCAAGGTGGCAGTTGGGTAGCACGATGGTGAAAGCGTTCTCTCGTCACGACGAAGGTCAAGTTCGATTCCCCACATGGCTACAATGTGCGGAAGTCATTAGGTCATTTCCAGTGTTACGGAAAATATACTGCTGGAATGTTTTTTTTAAAACTCATTCGCTGACTTGATCCTAGGATACAATGTCCAGCGGGCATTGGGTTCTTTGGACACCGTCTTGATTTCCAAGACGGACTCAGGCCATGAGGTATTCTTTGGACACCGTCTTGATTTCATATACACACTCAGACCATGAGGTGTTCCTTGGACACCGTCTTGATTTCCTGTGGATCTTCAGACCACAAGGTGTTCTTTGGATACCATCTTTATTGTATATGCATACCTAGGCCATGAGGTGTTCTTGAGACACCGTCTTGATTTCCAATGGATACTCAGACATAAGGTGTTTTTTGGACATCGTTTTGATTTCATATACATACTGAAGCAGCGAGGTGTTCTTTGGACGCCGTCTTGATTTCATATGCATACTTAGGCCCTGAGGTGTTCTTTGGACAACGTCTTGATTTCATATGCATACATAGGTCATGACGTGTTCTTTGGACACCGTCTTGATTAATCATAGGCATACCTAGGGGCAGGATGTGTTCTTTGGACATCGTCTTGATTTCAATGGATACTAGGTCATGACGTGTTCTTTGGACACCGTCTTGATTTCATATGCATACACAGGTCATGACGTGTTCTTTGGACGCCGTCTTGATTTCACATACATACTTAGGGCATAAGGTGTTTTTCGACAACGTCTTGATTTCATATACATACTGAAGCAGATGACGTGTTCTTTGGACACCGTCTTGATTTCAAATACATACTCAATCCTAGGGGTGGGGTCATGACGTGGGGGATTGGGGCTGTAGTACAGTCCATTTTAGACATATGCATCACTAATTGCAGTATTATTATATCTATCACTAATTACAACATCATTGATAGTATTACATGTTTGATGTACAAATACATAACATGACTATGGTACCCGTTTCAGTCAACGTAGTCAATCTCACCTCAGGTTAGAATGTTAGAAAGTTCAATGGATATCAATATCATAGACGTATTCATGATTCTAACAGCTGCTCTTGTGGGTACTGCTTACTGCATCTTTTTAATCTATTACAATCTTCGTATTACCTACTGTATAAATAAGATGTGACATGCATTCAGTATTGTATTGAAATGTCAAAACTACAGCTGATATTGACAAGGCTGTCATTCAATATGTTTTCTTTTAACTCAGAAATCTAACAGTTTAACAGTTAAATATTGATATTTTGGTCAATACAAAAGGTGTTTGCGTGTGTCACATGACTGTATATTGACGAATATGTATATTGTATGTGTGCATTGATGCGCCGGTTAGTGACCAAAACCCTGAATTGACATCATGCAGGATTTTATACTGGCTAGTCTAAAACTGAAATATTTTCACACTGTCATTACCTGTATTACAAGCAGTGTATAAATTAATTTTGAAAAGTCAATGGCCAGGAGGGTTAGTTAAATAAAATTGTATCCTGCCCACATCATACTTCACTGGTCCATCAAAATATCAGTATCAAAATGACATCGGTCAGATTTGGTGTGATGTTTGGTGTGATTTTTAGTATTTGAACATTGTTTATATATCGATCTTCGTGTGACAAGATATAATAAATATCACGAATCTTTTGCGGACGGACTTTTAACACCTTAATAAAATTGACTTCATCATAATCATGTACACTAAATAAGAACAAATTATCTGAGATTTTCAGCTGGCCAGTAGGGATAGCTTTAGAAATATATAACTGGCCCGATTCACAATCATCTAGCATTTGGCTATAGGGCTGTGGCTTATTCGAACGCTGCCTATGAGGATATATTTACCCGACAGGGTTGATGTATATTGCGTATTAGTACACTTTTAGAGCTTTCGATTCTATTAAAAGAGATCTACTGCAGCAATATGCTGAGCTAAACACCTTGAACTGTTTAATTATCAATTATTAGCATTTCTGTATGATGTGATTGTTCTGGGTGGTGTTCGGCAAGGTTGTCCTCTTCCATTCTGTCTGTTAATATCCCAACCTACATATGAGTTACAACACCACGGCGCGAGAGGGTTTTTTCTATTTTGAAAATCATTTTACTCATTACATGCCAATGATTTGTGTCTGTGTTCAGTGTTAATGATTTACAAAAAGAATAGATACATTGTTAATATTTTGTTCAAAGTGGGGCTTGAAAGCTAAATTTAATAAACTTAACATCCTTGTTTTTCGTAACTATCGTAGGCCGAAGAATACTGAAAATGGGCATGTAAAATGATAATTCAATGACAACTCAACTGCCATAGTTACCTTGGTATTATGTTTCATAATATTAATATTCAAAGTCAGCGAAAATACGTATTCACAAAGCTAGCAAAGAACGTTTTCTGACAAAACAGTTGCAATACAAATGTATAAGCAAACCTTCCCGTTGTATTTGAATATGCTTGATAAATACACACCAGCATTGATGAATATTCTTAATGAATATTGTAAATAAAAACCGATAATAATTAAAGCTGTACGTTCTAATTGCGAGAAACCGCATCCTTGTCAACCAAGCCTAACATAACCTAGTTCGATGCCATCAATTCCACAGGGAACATTCTGACAGGATATGTGTAAACAGTTAAAACAATATGAGACGATTAACTGTGTTCGTCCCAAATAATTGAAATTAATAAACAAACAAAAAGGTATCTTGGCAGATGTGTCATTACGTTTATATCAATTACGGCACCCTCAAAACAACCGAAGCTCTCCGGTCATCACCAACCAGGTTTCCAGTCCACTATTTGCAGATATTATCGCAACATAAATTCATTGAACGGAACAGCTCATGCATAATGATGCACACTTGACTTATATCTTCACGTTATCAGGAAGTAGAGAATCAGAGCCTATTTCATCCCTATTACACGGACATAAAGGGCAATTAACGACAATCAGGTTATTGCTTCACATGGAATTAATGTCACTAGAGCGTCGACACTAAATCTGAGTATAGGTTGTTATGATTCCTAAGCTTGTAACTAAACCTACATCTGTCAGTGGTGGTTCAACGGGTACAGATATTCGACAACATTTGAAACAAAGCACCAAAAGCCTTTTCATACTTATACTGGTTGTTCGACGATTCCGGATCTATTGTGATTCTGAATCGCTATCACGTAGTAATGATTTCAGGTGTTCCCGAATAGGTAATCGTATCATGTCATGTCAGTGGCGTATGTCACAAACACATGCAAAGGCAAGTCAATTGTTCGAACAAGGGAACATTAGAAACACCTATTTTCAAATTCATTAAATTCTGAGGTATTTTAGACGGTTTTCCGTTGGTATGAATATAGGTTATCTCCCATTTGACAGACACCCATTTGACAGACACCCAATTGACAGACACTGAACTAGAAGGTTAATTAGAGTAACACCTACGAGTATAATGGAACAGTCCACTGGTTAGTGAGTAGAGCAGGGTGAGCCTGAAACAGGTTCGTTACTGAGAAGTTTGATTGTAGATAAATAGAACTTTGTTGTGTTTAAATGATAAATGATTTCTCTTCTCAAAATTGTTTTTACTATCAATTATTATCGAATATAAAAACAGGTTTGTCACTAAGAGGTTTGATTGTGTTTATTGATAGTCCCAATAATGACATATGTACAACAGACGTTAACTGAGAAAACGTTTTGTTGGAGAGATATAGACATGTACATATTTGAAAACATTCTGATTTGCAGTAAATGAGACACCTGCGTTGCCATGTAAGAAACGATTAATACCAATCAGTGTTCTAATTTTAATACTTTCTGAAGATTGTAACAGTTTATGTCTTTGAGTAGTATACAATGGACATTCAAGGAAGTAATGAAAAACATTCTCATATCCATGGCCACATTGACATGATGTGTCATATTTTAAATATTTATACTAAATAAATCGTAATTTAGTGCACTCGTCATATATCTGAATACTGTGTGCAAAACATATAACTTCTTTATTCCATATGAATAATACTTAGGTTCACATTTGTCTTAATTGATTTATATGATACATCAGTGTCGCATTTCTAATAGATAAGCTAATGTTTTCAATATAATGATGTCGACTCCTGTTAGACTAGAAGGTAAAACCGAAATGTTTGTGAAAAACTGTTTTCATATTGCAGCAATAAAAATTCAAATTACTGTCTTTTCGTCCATCTTTCAAAATAAATAATATAGCTTCAGTTTTAATACAAGACAAATCTTATGGATAACAATTTCTTGATTTATGTTATCCATAAGATTTGTCTTGTATTACTACACCAACTTCTAAATGCCTTTGAAGAATTTAGCTTCAGTTTGTTCCTGTGTTTTTATTTGGACTATTCCATACTAATGTGTAGGTAACAGGTAGTAGATAATCTGTTCACTGAACCGTAAATGTTGTTGTTTTGAGGTGTCTGCGAACTGGCTGTCTGCGTAATGGGAGGACACCTGAATATACGTTGGTACGAACCCCATCTAGTACTTTATAAACGGGTGTCGGCGTGGATTCTAAAAGTGCTGTCGTCCACAAGACAGTGTGAGCATCATTTCTATGTCCGCATCGATATCATTTATGTGTCAACATTGATATCAGCTGTATGTCAGTATCGATAACAGTTTTACGTCAGTATTGATAATCTATGTCAGTATTGACACTTTTTACATGTCACTATTGATATGCTGTGTGTTGATTGTGATATTTATGTCAGTATCAATATTCTTTTGTATGTCACTATTAATGCCCTGTACCCGAATTGATGAATTATATTATCCCTTTAGTAAAAACAACAGGCATCACATGCCTTATTAGAAATATTTATGATAGGTTACTGGATTCTTACTTAGATGAATATAATATCCTTTATATGTCAGTATTGATAACCTGTGTATATATGCATGTGTATCCGTTGTCTTAAGGTCTTGATTACTATATATGTCAGTATTGATATACGTCAGTATTGATAGTCCGCAATCTCTGTATTAATAACCTTTATATCTTATTACAGACGGTCCGCCCGGAGAGCGGAAGGTCGCGGGTTCGATCGCCGGCCGCGCCATACCTAAAGACGTTAAAAAATGGTACTTGTTGGTCCCTGCCTGGCGCTCGGCATTAATGGGTACAACAAGGACTGGTGTGCTCGGAGTCAGTATAATGTGTCTGAGTGGGGTATTCATGCTTCACTGTGGCATGGTATCTCAGTGGGCTAGCACTATAACACCAGCTTAAGTCTGGGCTAGTACAAGCAGCCGCACATACACATACACACGCATGCACGTCGTCATATGAGCGAAATATTCTCAAGCACGACGTTAAACCCACTTTCACCTCACCTCACCTATTACAGACGGCATCGGGTGGTCAGACTCGCTGACTTGGTTGACTCGCCGTTAGTATTGACATCTGCTCTATGTCAGTATCGAAATCATTTGAATATCAGTATCAATGTTCTATATGTATCAGTTTGATTACCTTTATGCGTGAGTCCTGATATCCCTTTATATATTTGTTTGATACTCGCTGTAAGTCAGTATTGACATCCACTGTGTGGCTTTTTATATCTGCTGTATGTCGATTTGACATCAGCGGTATGTCAATTTCATATCAGCTGTTTGTCAATATTAATGTACTGTCTGTGTCGATTTTTATCATTATCCTTTTAGTAAACCACAACGGCCAATAATTAAATGTAATTCTGACAAGTTACATACATCGTACTTGGTGTATATGTATTCAGGTGCATGTACTTCGGTAAGTGAATTGTATATCCATTATTATTTACAACAAAATATTCAAATTAAACACAAATTGTGAAAATCGATGGCCATTGTGTTCTGTGTTTGGCAATGGTCAACATTGCTTCAGCGTTTCTCTTAATGCTTGTCATGAACGATGCCCCATGAGAGCTGCGCCATTAGGTAGATCCTTCCCGAGGGTCTCTATTCATATCTAAGAACAACTGAGGCGTGAGGTTCGTCTTCCCGCGAGCAACGAGAACGGTCTGACCCTCGATGTATCAAAATAGATGCATTGAGAATAGATTCCCATTTGTCAATAAATCATGTTTATCATTCCTGCATTCACAATCACTTGCCAAATGAAGTGAAACCTCGTCACATCGGACAATGCCTGTGTGGACACCCTCTGTTCCTGGCGGTTTCTGCTGCAAACCGTCACAAACAATGAAAACTTCGGACCCTGTCAGTTTGTACAACCTGTATTATGGGAGTTCACTACTGGGAAGTTATACACAGTGAAACCTCTCCACATCGGACCCTGTCAGTCTGTATACCCTATGTTATGGGTGATTACTACTGGCCATGGAAAGTTACACACAGTGAAACCTCGCCAGACCGGACCCTGTCAGTCTGTACACTCTGTATTATGGGAGATTACTACTGGGAAGTTATACACAGTGAAACCTCTCCACACCGGACCCTGTCAGTCTGTATACCCTATGTTATGGGAAATTACTACTGGGAAGTTACACACAGTGAAACCTCCCCACACCGGACCCTGTCAGTCTGTACACCCTGTATTATGGGAGATTACTACTGGGAAGTTAAGAGTGACTGTTTGAGTGAGTGAATGTTTGGGTGAATGACTGTTTGAGTGAGTGAATGTTTGGGTGAATGACTGTTTGAGTGAGTGAATGTTTGGGTGAATGACTATTTAAGTGAGTGAATGTTTAGGTGAGTGAATGTTTGAGTGAGTGAATGTTTGGGTGATTAACTGTTTAAGTGAGTGAATGTTTGGGTGAATAACTGTTTGAGTGAGTGAATGTTTGGGTGAATGACTGTTTGAGTGAGTGAATGTTTGGGTGAATAACTGTTTGAGTGAGTAAATGTTTGGGTGAATAAATGTTTGAGTGAGTGAATGTTTGGGTGAATAACTGTTTGCGTGAGTGAATATTTGGGTGATAACTGTTTGAGTAAGTGAATGTTTGGGTGAATGACTGTTTGAGTGAATGAATGTTTGGGTGAATAACTGTTTGAATGAGTGAATGTTTGGGTGAATAACTGTTTGAATGAGTGAATGTTTGGGTGAATAACTGTTTGAATGAGTGAATGTTTGGGTGAATAACTGTTTGAATGAGTGAATGTTTGGGTGAATAACTGTTTGAGTGAGTGAATGTTTGGGTGAATAACTGTTTGAATGAGTGAATGTTTGGGTGAATGAATAACTGTTTGAATGAGTGAATGTTTGGGTGAATAACTGTTTGAATGAGTGAATGTTTGGGTGAATAACTGTTTGAATGAGTGAATGTTTGGGTGAATAACTGTTTGAATGAGTGAATGTTTGGGTGAATAACTGTTTGAATGAGTGAATGTTTGGGTGAATAAAGTGAATGTTTGGGTGAATAACTGTTTGAATGAGTGAATGTTTGGGTGAATAACTGTTTGAATGAGTGAATGTTTGGGTGAATAACTGTTTGAATGAGTGAATGTTTGGGTGAATAACTGTTTGAATGAGTGAATGTTTGGGTGAATAACTGTTTGAATGAGTGAATGTTTGGGTGAATAACTGTTTGAATGAGTGAATGTTTGGGTGAATAACTGTTTGAATGAATGTTTGGGTGAATAACTGTTTGAGTGAGTGAATGTTTGGGTGAATAACTGTTTGAATGAGTGAATGTTTGGGTGAATAACTGTTTGAATGAGTGAATGTTTGGGTGAATAACTGTTTGAATGAGTGAATGTTTGGGTGAATAACTGTTTGAATGAGTGAATGTTTGGGTGAATAACTGTTTGAATGAGTGAATGTTTGGGTGAATAACTGTTTGAATGAGTGAATGTTTGGGTGAATAACTGTTTGAATGAGTGAATGTTTGGGTGAATAACTGTTTGAATGAGTGAATGTTTGGGTGAATAACTGTTTGAATGAGTGAATGTTTGGGTGAATAACTGTTTGAATGAGTGAATGTTTGGGTGAATAACTGTTTGAATGAGTGAATGTTTGGGTGAATAACTGTTTGAATGAGTGAATGTTTGGGTGAATAACTGTTTGAATGAGTGAATGTTTGGGTGAATAACTGTTTGAATGAGTGAATGTTTGGGTGAATAACTGTTTGAATGAGTGAATGTTTGGAGTGAATGAATAACTGTTTGAATGAGTGAATGTTTGGGTGAATAACTGTTTGAATGAGTGAATGTTTGGGTGAATAACTGTTTGAATGAGTGAATGTTTGGGTGAATAACTGTTTGAATGAGTGAATGTTTGGGTGAATAACTGTTTGAATGAGTGAATGTTTGGGTGAATAACTGTTTGAATGAGTGAATGTTTGGATGAATAACTGTTTGAATGAATAACTGTTTGAATGAGTGAATGTTTGGGTGAATGACTGTTTGAATGAGTGAATGTTTGGATGAATGAGTTGATTTGATGTCACGTTTCTGTGAGACATTTTTTAGTTATTAAAATGGGGTGTCAGCTAGATATAGGTAAAATGTGAACCATCATATTAAATGTCTGATTAGAACAACGACCTTGGGTATGTTCCTGAATATCACCTTTCCTTCAGGAGTTTGGATACAATGTGTGAAGCCCATTTCTGATGTCCCCCGCCGTGATATTGCTGAAATATTGCTAAACGCGGCGTAAAACCAAACTCACTTACTCACTCCTTCAGGGGGTGGAGGCATTGAGTGTACTGTCACGTTGTGCAAGCATCACAGCCTTCCCGCATCTCTATCTAGCATCCAAGGCCATGTATTGCCCCAAATTTCGTATTGCGATATATTGCGATACACTCTTCTGTATTGCGATACGTATTGCAATATATTGTGAAAGAACAGTTTTTGAGATCTGTCCACTTGGTAATATTCTTTTACCTTCAAATTGAATCACAGTATATGTGAGTAACCATTGTGCATTGTATAGCTTCTTTCAAAGTGAAAAAAGGAAAATCCAGAACATTCTTCTGTTTATATTTTTATTTTAAAACAGCAGGGATCGACACTCTCTACAAAATTTTAACTGGCCCTCCGGGCTATTGGATTTTTTATGTCACTAGTCCTTTCCAAAACTTACTAGCCCTACGCTTTGCAATAAAAAACTTTCAACAAGTCTTTCTTTTAATTGTACTTGTAACTGCTGTCCAAAGGAAAGTTAACACAGATAAATGTATGATTGCTCATTTCATATATGTGACAAATTCAACTGAAACTAGCTTACACAATGTCCTCCATCGACCCACCCATACTATTTATATACTTTAACTTCTTTAAACAGCAGAGGATGTTGAATTTCAAATAATTTAAAGAGTTAAAGAATTTACTGTACACATCTGTATTACTCAAGAAAAATTTAATTGCAGTCACAATCATGTGACATGATCTTGAAGTGCACATTCTAATCAAAACGATGATTTATGCACCTTTGTCTTTGAATTAAAGTATTATTAACATTACCTATTTCATGAATGACGTTTGGTACACATTCACATAAAGAAATGATTTAACAAAACACTCACGATGGGCAAAAGTCACTCTGTATCAGGTAAAGTACACTTTCTTTAGACTGAATAGAATAATGAAAAAAAATGAAACATGAGAAACATAACCTTATAATAAGATAGAAGCCTACGTTTATCAAGGAAAATATCAGCTCGTGAAACATTAATTGCTATGTCATACACCATTTAAATTGTTTGGGTCTAATCCAACTGTTGATAAATACTAAAGGTATGTTTATCATATTATTCAAATAATACAACTTCAACTTAAATAAATTTATTTCTAATAGTAATACAAATTTACACACTTAAAATGTCCATATAAACCACGAAGGAGACTAAACTCCCGCTATTTTAATCCATTTGTAAGATGCCATAATATCCTCTTACCCATGTCTTTAATATTTTCATTTTTACGTAATCAGAAAATTATTATATAAAGATTAATTAAATAATCTGTATGGTCGCCTATTTCCCGATAGCCGTGGCTTTTCATCCGGTAACATGACACAACATTGGGAAATGCCTCCGTTTTCGAAGCTCCGTATGAACAACACCTTACCAGGAGTATTTTCGCAGTTGTAAGAAGCGATTTTATTGGATAAAGATTGGTTTCTAATGACGCTTTTTCGCCACAGTCTGCTATAAGGTTCGTGATTGGTAAAAATCATGCTCGTAAGCCAATCATATTACAGCAATGGATACCGTCCGCATAAACGAAAACTTTTAGACAAAGGTTTTGGGTACAATAATGCTATTCTGAACGTGTTAAGCAACAAATCGCCATATATACGTAAATTATGGAACTTATTGGACGTATCGTGCTAGGTGGCGACCTGTGACAAATATTCTTTATGCAAATGTTTTCTCATTAAACATCGTGTCCGAGCATGAAGATCGAGGTGACGAAAGCCGAGATGTCACTTGACTTACATAACATGATCGCACGAAAAGATGGAAATAGTAACTTAGATGTACGTTTGACAACTTTTATGAAAACTGTTGATTTTATTCATTAGTTTATTCAATTTTAATGATTTCCTCGAAACGTCCATACTTTGCTCTTTGACAATTTTTAAGTGGACCCGTTGCCAATCATTTGGAAAGACTTTCCGCCCAATCCCCACCCACCACCACCACCCATATTACCTGAATATACATATATATCTTTTTCCTCACCATTAAAATTTAGGGGGTATACGGGCGGAAGTCTTGTGTGCGGTGTTGAATGGGTTAAAATTGAACAAATAAATCTTTGGCGGTATACCGGTACGTCATAAACGTATCGCGATACGTAATTGTTACAATTTCGTATTGCGGTTTACCGGTATACCGGTAATACCGTGCAGTTGTCCGCCCACATGAGTGAAGGTAAGTATCACCGGCGGCGGAGAGTACCGGGATGGGTGAATACTGATGTCTGATGGCTGATGGGCTGATGGGCTGATGGCTAGGAATGCTGGACAAAGAGTTTCGTTGCGGTCCGGCCCAACACTGTGTGCTGATTGATTAAAGGCACAATTTCACACATCACTGACAATATTTCGGCCTATATTATATATATTGGGGGAATATACACTCACTTTAGCTTCCTATTGATGCACACACAAAAAAATGTTATCCCTTGCGACTTGCCTGAAATCGATAATTGAATTTCGAGGCGAACAGCTTCCAAACACAGAACATTTTGCCATATACGGAATGTAAACAACCGTGAGAGTCAATTTAATGTAACGTTAACGCAACATTAATTCATTCGAATTTTTTAATTCAATATTGTAATCTAAATACGTAGTTAGTTTTGGAATAATTTATAGGGCATCTTCCCTGAGGGCTGATAGTTAGTATTATTGAGAGAAATGCATTATTTATTTTTATAGAGGTGTGGTGTGAAATACTGCTTTCAACGCCACACTCAATATTACAGACATAGGAATGCGGTCTGAAAATAATTGAGTGTGGAGCAGAAAATCTTCACTCAGAACCATGTATTTGTCATTTTCTTACAATAAACACATAACGCTACTCCATTCCCAGCTTCCCTCCCACGCCGGGATATAACTGAAATGCTGTTCAAAGCTTATCTGTATTAACGCGAACACAAAGCTCGAATCACCGTCCATAATTACTGCTACTGACATATGTCACAAACACTTTAGATCACACATGATCAGATATAATGACTAGTAATGAAAATTATGAAAACCTATATAAGGAAAACAATTTGGCTGAAAAATTCAAATTGACGGTTTATCACAAAACTTCGATGATTAAATGTCAACACAGACACAATTGCTGCACATTATTGTAATCACTCAGTTAGGGCAGCGGTTGGGACTGATGTGTCCTACAGATCCACCGACATCGAATTATCACTATGAATGAATGAGAAAAATGTTTTGCAACGAGGCCAAATGTTATACGTGTAATCCTAGTACGAGGGTACATAATGACGTAAAGTCTCGTACAACGCGAGAGTATAATGTTATCGTGTCAAAGCAGGTTCCCAATCAGATGTTGGTATAATAGCGCCCTGATCGAGTACGTCAGTGCCTATCAAAATCTGTATTGACATTTTACACACAGATGTCACGTGAAGGATGTGGAGGTGAATTGGAGTTTTTATATTTTTGTATTGGATGTACATATTTAAATTCATAGAGACGGAAAGGTATTTGAAATTAACGCGATCTTTGAAATACATCAATATTCCTTCTTGATTTTAGGTTATTTTAGAAACGTACGGAAATATCAATGTATAGCAGGTAGAAATGAGATCTTGGAGAAGACGACTATAGTGCGGCAGTACTCTTCTTGGTTGCTGGTAACAGCCAGATAATCAACAAGCGCGTGCAGTGAAATTGTACACCTGGCTGTTCTTCCAACATCACGTTACATGAAGTAAAGCGTTTACTGAACACATGACTTAATATAAACACAATCCTCATATAGAGCATCACGTTACATGAAGTAAATCGGTTACTGAGTACATGACTTAATTTAGACACAATCCTCATATAGAACATCACGTTACATGAAGAAAGCGGTTACTGAACATGACTTAATATAGACACAATCCTCATATAGAACATCACGTTACATGAAGTAAAGCGGTTACTGAACATGACTTAATATAGACACAATCCTCATATAGAACATCACGTTACATGAAGTAAAGCGGTTACTGAACATGACTTAATTTAGACACAATCCTCATATAGAACATCACGTTACATGAAATAAAGCGGTTACTGAACATGACTTAATTTAGACACAATCCTCATATAGAACATCACGTTACATGAAGTAAAGCGGTTACTGAACATGACTTAATATAGACACAATCCTCATATAGAACATCACGTTACATGAAGTAAAGCGGTTACTGAACATGACTTAATATAAACACAATCCTCATATAGAACATCACGTTACATGAAGTAAAGCGGTTACTAAACATGACTTATATATAAACACAATCCTCATATAGAACATCACGTTACATGAAGTAAAGCGGTTACTGAACATGACTAATATAGACAAAATCATCATATAGAACACCACGTTACATTAAGTATATATCCGTTATTGAATATACATCCCCTCATATACACGTTGATGCAATCCTTATCTTCAGCATCACACAAAATGAAATGAAAAGACGTCATATTTTACAACTTGCATTGATAATATTTTTTTCTAGAGAATACAATCTTTAAAATATCATACTGAACTGGTGTACAGCTGCCATAGTGACTTCATAATTGTGACCTAAAAAGACTTACGACATGTCGCTAACACTTAAACAGCATTATAACACTGCTCCAGGTTATGAGTTATGATACCGATATTCCATTGTGATTCAATTTACGTATACATGAACAGTGTTGCAATTTTACATACAGAGCGTTCTGTTGCATTGTTCGATTCGTTCTGTGTTGAATAACGACAATAAGCCTGTTGTGACTACAAACTTCATGATCGATAATTGAACAACGCAAATTCCGGCACCTATTATCGTTTGATTATCAGTATACACAATAACTGAAGATGCACAGAATTTCACTCACGTAAATATTAATTTATACACAGGTGGAAATCGAATGGAAAATAGAAATGGAAGAGTATGATAGTGTGTAATGCACTAGTGTTGTTTTACTGAACGCTTCATTTGTAAGGACTGGTAGCTGAAAAATTCATACGGCTGTCCCTACAAATACTTACAATATCTTTAACAAAATATATGCTATTGTCCATACAACTACCAATATGATTATATTATAGGTGCAGAGAGGATGTCCACAACTACTAATGTCATTAAACCTGGCGGGGCAGTGGTGATGTTCTTACCAGTGTTTACAAAATCAGTATAATAGTGTATATGATATTATCCACACAACTACTAACATCATTAAACCTGGCGGGGCAGTGGTGATGTTCTTACCAGTGTTTACACAATCAGTATAATAGTGTATATGATATTATCCACACAACTACTAACATCATTAAACCTGACGGGGAGAGGTGATGTTCTTACCAGTGTTTACACAATCAGTATGATAGTGTATATGATATTATCCACACAACTACTAACATCATCAAACCTGACGGGGAGAGGTGATGTTCTTACCAGTGTTTACAAAATTAGTTTAATAGTGTATATGATATTATCCACACAACTACTAACATCATTAAACCTGACGGGGAGAGGTGATGTTCTTACCAGTGTTTACAAAATTAGTTTAATAGTGTATACGATATTATCCACACAACTACTAACATCATTAAACCTGGCAGAGGCGATGTTCTGACCAGTGTTTACACAATCAGTATAATAGTGTATATGATATTATCCACAACTACTAACATCATTAAAACCTGACGGGGAGAGGTGATGTTCTTACCAGTGTTTACAAAATTAGTTTAATAGTGTATATGATATTATCCACACAACTACGAACATCATTGAACATGGCGGGGCAGAGGTGATGTTCTTACCAGTGTTTACAAAATCAGTTTAATAGTGTATATGATATTATCCACACAACTACTAACATCATTAAACCTGACGGGGAGAGGTGATGTTCTTACCAGTGTTTACAAAATTAGTTTAATAGTGTATATGATATTATCCACACAACTACGAACATCATTGAACCTGGCGGGGAGAGGTGATGTTCTTACCAGTGTTTACAAAATTAGTTTAATAGTGTATATGATATTATCCACACAACTGCTAACATAATTAAACCTGGCAGAGGTGATGTTCTGACCAGTGTTTACACAATCAGTATAATAGTGTATATGATATTATCCACACAACTACTAACATCATTAAACCTGGCGGGGCAGAGGTGATGTTCTTACCAGTGTTTACACAATCAGTATAATAGTGTATATGATATTATCCACACAACTACTAACATGTTTAAACCTGACGGGGAGAGGTGATGTTCTTACCTGTGTTTACAAAATTAGTTTAACAGTGTATATGATATTATCCACATAACTACTAACATCATTAAACCTGACGGGACAGAGGTGATGTTCTTACCAGTGTTTAAACCATCAGTATAATAGTGCATATGATATTATCCACACAACTACGAACATCATTAAACCTGACGGGGAGAGGTGATGTTCTCATCAGTGTTTACAAAATCAGTATAATAGTGTATATGATATTATCCACACAACTACTAACATCATTAAACCTGACGGGGAGAGGTGATGTTCTTACCAGTGTTTACAAAATCAGTTTAATAGTGTATATGATATTATCCACACAACGACTAACATCATTAAACCTGGCGGGACAGAGGTGATGTTCTTACCAGTGTTTACAAAATCAGTTTAATAGTGTATATGATATTATCCACACAACTACGAACATCATTAAACCTGGCGGGGAGAGGTGATGTTCTTACCAGTGTTTACAAAATCAGTTTAATAGTGTATATGATATTATCCACACAACTACTAACATCATTGAACCTGGCGGGACAGAGGTGATGTTCTTACCAGTGTTTACAAAATCAGTTTAATAGTGTATATGATATTATCCACACAACTACTAACATCATTAAACATGGCGGGGCAGAGGTGATTTACTTGCTTCCGCTGCTGCTGCTGGTGCCACTGATCCGACTGCTCCTGCTGCTGCTACTACTGCAACTATTTCAGCTGCTACCGCTACAACTACTGCAACTCATGATGCTACTGCTACTGCTAGACACTCTCGGGTCAGGCTGTGCAAACTAGTTGATTGCATATCATCGAAAATGTTCTCGAAAATGTCTGTAAAATGCGATCTTGAAAGAAATAGGATTGGCTGGACAATATGGATCTCCCCGAAACGTTTGGCTTTCTTAAGAGCAAAAACAGCGAAGCCATGACTCAGCTACAAATGCCACGTATGAGAAGGATGCATCAATGTTGTTTTAGTGATGTTTTTTTTCTGTCTAAGACGTGTTAACCGCCAGGTGCATCCATTGATTTTCAGACTGATAATTCTCTGGCGTTGACATTCACCTGTTATAGGCGATTACTACACTCTGTAACCCTTGGGGTCATTTGCTTGTTCCACTAGCGTTACCTATAGTTTCTAGACCCGTGAAGGTCCGGGTTAGAATGAATCTTCAGTAACCCTTGCTTGTCGTAAGAGGCGACTAACGGGATCGGGTGGTCAGGCTCGCTGGCTTGGTTGACACATGTCATCGGTTCCCAATTGCGCAGATCAACATATTGTTACACAGATCATTTAAAGCAATATACGAAAAAATCTGTTTTGATACAACTGTTTTTGTACGTTCTCAAGCGAACCTTGTCTGTGGGTATTCGCTGTGACAAAAAGCTCCGTACTATCACACTTTACTGTTTTGTTTTACTAAACAATTATGTTATTGCTAGCAGTTATTTCTATTTGTAGTATTTTTTCAAAGTTCACGTTTGTCATAAAATAATCGAAAAATAAATGCTGCTATATTTTAGACACAATAACAAAACTACCAGGTTAAAACAGTTGCTTATATGACATTGATTCGAAAAACAAACCCGTTATGTTAAAAGATGGATTAACGAAATTTTGGTTAACACAAATAATAAATATTCCGATTATTTCATCGAAGACGTAATTCAGAGGAACGCACAGGACGTATGGGTCAATAATTGGGCCAATGAATGAGTGAATTATGTTTAACCCGCTCTGAACAACATTCCAAGTCAACTGCCGTGATAGAGAACATGTACATCCATGTTGTGTACTTAATTCGGATATAAAAGGCGATATTGCATGCATTTAGCAATGGGTTTCTCACAAACATAAACATGACACCGCAAGGAACAGACGGTTGCAAATTCGGAGACAGCTTTTCTGAAAATGTATGCTGCCTTGTACCCGGCAGTTTTTATATTCAGCTTTTATGTTGTGTGGTAGCCTAAATCTAAGAGGGGCGTACACATTGTTCACACATGCTTTAGGAATATATGAAAATGTGTGAACAAAATAAATACCTGCAATGGTGGCCAACATATATCATTTTCTGAGGTTAAATTACTTCTGTGACGAACAGAAACTATATATTATTCGTCCAAAACAATTATCATTCTAGACAGTTATTTGATTATTATCAGCCCTGAGCCAAATCCTTCTTCATGAAACTTCTTTCTAGCTCTTGGATGAAAGTGATCAATGTTGGGAGAAGGGTCTTCGATGACAATTCTGAAGATTTCTTAACGGACAGTTTGTCGTCGTATGCGACTTCTTCATAGCAGGAATTTATTTTACACCGGACACTACTTACGTTATAGCTTTGCTTTACCATGTAAATCTATTCCCACAGTAGCCCAGTGGTTCAAACGTTAGTTCGCCATTCAGACCCGAGTTTGATTCCGACATGGGTATAATCAGAAAGCCATTATTGGTGGTTCTGGGTGCGTTATGGCTGAACCAATGAAAGAGTAACAACTACATAAATTTGTTAAATAAGTTTGTTGAAAATTAAAGTCTGAAAAAAACTATTTGCAAGCATTTCATATTACCTTGAACTCTGACTCAATCTCAGCCATACGCTTGAAGGCCTGGCTGAGTTTAAAGGCAGACATTATGGGGTCCTCTTCCGTCAGAGAGATATATGCAGGGCTAGCCATGGCGCTATACGTGTCCAGACGCTTGTTGGTGTACACCTTAAAGTCCTCACTCCTCTGGGTGGTACACTCGCTACAGTTACAGAAGTAGTCATGTGGAGGGTCCAAATGAGCCCCCATCAACATCAGCTGTTTGACAATCTGGAAATTGTTCCTCTTGGCCGCCCTGAGCAGAGCTTCTCTAAGAAGGGTATCAACCTGAGGATGATCAGACGTCGACTTACTTCCAATCTTCCAGATCTGTTCATGGGTTGCTGAAACATTCCTCTCCTGATACAGAGGATGCAGAAGTATGATCTCACTGATCTTGTCCCTGTCATTGTCGCAGGCACACAGCAGAGCCTTGTGGACGGTCTTGTCCTTCACCTTACCCAGAAGATAATGAACAATGTCTTCATCATTAGCCGCTACAGCTGCTTCTAGAGCAGTACGTCCTTGTGGATCCACACAGTTTACAGAGACAGTCTCTGTCTCTATAAGACTCTTGATAGCATCGATGTCCCCGAGCTCGGCGGCCTGTAAGAAATCCCTCTCGTCCTCTGTCAAACCCGCTTGCATACGATCCTGCAGAAGTTTCAGCTTCCGCTGGTTCTTGGTCGCCATCTTGGAAACGAACTTTGTACAGTTGATAGAGAGGAGGAATGCTAATTGTGGTTATTAAAGGATCAGGCAGAATTGACAAGCAGAGACCAATTATTCCCAGGCGTCTCTCATTGAAGTAGTATCCCTGTCACAGTTCAATGCGCAGATATAAGTTGACAATTTTAAAAACTCAGATCAACCTTATCATAGAAGCAGTTCGAATGTCAAACATGGGCACTTAATCTCCATCATCAAACATCCGTCACCGCTGATCGGAACTAGTCAGTGTCATTCTGTCAGATCGAAATGCTCAATCCGGTCGAATATAATTGTCTAGGAATATGACACGGAGTCAAGTTCTATTCCAAAGAACTAATTCCTAACCAAAACTATATCCTTTATGATTTATGGATCGCCTTATAGAAGGAAAATACAATACGATCACACTCTCACCGGTACCTTGAATCCGTCAGTATCACATGAACTTCCTTTCTAAAATCATCCAACAAACTTTTCAAATTATTTTGTTCAGAGTTGAATTATTAAACTCCAGAACTTTCAAACTGAACGCCACGGTGACAAAGTGGTCCCAGAAATCCGAAGTATTGGCATTCAAGCTGAAGTGACACATACACAAATTCACCGTTACTGTGGCCCCCCGGGCTTGGCGCAGTATCCCTCGGAGCGCCGGGCTTTATGCTGGCTGGCACTCTCTACGCCGTGCAGTGCACAAGTAACATGTTGCATGTAATGCCGATATATAATGGCCTGCCCGTGTCTCAAGTACGGATCAATGCGCACTGTACACTATTGTGGCGTGGCGGATAGCAGGGCGATGTCATGGCTCAGTGTACGTTGAGCTGATGTGTAGAATCAGTCATTTGTGCCAGGGCGTTGGAGCTGTGACGTAGAGAATGGACTGTTGGGTTGATTCTTTTCCAAAAAGGATTGTTTTTGTTAACGTCACAGACATTTAATTCAAACTGGACTTCTTTCATTAAGCAGCCAACAGTTTATGTTCTTGCAGACTCTGGGGTTTTATCGAATTACACAAATTGTTCCCGAAAATGGTTAATGCTACATACTGTTGAAAATTGTCAAATATGCTTTGTTGTAAGGAGGCATTTTTCGAAAACATATTCAGGTTGATTATTTTAAAGAAAACATACTTGGGTTTGCAGCTGTAGTTGAAAAGAAATATCTAGCCACCAAACAATCCTCATCCCGTCTCAACCGCGACATAGCGAGTATGTAAATGACGTATTATGACTGTCAAGAATATTGGAAATTTAATAACTAGAGAAAAGTACTTTTGAACAGTATTGAAGTCATGTTACGCGGTGTCAGCCGGGGGTTGGAAGTCAATAGTGACATTCCACAGAACAGAAGAGTGAGTTTGGTTTTACGCCAACAATATTTCAGCAATATCACCGCGTTGGACACGAGAATCATAGTCATAAGGGATATCTGCTTGAAGCTTGAGCCCACTGTACGATTCCGGCTATGTCATGTGTATATTTTTATTAATCACTGTCATATATTGATAAAATTAATCTTGGCAGACATCACAAACACATGTAAGGGCATGTCAATCGTACACCTCAGTACTGAGCCAGTCAGCAGTGACTTACAAGTTAAACGATCATGAATCCGGTAAAACTTCACTGGTTGTTGGTTCGAATCCTTGAATGATGATTGGTTCTGTCAGCAATAGAAGACGTCTCAGGTCACGTTGTGCTTCAACTGCAGTAGGGTAGTCTAGTGGTTAAAGCGTTCGCTCGTCACGCCGAAGATCCGGGTTCGATTCCCCACTCGGGTACAGTGTGTGAACCCCATTTCTGGTGTCCTCCGCCGTGATATTGCTGGAATATTGCTAAAAGCGGGGTAAAACCCAACTCACTCACTCACATAAATGAACGCCAAGCCGACACACCGTGATATTAAACCAAGACTCTTGCAGGGCCAGCAGTGTGACTGTTTGTTGCTTAGCACCGCACTCAGGAATTCCAGCTGTATGGTGATTGATCTGTAAGTAATAGTGTCCCAACCAGATGAACCAGTGGATGATATTATGAGCACCATTCCAAGCCGTCTGGGCACGATTAAACCAAAACAACGAAGTTGCCAAGTCTTACCACCTTATCCACTACGTCGGCTCTTACGTGGCTGGGTGGCTGGGAACTATTTTCTCACCAAGAGTCACCGAGGGAAACTTAACATAACATAGATACATGCATGCATGCATACTTTCACGCATACACACATACATACACTCACATGCATGCACACACACACTTTCACTCACACACTCTCTCTCTCACACACACACACACACACACACTCACTCACTCACTTACACACACACATTCCTGTCTACAGGAATAACAACAGATCAGTTCCAATTGATCCAGGTTTTGGTGTTGGCGCCATCAACTGATCTTCAGCGCAGTGAAAGAACGCTCCTCGCCAGACCAGATGATGTAATTGTACATAAGATTATCTTTACTAAATGAGTTTCATAATGCAGAAAAACGCGCCTGTTTTCATAACATGTATAGAAGGCGTGAAGCCCACTTCCCCTGTTCCCCGCCGTGATATGGCTTCAATAACGCTAAAAGTGACGCAGTACATCAATCTGCCATACCAATGGACTTGCCAACATGAGCATGGATCTATGCGTGCGTCTTACAGATGGCCCTCCACTATGTCCAATCAAACATTACCTTATGCTCTCCGTCGCTTAAGACTGTGCAGACATGCTCCCAGTGGGCACGCCAAGACAGATCGTGGGTTCAAATCCGCCCTGGTCCTGATTATCATTTTAAGTTTTTCAGCACCATGTTCATCGTCAGACTGACCACGCGCACGCGCGCACGCACGCACGCACGCATGCACGCACACACAGGCTACTATCAATCAGATGTTATGTGTCACTTTAAGCCATCCCCTCACTATGGCTCTGGATACCTCATCATGTTCATGTTTGAAACCCGTGAACGTCCGGGTTAGAATGAACCTTCAGTAGCCCATGCTTGTGGTAAGAGGCGACTAACGGGATCGGGTGGTCAGGCTCGCCGACTTGGTTGACACATGCGTAGGTGCAGATTATTTACAGACCGCCGCCATATAGCTGGAATATTGCTGAGTGCGGCTTAAAACTAAGCTCACTCACTCATATTTGAGAAAAATGTCTTCCAAATCGGAATACAATATAAACAAAGGTCATAGAAACACATTTTCGATACGTAATCGATTGTTGAAAGATGTGTCGATAATTTCAACAAATGCAGTGAGTTCACCAGGAAATACGAAATATGAACATGTTTTGATTTCATGTTATGCGATACATGCACACTGAGTTATGACTGTTTTCATTAAATGTTGAATATTACATGGACTTTTTGCAATATCATTGTCAACAAAACAATATGAATATTTCATTTTGGAGGATGATATTACGCCGTACATGTGCCGTTGTTATCTTTCGTCAAGGTCCACTAAAATTACTTAATTGTGTTTATCCAGCATACTTATTTTTCTGGGGTAATTGCATGCAGCCAACATCGACAAATTAACTGGACATTTCTGTATTCCATATATTTCGTCATGGTGTCAACCATAACAAACAAAATCGATGTAAATAAGGAAGTATTACTTTGTTGAAAACGGACATGGGTATGGGTTACTTCGCGGAAAATGACACATTGACTTAGTGGAACCCAAAAATTATCTCTAACGACTCACGAGCCAGGAAAGACTCCAACAAAGGGTGGTACTATTTCATATGTGTTGCAATATGGATAACAATTTAAAGTTTTACGATAGATAAATATAGGTGTTATAGATGGGAGTTTCACATTTTGTCCCGCTCACATGAGGACCTCGTCCAGGTCAACAAGCGTTTATCGGCTTGATAAGATTTTGATTTTGGTGACGCATGAACAATCTCGAAAATTTGCAGCTGTTTCCGATCGGACGCGGACGCTCAACCTATTTATCGAGAAATACCCATTGACTGTCATGTGACTTAGCCGATGCCCTTGCAATTCCGATAGATGTCGTCAACAGCAGAGGAGAAGATAGGTATTTGATGAAAGATGACAGCTAGAGTTATTGAAATGTTTCAAAGATGGTAACATGGTGTCTTAACTTTATCGCCAACAGATGGTGGTGTGAATTGGTGGCATCTAAATATCGCGCATTTATGGTTTATTGGTTTGGTACGTGCTTACCAGACCTGAATGGAGGATGTATTAAAATTCAATTCATCGCGCATTTTAATCTCCCGGTTTCACCATGAGAATCTTTTTCAAATACCACCCTTTGTGTAGATTGTATATGGGGTAGTAAGGGGATTTTATCTGCAATAACGCAAAAGTAAATATTTAATGGCATCGTTATCCTGTGGGAAGCCATGACGAAGCCAGGTATTGTATAGGGTAATATCTGTGTGCCGATAATGGATTACCAAACAGTTCGTCTTGATTCGGAGTCATAAAAGTGATACATCGATGACACGTCTCCAGCCCACTGCAACATTCATGAACATATCCACTGACGTGCGCAGCCGGCGGAGGTAACAACCTCCTTCCATCTGGTCTCGGTACAAAACCAACAAACCTTCCATCTGGTCTCGATACGTGACCAACAAACCGTCTATCTCGTCTCAACAAACCTTCCATCTGGTCTAGGTACACGACCATCAAAATTTCCACCTGGTCTCAACAAACCTTAGATCTGGTCTCCATACAAGACCAACAAACCTTCCATCTGGTCACTGTACACGACCAACAAACCTTCCATCTGGTCTAGGTTCACGACCATCAAAACTTCCACCTGGTCTCAACAAACCTTAGATCTAGTCTCCATACAAGACCCACAAACCTTCCATCTGGTACTGTAACAAACCTTCTTCTATCTGGTCACTGTACGACCAACAAACCTTCTAACAGACCTTCCATCTGGTCTCGGTACAAGACCAACAAACCTTCCATCTGGTCTCGAGTACACGACCAACAAACCTTCCATCTGGTCTCGGTACAAGACCAACAAACCTTCTATCTGGTCTCACGACCAACAAACCTTCCTGGTCACACAACCAACAACCTCACACGAAACAAACCTTCCATCTGGTCTCAGTACACGACCAACAAACCTTCTATCTGGTCTCAGTACACAACCAACAAACCTTCCATCTGGTCACTGTACACGACCAACAAACCTTCTATCTGGTCTCGATACAAGACCAACAAACCTTCCATCTGGTCTCGGTACAAGACCAACAAACCTTCATCTAGTTTCGGTACACCACCCACAACCCTTCCATCTGGTCACTGTACACGACCAACATACCTTAAATCTGGTCTCGATACATGACCAACAAACCTTCTATCTGGTCTCAGTACAAGACCAACAGACCTTCTATCTGGTCTCAGTACACAACCAACAAACCTTCCATCTGGTCTCTGTACACAACCAACAAACCTTCCATTTGGTCACTGTACACGACCAACAGACCTTAAATCTGGTCTCGATACATGACCAACAAACCTTCTATCTGGTCTCAGTACAAGACCAACAAACCTTCCATCTAGTTTCGGTTGTTTTTTTGGTTTCATGAGTACTCAACAATATTCCAGCTATATGGCGGCGGTCTGTAAATAAACTCAACAATACAATGCAGTAATTGCCATCATGAGCATTGATCAAAGCCATTTCGATTCGACCCCGACATGCACTGGTTCGCTGAATGCCAACTGTCACCAGTTTCTTTACAGGTTACAACATAAAAATGTTCCTACAGTCCACATATGTTGTTTGTTTACGAATTTTACTGATGGTTCTATAAGGAATCCTTAAACCGTTGTGTCAGTCAATATCAACATTCGCTTCATGATATTAAACTTAATTATAAAAGCATCGCTTTGAAAATGGAAAAGATTGATGACTGATCAATCATTTGATTATCTGGTCCAATCTCGGATATTTACAGGAATCCGTGGAACATGTGGCTGGAATGTTGCTTTGTGACGTCTGGAGCAAATGTGCCAGACTTCTAAAAACCGTCGTATATTTCATTATACTAAAGGGACACTGTCATCTGTTCGAATCTCTAAGCATATCCCAGCTGTCTGGCACGTATTATTCTTGGTATTTATCCCACCTTATACCGCAATATAAGGTCACAAATCAGTTGAAGTTAAGTAACGTCGGTCGCAAACAGTCCTTGGATGGGTGATCGTAAGTGGCAGCTTCACTCCGGAGAGTTTCTCGAACTTCAGTCCTGCCCCAAAACGAAGCACACGTGACACATGTGGTCTCACGTTAGGCAAGTGAGTTAGTTCGTGAACTGCCCCTGTTCACCCAGCAGTGAATGGGTTCCCGGTGGGAAAAGGCATATGACTGTTAGCTGGGTTAGCCCGGGTAATAATGCGTTAGCGCTTTGAGCACGCACCCGGTGGAAACATGTTTTTTTTATAAATAGCCATTGTATACGCTTAAAAATAATTAGAAACTTGACATGCTGTTTTGGAGTTTATTTACTGAGTGCATATCACTGACTCAAACATAATATCATTGCTAAATTACAGTAAAATCAGCACTTTACAAATTTCCAAAACATGATTATCCAGAAAGTGTTCGGTAAAACCACAGAGAGATATTAAAACCACTTGGTCAGAGTAAAATGTCAGTATCTGGTGTAACCACCATGAGCATCGATAACAGCTTGGCAGCGGCGGCCCGTAGATGAAAGGAGATGCCGAATGCTGTGTTGAGGAATGTTTTGATACTCTTGCTGAAAAGCTGCGTGCAGTTCTTGTAGTGTCTGAGGTGGTGGATTACGCTGGTGCAAGCGTCGATCAAGAGTATCCCATAGATGCTTAATGGGGGACAAATCGGGTGACCGAGAAGGCCATGGTAACATCTGAACGTTGTTTTGTTGGAGGAAGTCCTGGCAAACAAGTGCAACGTGAGGTCGAGCATTGGCATGCTGGAAAGATCCACCGTTGAAGTTGATGAAGGGAACGACGTGACGTTGCAAAATCTCGTCTCTATGGCGACCCCCATTCAATACACCTGCAAGGTGCACAAGAGCTGTCCGGCCATTATGATGGATACCTGGTCACACCATGACACTTTCACCACCAAATATATCGACCTGCTGTACACCGTTATCGACATAACGTTCGTTCCGACGTCTGTATACACGTGAACGTACATCAGTACGTCTGAGAGGAAACCGCGGCCATCTCACTCGTTGTCTGCACCATTGTAGACGTTCTGCCCGGTGACGTTGTGTCAAGACGTGCAATCCAGGGATTTGGGTTGTTGTGGATGTTGCGGTTGTGGTGCGTGAACGAAGATGTCTCAACCGGATGTAGTGATTTTCGAAGCTCTCTTAGCGCTTAGATAGTCGTAAGTTAATGTTAATGTATGGCACTTACGACTATCTTAGCGCTAAGAGAGCTTCGAAAATGTAAGCCCAGGGCGGCGGTGGTTACTCTAGGTCAACCTGACCTGGGTCTGTCATTAACACTCCCAGTATTGTAGTATCGGGTCTATAGGTTTGAAATGGTCTGTCTGGACAAGTGCCTTGCTACTTCATACTCCGATGCCCCTCCTAAACAGCCTTTGGCGTTTTGACGTTAAACTTCTGTCAGTCTTGTCATTCTTTTGTCGTCTATAGTGGCTTAAAGCAAACATGTGGAGTACCGTTGATGTGGTTTTAAAGCGTTTTAGCGATTCACTACAAACGTGAGTGTAACGTTACACTTTTGTTCAACGTTTCTTTTTTTAAACGTTTTGTTGTCTGCAACCATTCCTCCACATGTTGGGATTCTGTCAGATATTTGAGTAAAAGTCAAGTTTCTTTTTCAAAGAGTGTATATATACACGATCTTCAATCCTCTTCGACAGTTTGTTTTATCGTAAGGACTCATTCATATTCACAGGAGTACGGGTACATTGTCGAACTATTAAGCTCTTCGGCGGAAGTTTTTAAGCTTGTCAAAGTCCCGGTTTGAATCTCGACGTGTATACAATTTGTGGTGCAATTTCTGGTGTCCTCAGAGGAAAAGCATGTAAGAACATTCTGTTTTTGTCAGATGTAGCTAAAAAATGTTCCATCGGAATACAGAATCAGCATATGAAACAGTTGTTCCTTTCAAAACAGCTATGCTATTGTGCTAACATGCCCAGCTGTCGCAAACCTGACTACAATTATTCAAAACAGTCGCAATTTCTAATTTTTATTATCTTTCTATATTTCATTGTTAATATGTTTAGGCATGAAAGGTTTATTGTTAAAATCTAGAATAAATTATATGTAGCTGGTATATTGATTCCGTCTCGTTGGGATAATTACAAACTCACTACTTGTACAGTGGGACGCTTCGGTGACTCGACAGGTGACCGTGCATGGATTTAACGCGTTTGTACAAATGATTTCACTGTAAAATATAACTGTTTCTTGCTGACAAACAAAATGTCAAAGTGACAATGCGAAAGCTCACCAAGTGTATTATTTACGTATGCAGCTAGTATAGATAATTAATATAATTGCTATTCTACCGCACACGTACACGTATTGACAGACACCCATTTGACAGACAGTCAACTGACAGACACTGAACTAGAAGGTGTAATTAGGGTAACACCTACGGGTATAATGGAACAGTCCACTGTCCAGTGAGTAGAGTAGGGTGAGCCTGAAACAGGTTCGTTACTGTGAAGTTTGATTGTTTGTAAATAGAACTTTGCTATGATTAAATGATAATCTGTCTACTCTTCTCAAAATTATTTTTACTATCAATTATTTTAGACAGACAGACAGACAGATATTCAGTATAAAGGCCAAAAGGCCCATAATACAAAATAAAGTGGTTGAAATAAGCGCACATAAAAGTGACAGGTTTATGTTCTTACAGTTGCAGCTCTAGCTTTATGTATACATTTCAAAATTTACAAACATTTATGATACTATTTTTATCTTTACTGTTAAGTATGTGTATTACATTTTGTTTGCTGATTTTATCACACAGAATGGAGTAATAAACCTGTTTCTAGCATCATTATATAATTTCCAATCAAAAAGGATATGTGTTTCATCTTCAATACAGTTCATATTATCTAATTTACAGTAAAACAGAACTCTGTCAGCCATTATATCTTCATTATATCTTAACCCAAAATTGCCCTGAACTTTGCTAGGAGAGATTATAAATAGGGAGAGATACCTAATGAACCCAAATGATTTAAAGCGTTTGTAGGCAAATGAATCTTTGAATGGTTATGACTGACTGACTGAGTTTGGTTTTACACCGCTTTTAGAATATTCCAGCAACATCACGGGTACGCATTGTACCCATGCAGTCTTCGGCGTGACGAGCCAACGCTTTAACCACTCTGAATGGTTATGAACATTGGCAGACCATGATTGTTTGAGATTATCCGAAAGCCGAGGTTAAACTGCTGCATAAATGCCTTGCTATCACCGACATCCTGTGAGAGCCATACAAACCCAAAACCGAATGTAAATAAGATATTTTTTATATTTGTAGCCCATGTAGTCCTACCCGAATCATCAAGCGACTTCAACATATTATAACCGTGAAATGGGAGTCGATGTGATTCTAACTGAATTAAACCTACACCAATATTTAACCGCTCTAGACATATAATTAAATTGTAATGGAAGCCTGCCACATTCCCCTAGAACCATACTACTACTTACATTTCTGCCAACTCTGAGATATTGTCTGCAAATCTTAATCTGAAGACCTTCAATAATTTTACAATATGATGTTCCCCAAACCTCAGATTCATAACACAGAATAGGCAGAATGACAGAATCAAACAACTTAAAGAGTTCTTGAGCTGACAGATTACCAAAATTTTGAAAGGAATAGATAGATACAAGTGCTTTATTACCCTGAGAGAGCAGACAATGGTGAGCCTTAGTCCATGACAGCCTAGGAGTAAAAGCTATGCCAAGATACCTATAAAATGACACAACGTCAATTTGATTACCTTCGAAGAACCAATTTTCATAATGGGTTTTGTCCAAATTAATCTTCATACCAGTATGCCTGCAAAATAACTCTAGTGCATTTAGCCTCTTCTGCAACTGAATTGCAGTATCTGCAACTCCTGACACATCATCAGCAAACATTAATGCATAGAGATTATTAATACTAGTATTCATATTAGAACCTTTTCCTGCAAAACTTTCCTTAACTGAAAAGACCTTGTTGATAAAGATAATAAATAACTGGGGACTCAGAATGCAGCCTTGACGGGTGCCTTGATTACACCTGAAAGTATCAGTGAGGCCATTTGAAGTCCTAACACAGGCTACCAATTTTGAATACATGGACACTAAGATATTATAAAATTTACCAAGTTATTCCAACATCCTTTAGACAGTCAAATAAAACTTTATGATTAATTGTATCAAATGCTTTTGCGAAATCTATAAAAACACAATAAAAGCTTCCCCTTTTCTTATGAGCACACCTTTATGCAACAGCATTCAATGAAAACATATGGTCAACAGTGCTATAATTAGCTCTAAATCCAGCTTGATACTCACTAATTCTGTTATTACTCTCACACCACTTCTGCAGCCTAGATGTTAGAATGCAAGTAAACACTTTACAAAGTGAATCTATTAAAGAAATACCCCTATAATTACTAGGGTCTTGCCTTAATCCTGACTTGAACAGAGGGCATATAATACTTGTACCCCACACAGCTGGGAAATAGCCTGTATTAAATATTCAGTTAAAAAATAATGTAAGATTCTGAACAGAATATGGTTTTGATGATTTAATAACTTCAGCTGCTATGCCATCAGGCCCAGGAGATTTATTGTTTTTCAGCTTGTTCAGTTATGACATCTTTTAAGTCCTTATCACACACAGTACCACACACTGCACCTGGAATGTCACATGAAGAAAAATGTTGGACCCAATCACAAGTCAACAAAGAAGAAAAATGTTTGACCCAGTCACATGGGTCAATATTAACATTTATAACAGGTGTTTTCCTAGTACACTTTAGTAAGTGCCAAAACATTTTAGGGTCCTTCCTGGCTTCCACAAGTTTGTGTTGCTTGTGTTCAAAGTATTGTCTCTTTTTCACTTTAAAAAGGCATTTCAACGATGATCTTAGCGATTTGAACACATTAAAATCAACGCCATAGTCTCTGTGAGCTCTAAGAGCAGCATATTTCTTACATTTAAGTTCTCCTAATTCTTGGTCCCACCATGGAGGCTGGGTTTGAAGTTTCCTTGTGTTAGGTTTACATAGTTTCCTAGCAAAGTCTGCAGACTGTTAGAAAATGTTTGTGATAGCTAATATTGTTGCGTCGATATTGTTATTGATCTTATCACACAGGGTTCCATGTTCAGTTTCGATTAAATCTTTAAAGTTACTAATGAAATTGTCCGAAGAATCCTGGTCCCATACAAACTTTATCCAATCATGTGAAGTTTGTTCATGTACAGTGGCACTAGTATGTAGTGTGGTATCTGTTTGTGTATCACCATCACTATTCGGTTCACAGTCACATGTTGAGTAGAAGCCAGTTTTTAATGAACATGATATTGGAAAATGATTGGAGTCATCACCATCTTCCACTTTAAAATCACTTATGTATGGAAATAGCTTTGCTGAAGCTATCACATAGTCCACAACACTTGAACCATTATAGGTATAACAGGTGAATTATCCATGTTTATCTAACAGTCTACCATCTATATATGTATACCAAAACTTCTACAGACTTCTGCCAGTTTTTTTTCCATAATTATTCAAAAATTGATCTTTATTGGATCTGGGGATGTCAATTTCAATACTTGGGTAACCATCTATGTCATGTTGAATAAAAGCTGTTATCATTTGGAATATAGTCCAAAATATCTTTAGTTCTTGCATTTAGGTCTCCAGCAAGAAATATATCCTTATCTGGGTGATCTGAAGAAATAATATGGAGGCATTCCTCAAGATAATCGAGACCATCACAGTCACTGTTTTTATAAATTGGTGAATTTTCTGGAGATATGTAGGTAAAAAACAGTATGACAGTATGATGAATATATATTGCAAGTGCTCCAACACGCGTGTTTATCCACACCAATGACAACATTAATATTACTCTTTTGGTGTGTGTGTGTGTGTGGATGGAAAGGGTTGTAGCCGTGTGGTTATTTTAAAAAGTATTTGCTCGTCACGAAGAAGACTCGGTTTTAATTCCAGTACAATGTGTGAAACTCATTTCAAGTGATATTGCTCGAATATTGCTAAAAGCTACAGGCGGCGTAAAACCATACTCGCTCACACACTTTTGGGTTGTGGAGTTCTGTCAACATATATTGGGGATGCATTAAATATCCCCGTGGTATTTAAGAAATAGGCAGCATCGTACGCTGTTGTGTGTAAACTGCCGGACAAAAGAAGGCATACCCCAATGTTTAATGACGTCTAACAGTAAACAGTGCACAAATCGTCATTCGATGATGATGCATTTGAAGCGGCTCCATGTGGCCCTAGCGTATTTCGCGGGCTGTTCTCAGTCTAGCAATTTTTCATACATTTGCAATTTGTTGGTCTAATCTAATGTTCAAGTTGTGCTTTCTTTTGCCCGGCAATGTCGTTCAGCCTAAAAACCTGATTTTGAAAGGTCACCGATCGGGTGTGGTCGATGCATGTCATTCTTGGGACATTAAAGATAAACTTATGAGCGGTATTGTAAGCCATGTGCTATACTGCCTGTATTTTACCCCGACAAGGCGATTGAAGTGTAATCCGGAAAGCATGCGTTATAAGACAGGAGGATTTATATTCCATGGGTCTTAAAGGGATGCATATGGCTGTGTTGCAAGGGTCATGAACATAACAAAATACGGCTGTGATGGGCTTTAATCGCCCATTCCAACGTGGCTATTTTAGAATATGTTCAGGCTTACTTCGTGGGCGTGAAGAGTTGTCTCCCATGAATTCTTGCACGGGTGCCTCGTCTTCGAATTTGGTCAGTGTCTTGCGGTGAGTGAGTGAGTGAGTGAGTGAGTGCGATAACAAGAGAAACATTCTTTCCTTAGCGTTAGGAACACTTGTGTTTCCAAAAACAGCAGAATCGGGCCAGATAAACCAGTGATTGTTCGTGTGAGCAATGATCCTTGCTGCTAGGGCACAATATAACGCAACCAAGCATCGAGTCCGGCTCCCCCATCCATTTTATATTTTCTTAGAACCGTGATCTTCAGCAACTCATGCATGTCGTAAGAAGCGGGATCGGGTGGTCAGGCTCGCTGAATTGATTGATACATGTCATCGTATCCAATTACGAAGATCGATGCTCATGATGTTGATCACTGGATTGTCTGGTCCAGACTCGATTATTTATAGACCGCCGCCATATAGCTGGAATATTACTGAGTGCAGCGATAAACAACAAACAAATCGTAGAAGCAGCATAGATTAATGGAGACTAACTGTCGGTCACAAATCACAATGTTCCGCAAACTGTGACCCGGTTATGTAGCCAAATACCATTACTAAACGACCGCCTCCGTGGTGTAGTGGTTAGAGCGTCCGCCCGGAGAGAGCGGAAGGTCGCGGGTTCTATCCCCGACCGCGTCATACCAAAAGACGTTAAAATATCGTACTTGTTGGTCCCTGCCTGGCGCTTGGCATTAATGGGTACAACAAAGGCTGGTGTGCTCGGAGTCAGTATAATGTGTCTGAGTGGGGTATTCATGCTTCACTGCGGCGTGGTATCTCAGTGGGCTAGCACTATAAAAACCAGGTTAAGTCTAGGCTAGTACAAGCAGCTGCACATACACATACACACGCATACACGTCGTCATATGAGCGAAATATTCTCAAGCACGACGATAAACCCAATTTCACCTCACTTCACCATTACTAAACACACTGCGTTGATCTCAATTAATCACATATCAGGAGTCAAAATTCATGTGAGTTGAAATGAATCCAATTATTTATGAAAGTCTCATTCCAAATTGAATATATTGAATATATATAATTTTATCTACAGATCACGGGGCGTCCATACAAATGCAAATACTCCATCGCAGTTGTATTATATTTGAATAAAAAGTACATAATTAAGTCATACAAATGCAAATTTAAATGTCACTTTATAGTGGTAGTAGTTATATAATATCTAAAATCCAAATGTAACAAATATGACAATTAAAAGCTGCTCTCGATCAATGGGTTGTAATAGAAATGCAAATTTTAATGACAATATTTCATAATAAATGCGCGCAACACATTTAATGTCAGCAACAAAGTCTGGTTTTATCAAGATATGAAATAGGTGGCTCGCTGACTTGGTTGACACATGCCATCGTATCCCGGCCAAATTATGTAGATCGATACTCACTGATGCTGTTGATCACTGGATTGTCTGGTTCAGACTCGATTATTTGAAGACTGTCGCCATAAAGCCGGAATATTGCTGATTGCGGCGTTACACAACAACCAAACCAAACCAAATCTTAGCCTGGCTGTTTAATTTATTGCAGCATTGTAAAGCTTGGGCTACGGGTGCTTGACCAGGGTTTCATCGTTTCGGTCACGTCCAAGGGTGATAACTGAAATTATTTCTATTTAACAAGTGATGGTCACTTATAATGTTATAACACCCATGATGCCATAATTCTGATACATTCAATACTCCTGTCCGATCAATATACAAATGATACCATTTAATAGGAGCTCAGGAAGGATGAGATATAAGTGATTACTGGCGCGATAACGATTTTAGAACCCCTTATTGTAAATACAAAAATATGTTCATCAATATATCGCATGATCCAACTTCTAAATGCCTCTAGGAGAAGTAATATGAACAACTTTAAGGATGCATACATCAATGTAATGTCTCTCAGGTCAATTTCAAATGTGACTAATGTTAAGATAAGGGTTTTCCATAGACAAACGTTTAGTCTCTGAAAATACATATTTTTTATAGTAACAAATAATCCCATATGATTTGAAAAGGAGCCCATGTGAGATGGGAGATTCAGAACCTGGGGAATCTGGACAGGCTTCATTTAGGGCTTTAGCGCCGCTTGAGGGCAAGACAGCAGGAAAAATAGTGCGGTTCAGGGACTGTGTGATTCAGAACCTGAGGAAATCTGGACTTGCTTCATTTGGGGCTTTAGCGCCGCTTGAGGGCAAGACAGTAGGAGAAATAGTGCGGTTCAGGGACTGTGTGATTCTGTGGGCAGTTAGGCTGCAAATCATTTGGAATTATGTTTTAAAGTTCAGTAATCTTATGTTGTATGATTTACGAAGACTATAAAAGGCCTCCCTTGTATGTATCTTTATATCATCTAATACACTGCACTTAAATATCTTTACCACCGGAAAAGGTGTCATATTCACCATTCTTGCTATGAATGACAGATATATGCTGATATTTTACTGACACTTCATTTTGGGAATACCCTCCTGTATATAACGGTAAAGAAGACTAGCGGATGTCTAAAACGTTATGTCAGAAATGCACTGATGAACCAGCCAGTTATGGCAGTACAGCTGATAAATACCTTTGGCACGCCAGAAACCTAGGAATCCTGGTTCGACCCGACCGTGTTTATTTATTTGTCTGTACCACGCCAGTGCTTAGGCCTATAGGTTTCATCAAAGTGGTTATAAGTTCTAAAACAAGCTGGCTGTGTATTTTTGTGATCATATTTTCCAGTAGCATGGCAGGTTTAATGCATTATTGACATTGACTGCATATAACAACTAAGCTGTCCGTGTTTACAGACGTCCTGGTCGAAAATGCCAACAGGAAGTAGACAGGTTTGGTTACGATAGCGTATTGATGTGGGCAGCCATTTCCCACACCGGTAGAACAGATCAAGTACACGGCCAGGGCAATGGTACGACACAACGTTACTCAGATGAAAGCTTGTGGCCACCCGACTATCCCATTATGCAACAGACAAACGTCATATTTCATATTTCATATTTCAAATATGCCAACCGCCCGACCTCACACGACGAGACTGACAACTGCCTAAAAACATGTGTCAGAACGGTTCTAATGATGATCATCATTATTACGACCTGTTCACCATATATTTGCAAATGCATATTTCAATTATGGACTAAGTGTCGAAATTAAAATTTTGTCCTGAAAAGGCACTTACAATAACATTGCATTTCAGCTGTAAAAAGTTCCATTTTACATGTATATGTGTGTGTGTGTGCGTGCGTGCGTGCGTGCGTGCGTGCGTGCGTGCGTGCGTGCGTGCGTGTGTGTGTGTGTGTGTGTGTGTGTGTGTGTGTGTGTACTTGAAAATGACTATAAATGTTTCTCAAACTTATGAATTCGTGGACAGAAATATCATGATTAAGTGAATGCGGTGTCTTCCAGTTTTCTGAACTTGCAAGTGACCTTGGTGCCATACCCCTGGTGGAATTAATAACGAATGTTCTAAATCAAAATCACCCCATACATGTAAGCACAGCGTTTAAGTTTAATGTTGATTACTTGTATACTAATACATTGTTTTGAAACTTTGAGCTATTAGTAATCACATAACTTAAAACCGTCGGAAAGCACACTTAAAATCTTCGAAACAAGCCCGCAAGATAGCCAAAGCCAGGAGAGCCGTTATGTAAAGAGGCGCACGCGTATGTATTTGAATCTTTTACCGTGGTATCTTTATTACAAACTTCAAATATGGAACTCAACGCTGTTTGCAATCTTCTTTGTAATGTCAAAATGACGAAATATATTTTTATGATTTTTTAAACAATCACATAATGCCACAACCGATTCAAGTACGCGGGAACATTTTAATCGCAATACCTCAATCCTTACGCGCATTCTGATTGGTTGTCGTAATTTCGCACATAACATTCATCGTTGAAGGAAACTGATCTTACAAAAACACACATGCAGCTTTACCAAGGTAAGTTATGGGTATACACCGCTGATGTTAGCCGAAGTTTGGTAAAAAGTACGGTGGTACTTATCCGGGTGTGTATTTAGCTTTCCTGATATATTTCCGTTTAATATCGGCTCTGATATGCAATGAGAGCTGATAAATATAGAGTGTCTAGCAAATATAGAATTTCGGATCATTCCTGTTTATCCATCACGAAGTAACCGCAGTTCTCAACAATGGGTTTGTTATAATTTTCTCGTGTTTCAGAGATGCATTTTACCTTATAACATCCTCATCTTGAGGAAAAGAGCTGCCCACAGCAAGTTAACATGTCATTGGAAATGTTAGTCAATTTCACAATTTAGTATTACACGCAAAAACATTAAATAAGGCGTATATAAAGAATACTAATATGTCAAAGCATAAAATAGTGATCCTATGTTACTTCGGATAACAACGGGGCGTGGGGATAGCCTAGTGGCTAAAGCGTTGGTTCGTCACGCCGAAAACCCGGGTTCGATTCCCCGCATGGGTACAATGTGTGAAGCCCATATCTGGTGCCCCCTCCGAGATATTGCTTGAATATTACTGAAAGCGGCGTAAAACCCAACTCACTCACTCACTCGGATAACCACAACGCATAAATATCAGCTAAACATTCAAATGGAGATGATGATACACAACCATGAGTCAATATTGAATGTCAAATGTCACTCACATGAGCGATTTTCCACCATCATTCACAAAATAAAAATATAATATCACTTATGGACCGATTGGTACCGTTTATTTGGGATAACACTTTGTAACTTTGTTACATTTCACGACTTTCTACAAGAAATGATGAAGCCATATTTATACGAAAAACTTGCTTTTCTGAAAGGTAAAATGTCGGGATATGTGCTTTATGGAAGGGAAAGTGGAAAGATTTGTGCTACACATCCACTGCAAAACCACTGAAGTATTCCTATATTCCTGTATAGTCGGGGACGGTGGGGTAGCCTTGCGGTTAAAGCGTTCGCTCGTCACGCCGCAGACCCGGGTTCGAGTTCCCACATGGGTACAATGTGTGAAGCCCATTTCTGGTGTCCCCGTGCCGTTATATTGCTGGAATATTGCTAAAAGCGGCATAAAACCCAACTCACCCACTCACTCACACAGTAAGTCAGAGCATACAATGTCTCTTCATGCAAGCCTCTCTTAACGTCATTCCTTCTGATTTGAATACTGCAAGTTACAAAGAAAAATGACAAAACCCTTCCCATGTGTATGAAAAATATTTGCTTAAAGAGGAATGAGTTGGACAAACTACATTGTGAGCTTACATGTATGTTGATCATTGGTTCTTTGTGATTCATAAACTAATAATGCACATGATCTCGTCGGAATTCAGGGTTTGCACAGATTGTCATCAAATTTAAGGCCTTTTATGGGCTTTTCAATGCCCAGTCAACACGAACTATAGACACACATATAACACATAAGTAGCTGAATACAAAAAAGGTTGGTCACATGTGGGACGGACCTTCAAGGAAATAATTCTTAGCTACATCGCCTCAATGGGCAAGTTTTGCTTTGAGATGGATTATCGCCCACTGTCATTGCAAAGTATTTTAATTATGTATTAGTTACCTGTAGAATCATAGCTCGACATGTTTTGCTAAATATAGGGGCTTTTTAGGGCAAATCGCTGGCAATTGGGTCTTTTCAAGGCCAAAACCAGTTGGGGCCTTTTAAGGTAAAATGTCCAAATTTCAGGCTTTTTCAAATCTGTGCGAATCATGAAATTGTACAATCGACTCTGCGAAGAGGGTTAGGCAGGGGCTATGAGCCTACCGTGTTGAGTTGCAGTTACATGTCGCATGTGACTTTCACAATCATTGACAGGTATTAAGGCTGGGGTAATAGCGTTTATGTCAGACTCTGATCTTTGAGGTGACAGTACTAGTGATAAACAATTAACCATTTTATGCGTTTGCAACATGTCAGCGATTCAATAATGTCTGAATCCCCACATGGGTACAATGTGTGAAGCCCATTTCTGGTGACCCCCGCCGTAATATTGCTAAAAACAACGTAAAAAAACACTCACTCACTCAATCAATAATGGCTGACAAAGGATTCCATTCCTAATCTGACAAAACCCTTCAGGAATGATGTTAAACATCGCACCTTTTATGAATAAAAGTTTCTCAGAAGAAAAGTTGAAAATCAAGACACATTGTAAATTGAAGAATTTCTGTTGAAATGACAAGAATTGGAGTGGATGTGACGAAGTACTAGATTGTACAAGTTCTCATTCCAATAACGTTGGCCAAGAAAGTCACAAAAGTTTAAAATGTGTGCGATCACTTGACAAACATTCCGCCCCCAGTTGTAGATGCTGATACACTTGCAATATTAAACTGTGTACATTGTGTTTTTAAATCCAAGTAAGGGTTTATCATGGTGTGCAAGTTGAAGCTCTCCTAAAATCTCTGCAATACTGACAACGATACGCGACAACATAGGATTGAGGACACCACAGTAAATATACTTCCTATCAGTTAAGATTCGCTGAAAACACTCACTATACGTTATGGATATATATGTGGTTACATCAAAGATTGATTTCTCCACTAACTTGGGGGAACCAACTGCAAACCCTGTGCAGATGAATTGCAAGAGGACCATGCATCAAATCGCAGAAAAGCGTGTGCAAATATCATGCATGTGAACAGCTGCGTTTTGGTGTAAAGTTTTGTTAAGAATTCGCCAGTTTTATCATTTCTTGAACTCATGACAGGAAACCTTTTCAACGTTACGAATTTGTTTTGCAATACATCAGTTCATGTGTAAACAGTACCTTTAAACAGTATGGAATATTTTGCAAAATTTAGTTTGGAACAGTTGACTGAAGTAAGTGGCTATATTTACACTAGTGAGTCTAAACCTTTAATGGGTAGTATAGTAAATCTATTTGTACGGGTGTGCAAGCTGAAGCGCCCATAACATCTGGGCAATACTGAAAATAATATGCGGAATCACGGATTAAGGACAACACAGTAAATAGTCAAACTATTTAATCAGTGAAGATAGATTACAGGTGATGCAGGGCAGAGGCAGATCCCTTTCACACATCCACTGAAGTCGTCGACTCAGGAATTTACGTTTACGAAGCACACACTCCACTGTCCGGAACATAAACCCGCCACCCTGGTATATTCACATTCGACACCGTACCGGATGCATGTTCCTCCTATCTGGACACAGGAACCTGAAAATATATACAATATACACGTAAGTGATTGAGTTTAATTTTACCGCCGCCTGTAGCAATATTCCAGCAATATCATGCCAGGGAACACCAGAAATGGGCTTCATACATTGTACGTAAATGGGGAATCGAACCCGGATCTTCAGCGTTACGAGCGAACGCGTTAACCACTAGGCTACCCCACCGCCCTTAGATTTAAAAGTGGTAATCATATAGATATATTTAAGAGCGGCGAGGGAACGACTTGTCAAATGTAAATGCAAATTCCATGTGAAGTTTACTGCAAAAACAATAAAAGTAATGCTGTACCCTCGCTGATGACATTGAGTGAAATTGAGGGGTGGTATTGCGGCAAGAAATAGGCTCCGACACGGGCACGAATTGTGTTATCCTTCTTTCTGATGTGAGTTTTTATGCACGTGAATTAATTGAGTAAAATGGTGACAAGGAAATTTGAGTTGAGCTTCAGGTATGACGATGATGTGATATCTTCAGAAATGGTCAAACAGCTTATTCCATGCCACTGATTCACTGACCTCACTAGAAATATCACATATGCATACTGTTTTTATAAGGACAAAATAAAAGGAATAGATTCAACTGTCTTGTACTCAACTTCTCTTTAACGTCGAGCAGTGATGCGAAGGTTGACAAACATCTCAGCATACTGGTTTCTGACACTGGGCATTTTTTTAAAATATAGTGCGAAAAGAATATCTGCCCTTACTAAACCCAGAAACGAATTCCTTTTGTTGTAAAGGAGAAAATAGCTGTGACAATTATATAAAGGTATCACTGTAAAGAAACAATACTTACTGTCACCGTAGCAGTCGACAACAAGGAGAATAAGGACAGTGAGACGAAGGAATTTGTACAACATAATGCAAGTTCGATGAGCCAATCACTTCCTCGAGTGCCTTCTCAGTAGGTAGTGCTGAAGTGTCTACTCGCACATTTGGGCTCGTATTTTTTAATGGCATCACCTGTTACTTTTTGTCCAGCTGTCTCGGATCACGTGCATATGCTGGCCAATGGTGTTGCATATTCTTGTTTTATAACAAAATGAGCTGTTGCACAAAATATCCAATTCAGAGAATAATCGGTTACTGCAGGACGAAGAAAACATTGATCCTAGATATATAATTGACCTCCTTTTGAATGTCAATACACAGATCCAGATAGACCACAGAATGTTGTTTTCCGATTTGAACACAGCAAGACATCAATGCACTTAAGCAATTAAAGTTATACTTTGGTTGTAATTTGCTTATTCTGTTTAGGACCTTTTCACAGCATGTTCAAGTTCGAAAGAAACATTTCTTTGACGATGGACGTGAATGGGATTTGATCAAAATGTTCCTTGTTGTTTTAATCAAATATGATATTTTTATCTAAAGTAAACTGAATAACAAAGATTGCATTTGATCGTTTTTTCCACTTTTGTAAAAACGTCAAATAAGGCCCGACTGTTAAAGGACACAGATGTAAGTGCTGAGTGTGAATGTAGGTTGGTCTTAATTCAACCAAATTCCACTGTTTATGTCATCAAATATATTTAGATTCTAGAACCTTCAGAGAGGGCGTCCTTATCTCTGACACATACTGAGAGGAACCTTCCTGGACCACTGAGGCACATGACCATCACACTGGTTATAAAATATGTGACTGAACATATTGATTCTGCAGAGATTAGTATACTCAATTTAGCGGTTTGAAACTTGTACGACTGTGATTTTCACAAACTTCAGTATTGCGATGTATCCTTAACGATGACCAGATCCGCAAAACCATGACAGAAACCGTTCCCGAATTTAACCGTGTGAAGAATATATCTGTCATCCGAGGCTAATATGACCAACGTTTGAAATGTACGTAATACTACTATCCATTTAGCAGCCAGATTTCATTTGATTCGCGGGTCATGAAACAAAAGAGCATTTGGAGACTATGAACAAATATGACAAAGATGTGTAAATATGTCTATCGTTCTCATGTATTTATAACGCCTGAAATAACAGTAAATGTTGTCCATTGGTGACACAGGTTTAAATGCCCTTGAAATCGTGTATGACCAGGTTTAGTTTCATTCTGTGTTTCATACTGTCCTAAGTGCTCAGACATAGGTAACAGATTTCTAACATATTGACAGAAATTAGTATTACTAGCAAAATGTTACCAGCAATGGCTCGTTACCCTGCAGCATCAACGTCGGTGACGTAAAGAGGTAACTGGTGACATAGCATGGGGAACCACTTTTCCGCTGACAGTTTCCTTGGTAACCTGAGTATTTTCATCGACATTCATATATTTCTATGGGAAGATAATCTGTCTGACGTTTACAATACACAAATGATCGCATACTTTAGTATGATGATTTATTAAAGGCTCAGATACAGAATGTCAGTTCACACAAGGTATTTAGAAGGAGGTGAGGTAAAATTGGGCTTAACGTCGTGCTTGAGAATATTTCGCTCATATGACGACGTGCATGCGTGTGTATGTGTATGTGCGGCTGCTTGTACTAGCCCAGACTTAAGCTGGTTTTTTATAGTGCTAGCCCACTGAGATACCATGCCGCAGTGAAGCAAGAATACTCGACTCAGACACATTATACTGACTCCGAGCCAACCAGTCCTTGGTATTAACAAATACCATATTTTAACGTCTTTTGGTATGACGCGGTCGGGGATCGAACCCGCGACCTTCCGCTCTCCGGGCGGAGGCTCTGACCACTACACCACGGAGGCCGTCGTATTTAGAAGGAAGTTTGTAAGACAGTAATTTTGCAGATATCTGCCAAACTGCTGATGCGGCATTAAGTAAAACTCACTCACTCACTCACTCACTCTACACTCATATAATCATGACTGACAGATTAAGGTAAGTGACTTGATGATATATGCCAATGTGATTATTGATAAATTAAAGTAAGCGAAACTCATCTTATGTCGCGTAGAGACGCACAGAAAATATGACATACATACACATGAATATCACATTAATATGCACACATGCACATTCGAATATAATCCAATGATACTTGATGGGGAATAGCTAACGTGCTGTTGCACTGTGCATTCATTGCGGTGTAAACCACCTCCGTGGTGTAGTGGTTAGAGCGTCCGCCCGGAGAACGGAAGGTCGCGGGTTCGATCCCCAGTCGCGTTATACCAAACGACGTTAAAATATGGTACTTGTTGGTCCGTGCCTGGCGCTCGGCATTTATAGGTACAACAAGGACTGGTCTGCTCGGAGTCAGTATAATGTGTCTGAGTGGGGTATTCATGCTTAACTGCGGCATGGTATCTCAGTGAGCTAGCACTATAAAACCAGCTTAAGTCTGGGCTAGTACAAGCAGCCACACATACACATACACACGCATGCACGTCGTCATATGAGCGAAATATACTCAAGTACGACGTTAAACCCCATTTCACCTCACTTCCTTGCTGTGTACTGCCCCGTGAAGATCCGGGGTAGAATAGGTCCTCAGTGCCCCTTGCTTGTCGTAAGAGGCGACTAACGGGATCGGGTGGTCAGGCCCGCTGACTTGGTTGACACATGTCATCGGTTCCCAATTGCGCAGATCGATGTTCATGATGTTGGTCACTGGATTGTCTGGTCCAGACTCGATTATTTACAGACCGCTGCCATATAGCTGGGATATTGCTGAGTGCGGCGTAAAACTAAACTCACTCACTCACTGTGTACTGACTGTCTCTTGCAAACCAAGAAGAGCGATCGCCCTATGCTCATAGCATTGTCAACAATGTCCTCACCACGTGTGCTGCTGCACTGAACTAAAACCCTTTTCTTATGTACATGTATGTGGCGAAGCACGAAGACGAGTTCCTGAACTGAAACAACCCACAAGCAGTCCGTGACAATGAATGAAAGTTACGGTCGTAGTTTCGTTTCCAACTACAAAACACGCGTCAAAACACCTCAGTGTTTAAAACACTGACATCATGGCAAATTTTACGAAACAATGATGTGATAATGTCAAACAAACTCATACCAGTGTACCACCAGTGAGTCTTTCAAATGGTTGCTCCTTTCGTGTGTTAGGTATCGACAGTTCACATTCCTTCTCCTTGTTAGCGTTTCATACAACCTCAGCCAGTTGTTTCTTCATTGAGGTCAAACAGTCATTGGCCAAACGGTCAAAACGTTGCATGATTGGGCTCGGGACAAGGAAAACAGTGCGGGCTGGGTCCGGACACATTCGTAACTACTCGTGTCATTCCGGCAAGCCGGATGGCGTCACGGAAAGAGGCGAGTAGTTACGAATGGGTCCGGACCAACGGGTAATGCTAAATATGGACTACTGAATAAAAAACGAAACATGGTCATCTGGGTGGGCGCATCTTGACCATAATTGAATCAAAAATAACGTTTAACAATAAAATAAGTACTATTTTGATACCACAGTGTGGAATTAAGAGGACTGACATATACGTTACGATATAACGATGGCTAGATTGATTTGGTATGTACACATATGTTTTGGATTTTCATAAAGAAGAAACTGTTAGATAGAAAGACAGTCGACTCAAGTTGAATGTTTTACAATTCGGTTACTCTGGATACAGAAATAAGATAGTTTTAACACATTTTGTACAATGAATACATATTTTAAATTGCGACGTCGTCACAGTGCAGCACGGAGCGGTACTTTAGATTTAGCCAACTGACGGCCAATCACTAGGAGGTAGGTAAATAGTTGGCACGTCACAAGAATCACGTGAAATGGACCAAATAAGGTGATATGGAAAAAGGTAAAAGCACAAAATATGAATCGATATAATGCAAACGTAAATTTTGTTACTTGTAATATCTGTACAGTTTTGGTAGAATTTTATATATTCTTGCACCTTAGTCGCATCTGATGTGTCGGTATACTGTCCTACATTGTCACAATACTGCATTTTCTTTGCATCTTGGCAGGCAGTATATTGAAGGTGTCAAATATTTCTTCCTTTTTCAATGATATTGAAAGTATGTCCTCTCCAAAAATTGAGCTGCGCAATTCTTGGCGAAAAGCAGGCTGTCAGCTGTGTCAAGTGATTATTCTCGACACAAATTCAATATAAACATTTGATCACAGGGCCGGATGTTGCCATACACTTGTTAATCTTTTTGTCGAGGTCCTTTTTGGAGCGCTAGTACAACATTACTTTTCGCCTGAGATCATTACAGAGAGGTTCCCGTTTCTATATATTTAACGATTCAACGTGGCTAGGGAGCTACAGATATTTAGATTTCAAAACGATGATTTTGTAATATGTCAAAATTGTTAAGAGTTAACATACATGTAGTACAATATAATCCCGGGAAGATCCGGGTTAGAATTGATTTAGTAACCCATGTTTGTCGTAAGAGGCGACTAACGGGATCGGGTGGTCAGGTTCGCTGATTTGGTTGATACATGTCATCGTATCCCAGTTGCGTAGATCGATGCTCATGTTGTTGATCACTGGATTGTCTGGACCAGACTCTATTATTTACAGACCACAGCTGTAATATTGCTGAGTGCGGCGTAAACAACAAACAACCAATCAAGGCCAATCAAGAATGACTCGTCCCTACCCTTTGTCTATCTGGCTTCAATCATTATCTGTAATCGCATTAACAATCAGTGACGTGAACACACTGTACACCAACCCCTTTAATTTTATAAACTTGAATATCCTTCATGCACATATAAAGTATAGTGTTGTGTATCGCTTGCTTGATAACGGCGTAGGGCGGTGGGGTAGTCTAGTGGTTAAAGCGTTGGCTCGTCACGCCAAAGACCCGGGTTCGTATCCCTACATGGGTACAACGTGTGAAGCCCATTTCTGGTGTCCCCCGCCGTGATGTTGCTGGAATATTGCTAAAAACGGCGTAAAGCCAAACTCAGTCAGTCAGTGATAACGGCCTTTGTATCTGCACCGAGACGTCGCATCTACTGCAGTAAAGAAGTTGTCTATCTGTAAATACATCTGTTCCTCTTCTTCAAAATTAGACACGTACGTAATATTGACACCTGACTGACGGTGAGCATATCAGGGCGTCCCTTTGGCTTTCAACAGGAGCACTTTAATTGTCATGTAAGTCAATGTGAGTAATACATGAAACTTGCCATGCTACTGGAAAATATGACCACAAAAATACGCATCCAGCTTGTTTTAGAACTTATAACCACTTTGATCAAACCTATAGGAATAAGCACTGGCGGGGTACTGACAAATCGTTGTATCTACACCAAGACTGTATCTACAATATGACTGCCAGTGAGAATATCAGGGCGTCTCTTTGTTTTGTACCGACGGCCTATAGGTGGGTTTCAATAGGAGCACTTTAACTGTCACGTATAGTTGTTATGAGGATGTGTTTCTGTTAATTATACTGCATGTCACATTAATTAACTCTTAGTTATCATGGGCCACAAAAGTTTAAAGCGATGAATGTGGATTTGAACTCGCATCTTGAACTTAGGTTATGTAATTTCATCTGTTAAGAGTGGGCTGAGGAGTGGCCTCCCATTGTTTGTTTTGCTTCCGGTGGGATTCTGGAAGCGTTAGAAGTTGGTGGTGTGCCATGGCTTTTGTTAGAATTCTCTAGAACTGTACAAGAGGTATATAAGGGATGGTTGTTGAGATGTATGAGGATGACGACTTTAGGTTTACGCTCATCCGTCTGCTAACATCAACGTTTCAATACGTACCTACCATTCAAGAGGCCTCAACAGCTGACAGCAAACTTCCAAACGTACATCTACAAGGATCATAAGTCTGGTAACTATAGGCATTTAGTTCATATTTTAGGTTAGTGACCCAATGGTATTGTATTAGAAATTTGTACTGTCATTCATTGTAACTTTGTTTATTCAATTTATAACTGAATATTATAGACTCGTCTGTGTTCTATTTTGCCGGTTTAAAGGGGACTCACAGGCATTTTATCACAGTAATTTCTAAACCGTAACACAGTCAATGTCAGCAATACATGAAACTTGTCATGCTACTGGACAATACAACCACAAAAATACAAATTGTGAAACACTCTTCGTAGCCTTATCTTTGAATGCTTCAATAAATTAAACAGCCAGGCTAAAAAAGTACAGGAATGTTTGTTGGTGGAAGAAATGAAGCGTAGAATTTATATCATATCATGATTAAATGAACACGGTCTCTAACAGCCTGAACTTGCATCTCTCTGGTGGAGTTATAAAGGAATTCTCTGAAACAAATATACTGAGTCAAAAAAAGAAACTTCACAAAAATGTTTTTTGAAAAATAATGAATAATTTTTCTCTGATGATACATCTTTGTATCCGAAATGGGATCCCTATCTTTCGACTCTAGAAAAAAACGTTAGCAAAACCCACTCAAACCCATCCATTCGTCGTGCAAATGACGTTAGTGCCAAATCAGGTTTTGCACGTGCAGTCGATCACGTGATCTTCGCATCGAAGTTTTCTTCATATGCACGTGTTTGCATTGGCCTCAAGAATTGAAAAAACACTTTTAAACCACAGTTCTAACGGTACTTGATATGCCACGATTGTCAAATGTGAAACGTGAACGTGCCGTTGGCATGTTGCAAGCGGGAAAATCAGTTATTGACGTTGCAAGAGCAATGGGATGCAGCCGTCGTACTGTGTATGACTTGCGAGGTCGTCTACAACAAACTGGCACCACCGCCCAAGGTCGGGTCGTCCACGTGTGACGTCACGAGCAGAAGACCGTCAAATCGTCCTACGTCACTTACGTGACAGATTTCCGCCGGCTACACGAACCAGGGCTGAGATGTTTAGAGGTCGACTGTCCTCACAGACCATTCGAAATCGGTTGCGGGCTGCCAATCTCCATGGTAATTGTCGCGATATAGTAGCGATAACTTACGATATCTGCAGCTTTGTTCTTCTGGTGACACCACTTTCATTCGTTTGGACCGAAAAATGTTTCGTGTCAAGTTACCAAACGTAAGTTATAGCTCATATTCAGCAAACAACTACTTTTTAACCCTAGATCAATAATCAGATCCAATAAAATGTAAACAGTACTTATTTCACACGTTGTAAATTGACAGCACACCTGTCCAGACACGTGATATCCTTGTCAAAATTTAAAACTTTGGAAATAAGTAAGGGCCATTTCTTATATAAAACTTGCTTTTTGAGAATTTCCGTCAATTTGTACCTGATGATGTTCGAGCTATTGCCTCATTGATAAATACAACCTGGGCACAATGTACCCACTCTACATGTCAGCACAGAACACATTTACGATTCTGCAAGCCAGTTCGTGGTGTTAGTCGACATTCGGGGGTTTGATGCCTGTCACGATGAGCCTGAAGAATAATTCCCAGCATAATACTTCTATATAAGCTGAATATTTGTGACTTTTCATCGTTCTTAGAAGTATTGAAACATTAAATGAACGTTTCAAGGACACAAATACCATAAAATTACTTGGGACTGCTCTAACTCTGAATTTGACACAAGAGGTCATCCATACACGTCATCCTGTTTACGCGACACGCCAGCCAATCATATGATCGAACTTATGTGACGTAGCTTTCTGGGTCACTTGTGTTGACAGTGAGAGGGTGGCCATGCCGCGATTGTGAAAAGCAGTAAAAATACCTGGATTTTGGAAATGTTTGACATAAATAAACAAGTTTAGAGGTAAGAGATTTTAAAATAAGATTATATGAATATAACTTTGAAAATTCAGCGGCAGTTCTTAAGTGATCGAACTTACATGACACAAGGGTAATAGATTGTTTTGAAACTTAGAGCTATTAATAATCACATAAGCTAAAACCGTCGGAAAGCACTCTAAAAATCTCCGAAATAAGTCCACAAAATAGACAAAGCCATGAGAGCCGTTATGAAAAGAAACGCACGCGTGTGTATTTGAATCTGTTACCGTCCATGGTGTCCTTATTGAAAACTTCAAATGTGGAACACAATTTTGTTACCTATGTTCTTTGTTATGTCAAAGGTGAGGTGAGGTGAAATTGGGTTTTAAGTCGTGCTTGAGAATATTTCGCTCATATGACGACGTGCATGCGTGTGTATATGTGTGTGCGGCTGCTTGTACTAGCCCAGACTTAAGCTGGTTTTATAGTGCTAGCCCACTGAGATACCATGCCGCAGTGAAGCATGAATACCCCACTCAGACACATTATACTGACTCCGAGCCGACAAGCCTTTTTTGTACCAATTAATGTCGAGCGCCAGGCAGGGACCTAAAAGTACCATATTTGAACGTCTTTAAGTATGACGCGGTCGGGGATCGAACCCGCGACCTTCCGCTCTCCGGGTGGACGCTCTAACCACTACACCACGGAGGCGGTCTGTTATGTCAAAATGGCGACAGATATTTTTCATGATTTTTTAAACAATCACATAATGCCACGACAGATTGAAGAACGCAGAGACAGTTTAATCGTACCACCTCAATCCTTATGCGTATCCTGACTGGTTTGTCGTATTTTCGCACATACCATTGAAGAGTGATTTCTGTATTGCACCAACGTTGAAAGATACTGTCCTTTTTGTAGAGTGATTGGTCTTACGAAAACACATGCAGCTTTACAAACGTGCTCTGCGTGCACGCCGCTGACGTTAGCCGACATTTTGTAAAAAGGACCGTGGTGCTTAACTTTCTTCCAGGTGTATATTGCAGGTGGCTTATCTGTTATATTTCCGTTTGATATGCAATAGGAGCTGATAAATATAGAATATCTAGCAAATATAGAATGTCTAGCAAAAATATATATATATATATATATAACTAAACAATTTTTATCTTTAAGTTAAATATTGTGCTAACATTTCACTTCACTGAAATATTGGATCCCAAGCTGAAGCGCTCATAAACTCTGACAACGCAATGCTGACTACATGTAGTCATATTCTTTAATCAGTCAAGACGGATAACAGGTGATGCAGCGATGAGGCAGATCCCGTTCACACGTGGACTGAAGGTGTCGACTCACTAAGTTGGTTGTATGCAGCATGACATGCCTCCAGGACATATACCCTGCATCATGAAACCTGCACATGGTCTCTTGGGCGAGATGCATTCTCCTCTTAGCTCTTGACACGCATCTGAAAATATGTACAATGAACAATATAGAACATAAGTACAAACCCGCTGTGCTGTAGATTGTGCTCACGTCAATTTACGGGACCTGCGTCCTATACGCGTAAAAATTGACAATGGGCGCAACGAAATGTAACAGCACGTCCACATGGACACAGAAAAAGTCTAAATACTATTTGTAAAATTTCAATCAAGTAACGATTAGTTATCACTGGGTTTGCTTCTTGCTGGGTTATGGTATCAATTTAATTACTGTAACAATGTGATGATCATGATACACACTACAATAACAGTAACTGAATTACAACAATATAACAACATAATATTAATAATAATATTTAAGTGTCAGCGACACAGATTTTGCAGTCCATGACCCCCTGAAAATTAAGAGTATGAGTCCCAGGGACCCTCAACTACAGGACTCGAGGAATATCCCTGGTGCTCTCCACCGCAAGTGTAAGACTCACCACCACAAGTGTAAGACTCACCAACCCCAAGTGTAAGACTCACCACCCCAAGTGTAAGACTCACCCCCCAACCTCGTGTAGGACTCACCCCCCCAAGTGTAAGACTCACCCCCAAGTGTAAGACTCACCACCCCAAGTGTAAGACTCACCAACCCCAAGTGTAAGACTCACCACCCCAAGTGTAAGACTCACCAACCCCAAGTGTAAGACTCACCACCCCAAGTGTAAGACTCACCACCCCAAGTGTAAGACTCACCACCCCAAGTGTAAGACTCACCAACCCCAAGTGTAAGACTCACCACCCCAAGTGTAAGACTCACCACCCCAAGTGTAAGACTCACCAACCCCAAGTGTAAGACTCACCACCCCAAGTGTAAGACTCACCAACCCCAAGTGTAAGACTCACCACCCCAAGTGTAAGACTCACCACCCAAAGTGTAAGACTAACCCCCGGTGTAAGATACTGTTTTTCGAATGTGCTGCAGTTATTCAAATCTAGATGACAAGTTAAACTATCACAGATCACTTCATACTATGCTAGAATATTATAGCATTTATTGTAGATTTGTAGATTTCCAAAAAGCGTTTGATTCAGTGAACAGGAGCAAATTGCTCTACTTGTTGTTGCAAAGAGGTATTCATGGTAAAGTCCATAAACGTTAAACAAATATTTACAAGAACGTTAAGGATTCAGTTCGGTGTAGGATCGCCAATGTGACTAGCATGTTCAATACGTGGAGTGAGACAAGGTTGTATATTGCCATGAGTATTATTTATAATGCATATTGATGAACTTGTAAATGAAAGAATGAAATCTGACGACAGTGGCATATTTATTGATGAATCCCTAAAAGCATTATCAATATTGCTTTTTGCTGATGATGTATCTATATTTGCAGATTCTGATATCAATCTCCAAAAGAAAATAGATATTTTGGTGAGATACTGAGTGTGAAAAATGGGGATTAACTATAAACAAGAATAAAACCAAAGTTGTCGTGTTTAAGAAGGGAGGCTTTTTATCGAAATATGAAAAATGGTTTATTAATGGACAGTCCATTGAAACTTCATCTTATTATAAACATTTTGGCATTGTATTCTCCTGCAGAAACATGTTTTCAAAAGCATGTGAGACACTTTCCCAACAAGCAGAAAAGGCACTCTACCCAATTAAACGTTTTATCAACAAAATACAAAATCTGCCAATAGAAGCAGCATTCAAGCTGTTTGATGGCAAGATTAAGCCTATACTTTCATATGGGGATGAGCTTTGGGGATGGGAAAAACGTAAACAAATTGAAAAGGTTCATTGAAGTTTTTGTAAATATGTATTACAGATTGGTTCTAGGACATCAAGTAAAGCCGCACTGGCAGAATGCGGCCGTTATCCTATTGACATATATGCCTATATCAGCCTTCTGTCGTTTTGGAGGAGGATTTTACGTCAACCGCCATACAGATATTCAAAGAAATGTTATGAAATGTTAAAAAAGACTAGATGACAATGGGGATGAGAACTGGGTATCAAAAGTGAGAATGTTATTATATATGATACGGTTTCGGTTATGTTTGGATAGCACAAGATGTTAGTAACAAGAAATGTTTTTGGAGAATTTTAAACAGCGTTGCAAAGACATGTATAATCAAAAGTGGCATCAATATATAGCTTTTTCCGAATCCTTGATGTTCTATTCAACCATAAATACTGACTATTTTTTTGATAACTATCTTGTAACTATTACTTCAAAAGATTTACGGAGATGTTTGACAAAATTTCGTTGTAATGTACATGATTTTAATGCTAATTCGTGTAGATACTCCAAAAACTATGAAACTGCGTTTTGTAGTTCCTGTGTGACTGAACTAGAAGATGATTTCCATATTATATTAGTATGTCCTCTTTACAATGAGTATCGTGCTAAATATTTACCTGAATACTGTCGTAATTACCCTCATGTTCAAATGTTTATTGAATTGATGAGAACAAGCGATAAGAATAGACTCTTAAGACTTTGTATCTTTTTTATAAAAGTGTTTGTTCTCCGATCGAAACAAAAAATCTCTGTGAACACATAATCGTATCAATTGTAATAAGATCTACATTCTCAGTGTGGCACATATGCATGTCTTTACCTTACTGTTTTACACATGTTGGCCATATATACGTAATATAGGATGATGATGATGATGATGATGATGATATGATGATGATGATGATGATGATGATATGACATTATTGAATAGATTCGATCTTGACAAAGTATAACCTGAATAATCGCCTATTTTTCCGTTTAAGACTCCGTACAACTTTGAACATTAGTAAAATACAAATTGCGTGAAGATACATGCGAGGGTTCAGGTATATAACGGCGACAAATATACTGGACAAACATAGTTAGGGATATATGTAAATTTTGAAATTATGAATAATGATCTATTTATTCATTGACACACTGATAAAATGTCAATCATAAAAATACCAATATCCCTAACTTATTTTGTCCAGTATATGTTAGGATCGCTTGATCAGAGAAACCAGTGATTGATACAATGAGCGTCGAAAAACGTTCTCGGTGCACGACAGTCAGTTAGCCTGAACACCTGTTCTCATCACGACTTATTAAGAATCTATTCTAAGTGGAAATAGCAGAGTGCAAGTACGTATGTAAAATAAGTTATATTCAACAGTTTCAATTTGTCCCTACAATGAGGGATAGTTTGCTGTTTATAGCCCTAAATACCTCCCTCAACGATTTTGGACAATCGTCAATGCAACGAAGGAAGAACTTCTTTACAGATAGTCTTTACACATAGTCTTTTAAACATAGTCTTGGAGACAAGTCCAAGTGGGACTGATACCTCGTTTTGCTAACAATCTCAGAGTCTTAGCTTGAATCAAACAATCAAAGATATGAACAAGTTACATTTTGCCAGAGATTTGAGTTTTCAGCCATGTTATAATATTCCACACAACCACTTTTAGGATAAATCTTATTCCATGCAGAATTTCTAATTACATGGCGTAATCATGTACATATATTTACATCTCTATGCGAATGACTTAACAAAAGTAAATGAAAATCCAATCTGATGAATACTGAGAACAAGAAGTAAAAATGGGCGCCCAGGGATAACATCTGCGGGAAACTGTGGGAAGGCATTGAGGCAAGAAATTGGCTCCGCCATGGGCAAGAATTGTGCAACCCTTCTTTCTGGTGTCTTTCTTTATGAACATGAATTTGTAAATTAGCAAAATCTTGACAAGGAATATTTAAGTTGAGCTTCAGGTATAACGATAATGTGATATCGTCAGAAATGGCCAAACAGCTTATTCCATTCAACTCATTCCCTCACCTGACTCGAAATCTTACATATGAATACATTTTGAGGACAACAAAAGCCTCTCAAAAAACTGTATGATAAAAGGAATGAACTCAACTGCTTATTCCATTCAACTGATTCCCTCACCTGACTCGAAATCTTACATATGAATACATTTTGAGGACGACAAAAGCCTCTCAAAAAACTGTATGATAAAAGGAATGAACTCAACTGCTTATTCCATTCAACTGATTCTCTCACCTGACTCGAAATCTTACATATGAATACATTTTGAGGACGACAAAAGCCTCTCAAAAACTGAATGATAAAAGGAATGAACTCAACTGCTTATTCCATTCAACTGAATCTCTCACCTGACTCGAAATCTTACATATGAATTCATTTTGAGGACGACAAATGCCTCTAAAAACTGAATGATAAAAGGAATGAACTCAACTGTCTTATACTCAAATTCCCCTTAACGTCGAGCAGTGATGGGAAAGTTGACTTAACACTTGTCATGCAGACTATTTGATGGTTTCTGACACTGGACGTGTTTCTGAATATAGAACGTCAGTCCAAGAGAATACCTGTCCTTTACTGTCCTCAGAAACAAATTTCCTTTTCGTGTAAAGGGAAAAATAGCAGTGACAATTATATAAAGGTATCGCTCAAATAGCGAAAAGAAACAATACTTACTGGGGTTGCCTTGGCAGTCTACAACGAGGAGAATAAGAACAGTGAGAAGAAGGTATTTGTAAAACATAATGCAGATTCAATAAGTCGCTCTATTTCCCGAATGCCTTGTCAGTATGTTGTGCTGATGTGTCTACTTGCACATTTATCAGTGGCATTACGTGTTTGTTATACAGCTGTCGCGGACCACGTGCATATGCTGGCCAATCGCATTGCATACTCTTGTTTACCACAAACTCATCTGTTGCGCAAAATATTTAAAAAACACAAAGAATAATCAGTGCCTGTATGACGCAGACAACATTGATCCTAGATATATAATTGACCTCCTTTTGAATGTCAATACACAGATCCAGATAGACCACAGAATGTTGTTTTTCGATTTGAACACAGCAAGACATCAATGCACTTAAGCAATTTAAGTTATACTTGGTTTGTAGTTTGCTTATTCTGTTTAGGACCTTTTTACAGCAGTTTGCAGTTCGAAAGAAGCATTTCTTTGACGATGGACGGGAATGAGATTTGACCAAAATGTTACTTGTTGTTTTAATCAAATATGATATTTTTATCTAAAGGAAACTGGAATAACAAAGATTGCATTTGATCATTTTTTCCACTTTTGTAAAAACGTCAAATAAGGCCCGAGAGTTAAAGGACACAGATGTAAGTGCTGAGTGTGAATGTAGGTTGGTCTGAATTTACCCAAATCCAACTGTTGATATCATCAAATATATTTAGATTCTAGAATCTTCAGGCAGGTTGTCCTTATCTCTGCCACATACTGACAGGAACCTTCCTGTAGCACTGAGACACTGGTTATAAAATATGTGACTGAACATATTGATTCTGCAGAGATTAGTATACTCAATTTAGTGGTTTGAAACTTTTACGTCTGTGGTTTTCACAAAGTTCCGTATTGCGATGTATCAATAACGATGACCAGATCCGCAAACACATGACTGAAAGTTTTCCCGAATTTAATCCTGTGAGGAAATATATCTGTCATCCGAGGCCAATATGACCAACGTTTGAAATGTACATAATACTACTACCCATTTAGCAGCCAGATTTGCGTTTGTTTTGCGGGTCATGAACCAAAAGAGCATTTGGAGACTATGAACAAATATGACAAAGATGTGTAAATATATATATCGTTCTCACGTATTTACAACGCCTGAAATAACAGTAAATGTTGTTCATTATGACACAGGTTTAAATGCCCTTGAAATCGTGTATGATCAGGTTTAGATTTATCCCATGTTTCCTACTCTCCTAAGTGCTCGGTCATAGGTAATGGATTCCTAACATATTGATGGAAATTAGCATTTACTTTAATGGGTCGGTAACACAACTGCATTATGTTACCAGCAATATCTCGTTACGTACCCAGCAGCATCAACGTCGGTGACGTAAATAGGTAACTGGTAACATAGCATGGGGAACCACTTTTCCACTGATACTTTCCTGTGTAGGCTGAGTATTTTCATCGACATTCATATATTTCTATTGGAAGATAAGTTGTCTGATCAAAACACAAATATTCGCATACTTCCATGTGTTAATTAAGAACACGTTCAGATATAGAACCCAATGTCAGTTCACATAAGGCACCAAGAAAGGACTTTATAAGACAGTACTTGTGCAGTTATGTTTAAGAAACGTCGTTGATTCACACATAAAATTAGGACTGACAGATCAAGGAAATTGACTTAAAAATATACTGAGAGAAACAAATAAAGGAACATAGGAAAATTCAAGCGTTCTTTTAATATGTTCCAGTTGTCATCACCAGTTTTGAATTGCGCTGTTGAAGGAAATTTGAGAATAAATAAAGGAACACTGCCATGAAGTGGTGTTCCCTTATTTGTTTCCCTCAGTATACATGCCAGAAAATATAGCATACGCGTACATGGATAACACATTAATATGCACACCTGCAAATTTTTCTGTTTCTGGGTCAGTGGCCTTTATGCCAATCGAAAAAAATGACGTTGACGTTGACATTGCGTTAAACGTTGACTGAAACTGTCGTCCGTGTGGTAAACTGATATCGGGCATTAACTGTTCATCATCCCGTTCGGACATTATCCAATAATACCTGATGGGAACAGCTGAGGTGCTGTGGCCTTGTGTATTCATTGCTGTGTACTGACTTCTCTTGCATGTCTCTTACCATGTTTGAATAAAAAAATATATTTAACAATGAAATAAAAAGAAAACTATGCCAGTAGAAAAGACACTGTCCTGATGTTCTGTGGTTTGTTTGATATGTATATGTGGTCAGTTCGTGGCGTGTGACGTCCTGGGTGCCGTTGTACAAAGCGATCTTAGCGCTAAGGTTACCGTAACTCACATTCATTAACGTAGACTTAAGGCAGCCTTAGCGCTAAGGTTGTTTTGTACAACGGCACCCTGAACAGGAAGTGATAGTGTTTTGACGTGTTTCCTTTATGAGCCAGTTATCTGGCAGGGCTCCCTAATTAACCTGCATGTTTACTGGTTCATGCTGATGCAGCTAAATAGGTTTATCTGGAAGTGGATATTGGATCAATGGGACTAACATGATATGTTTAGATATGGGTTAAAACTCTTACAACACTGCTAATTTGTACTAGAATTACATGCTTTTGTATTAAACGTCGACAACGTTTCAGTATATCATAGGAGATATGAAGAATACAAAGTACCCGTGATCACTGATATGTTTTGTTTGTTCTGTTATTCAGTTATCCGGGTGGATATGCGCTATTTAGATTTCAAACATACACTAAATAATGCCGTAAATGGTGATTTTGTAATTCATCCGTGTTAAAAATGGCAAGATTTACGATGCATGCAGTTTTTACTAAATTTGCTCTCCTTGCAATATGTGAATGACATTACAGAAGAGGGAATTCCCACAGAATTCGAAACTGGGAAGTGCACATATGTTCGTGATGTATTTAGATATTCTTTTGATACCACCGCCTCTGTGGTGTAGTGGTTAGAGCGTCCGCCCGGAGAGAGGAAGGTCGCGGGTTCGATCCCCGACCGCGTCATACCAAAAGACGTTAACACATGGTACTTGTTGGTACCTGCCTGGCGCTCGGCATTAATGGGTACAACAAGGACTGGTCGGCTCGGAGTCAGTATACTGTGTCTGAGTGGGGTATTCATGCTTCACTGCGGTATGGTATCTCAGTGGGCTAGCACTATGGTACCAGCTTCAGTCTGGGCTAGTACAAGCAGCCGCACATTCACATACACACGCATGCACGTCGTCATATGAGAGAAATATTCTCAAGCACGACGGTAAACCCAATTTCACCTCACCTCTTTTGATATCACGGTGTGGATTGAAGAGAAGGGGGAATTTTGGTACGATTGAACGATGACTATGTTGATACAGTGCGTACACATGTATGTTTTGGATTTTCACAAAGAAGAAACTGTTAGAAAGACAGTTGACTCATCATGAATATTTTACAATTTACAATTTTAACAATTTTTTACACTGTATACAGAAATAAGACAGTTAACACATTTTGTGCAATGTATACGTTTTTGATGTCGCGATGTCATCACAGTGGAGCACTGAGCGGTACATAAGATTTATCCAGCTGGCGGCGTTTAACCAGCTGACGGCCAGACACTAGGTAGGAGGTAGGTCAACAGGGGGTTAATTAAGGTCAAATGGAAATAGGACTCTCAGAAAAGTACAAAACATGAATCGATATAATGCAAACGTACATTTAGTTACTTGTGATATCTGTAAAGCTTTGGCTAAGAAACTACTAGGTAAATACTTTTAATGCTGTAAAAGTACAAGACCCAAAGGTTTATTTTCGTGTATATGTATCTGTAAAGTTTTGGCTGTGAAACTAATTGATACAACTTTTATGTTGTAAAAGAGCAAGACTATGTATTTTGTGTATACTTGTACTTTATTGGTAGCAGGTGTGTACATATACTCAGCAGCAAAAAAAACGTCAGTACGAATTCAAAATTAGATAGGCACTGTAATTAAATCATTACAGAAATGGACATAATAAGCGGATCACAAACATTTTTTGTGTACAATATCTTGACACATTATTGAATAACTCAACACAATTTCAAGACATTAACGTTTGCAGTCTATTCGGACCCATGACTACAGTATCTAGTGTGACCACGTGCACCACGAGCGGCAATAACTGCAGCACAGCGTCTATGCATGTGGTGCACCAACCGATTGGTGAAGGCCATTGGCACCTGGAACCACACTCTGAGAAAGGCCTGGCGCAAGAAATCGGCTGTGTTCGGCCCTGGTATGACATTATTCAGTCTCTTCTGAATTTCATCCCAAAGATGTTCATTTTGGTTTAAGTCGGGTCTAAGGGCTGGCCACTGCATAATGTTGACACCGTTCTGTTGTATGAAGTCCCGTGTAGCTCTGGCAATATGGGCCCGGGCGTTATCATGCTGGAAAATGTTGTTTCGGTGACGTGAGAAATGTGGTAGGACGTGGGGTATGAGAGCTTGGTTAGGGTGCGCTGGAGCGCACCGCTGTGATGCCGCCTCCTCTCCCTGGACCAAGGTTCTGGAACACCATAGAACCCACTCTCTGGTTCAGGCCTTTTCCACCCCATACCATGATGCTTGCACCTCCCCATGAGTCTCTTTCCATAACACATTGGTCTGAGTAACGCTGGCCACGTCGTCGCCATATTCTTGTTCTGCCATCTGCAGTTGATACGCAGTACCGACTCTCATCTGTGAACAGAACAGTTCTCCATTGCCTGTATCGCCAGTTTTGGTGTTGTAGGGCAAACTGTAGACGTTCACGCCGATGACGAGGGGTGAGGATAGGTCCACGGTAAGGTCTGCGGCAATGGAGGTTCCCGCTGTTAAGACGTCGGCGTACTGTATCAGTACTGATTGGTCTTCCGTGTGTTCCCACTGTCTGGCGTGCTGTTTCGGATGCCTGCATGAAGGGATTTTGTACATGCTGTCGCACAACGTGGCGGTCTTGTCGTCTTGTGGTCACCCTTGGTCTGCCAGTACGGGGGTGATCATTTGTGGTGTTGGTGGCCCGGAAACGTTGCTGCAGCCTGTAGATGGTCCGAACGTTGACCTGAAAGTGATTAGCAGTGGCTTGTGCAGTGTGGTCTTCCTAGCCCCAGGTACCTCTGAGCTGTCGTGAGTCGCGGCATCCTGCTGACGTTCTAATGTGAATGTTTCAACCAGGTTTGGGGTGCATTTTATAGGGCTGGTCCTTGTGAACAGCGCGTGCAGCATGAGTTGCATGAAAAACATGGAGAACACCGTACCATCCCCCGAGATCAGGTTGCGTTTTTGAGACCATTTCCTGGGTTCCATTCTGAGTTTGGGAAGGAATGTCTTTACTCAGGAGATGTTGTCAAACATATACAATCAAAACATTTTTTAAATGAGTTTACAGTTATCCGTTTCTGTGAAGAAAAATTCCAAACTGACGTTTCTTTTGCTGCTTAGTATATATTTGTCGGCTATAAGTATTCCTACTTTATGCCAATACTGCATTTCCCTTGTTCAATCTTGACAGGCGGTATATTGAAGGCGTCAAATATTTCTTTCTTTTTCAGTGACATTGAAAGGGTGCACATGTCCTTATTCTCGACACAAATGCAATATTTGCTACAGTGCCGGCTGTTGCCATACATCTGTTAATGTTTTTATCGATATCCTTTTTGGAGCGCAAGCACAATATTAACTTTCGCACGAGGTCAATACAAAGAGGTTCCCTTTTCTATATAGCTTTATAGAGGTGTGATTACATCGGAATCTTGGTCGTGTCCTCGTTGGCATTCAAACTGGCCTGCCAGCTGTATTTCTTTAATGCTGTGCGTCATAAATACGTACGTCACATGCGTGACCTTACGGGCTCCAGCCATCTTTTAAAGTCTTTACTGGCAAGCGACTAGTTATCGCCGCGTACCAGTTATCGCCAACACCTGGCTGTAGCGCTTGCACAGACAGCTTGATTTTAACTCTCGTATCCTATCGCTTGTATGATGTGTCAATGTGTGAAATACTACGGAAATACAAGTCAAGCTGTCTGTGCAAGCGCTACAGACAGGTGTTGGCGATAACTGGTACGCGGCGATAACTGGTCGCTAGCCAGCAGAGTTACTACCCTTTATTACATTGATCATGGCTGACAGTAAAAGATACATATCAGCAACAACAGTACACACAGTCCCGAATATATCCAGCAACAAATCTGTTTGGAGTAATGGGAAATGTAACGTTCATTAAAAGTGCGTTCCACAAATAATTCTGAATTAGAAAATCTAAAATGAAAAGAGAATCTCGTGAACTTTTACAAATTAATGTCATGACTGTTTTACTACACGATCTTATATTTACACAGTTGGTACCAGATGCTTTACATCACAAGCGCGGCAGCTATACAACTATACCATGTCATTGTTAAAGGAGGATACATAAGTCCCAAAACATTCAAAGTAAATTTAAACTCTCCCCTTTTTTAATCGTAGAATATATGTTCGTTTAATTTGTGGCAAGATTATCAAAAATTGCCAATAGCTGAAGGGATGGTGTAAATCCAGCTAGGGTCCATGCAGGAAGCAAATGTACTGTAAGTCCCCATGGTCCCTAGTATGGTGATCTACCTTCAGTTGTTGGCAATATATATAGCCTGTTTTTACCTTGTATTGTCATCTATAGTTAAACTGTTTTAGATTTTATTACTAGTTTTAAATTCGAACCTGTGATAATCTAGTTATTTTACTGTCCTTCGTTGACAGGTTTTTAAAATTTACCATTAATTACTATGTATAAACTTAATTGTTCTCGTCACGATATGGCTGAAATATTGCCGATGTGACGATAAATCTTAACTCACTCACTCATTGTTAAAGCCACATAAATCTTCAGCTGTTTCAATATATAATCCTACACTGTATTCTACCAACCTACAATATGGGATGGGACTCAACCCAGCAAAAGTACTAGAATCTGTACTTTACTAAGAAAATGTAATCCCAAATATAACATGTGTGACATTTTACCACTTTCTAAATGGCATTGTGTAATCATAGCGTATGTCGTAGACATTTACCTATTTTGAGAAATCAAAGCATGGGTCTGGGTCATAACCCCGGGAAATCACAATGGGTAAAGCTGTGAATCGAAGCGAAATCACCCGTTTCTAGGACCTTGACCTTTGGCTGGACCTGCAACTAATTTTCATGGGCGGGGACATATTGCTCTCTGTGCTCTACTGTCAAATATATCATCTTACAAGATTCTAATTGTGTGGAAATAGTGAGTGAGTGAGTTTAGTTTTACGCCACACTCAGCAATATTCGAGCTATATGGCGGCGGTCTGTAAATAATCGAATCTGGACCAGACAATCCAGTGATCAATAGCATGATCATCGATCTGCACAATTGGGAACCGATGACATGTGTCAACCAAGTCAGCGAGCCTGACCACCCGATCCCGTTAGTCGCCTCTTACAAGCATGGGTTACTGATGATCAATATTCTAACCCGGATCATTACGGGTTTGTGATGAAATGACATTGTAGAGGTAACATTTCATGGTTTATGGCGATTTGTTTGTTGTTTAACGCCGCACTCGGCTATATACCAGTAATGTGACGGCGGTCTGTAAATAATCCTGGACCAGACAATTCAGTTATCAACAGACCGCCTCCGTGGTGTAGTGGTTAGAGCGTCCGCCCGGAGAGTGGAAGGTCGCGGGTTCGATCCCCGACCGCGTCATACAAAAAGACGTTAAAATATGGTACTTGTTGGTCTCTGCCTGGCGGTCGGCATTAATGGGTACAACAAGAACTGGTCGGTTCGGAGTCAGTATAATGTGTCTGAGTGGGGTATCCATGCTTCACTGCGGCATGGTATCTCAGTGGGCTAGCACTATAAAACCAGGTTAAGTCTGGGCTAGTACAAGCAGCCGCACATATACACACACACACACGCATGCACGTCGTCATATGAGCGAAATATTCTCAAGCACGATGTTAAATCCAATTTCACCTCACCTCAGTTATCAACAACATGAGCATCGATCTACGCAAATGAGATACCAGGCGCCTAGCAAGCCATTTGTTTCGTGTAAGCCCGATAGGTTGCAAAGCTTTTAGTTTAGATAGTATTGAGGACTTGCCCAACCTTTTTAGCAACAATCATGTGTAAGCCAGGGCTTTTTTTTATAATGGTAGCTACGCCCCTGGATACCATGACATGTGTCAACCAAGTCAGCGAACCTGACCACCCGATCCCGGTAATCGCTTCTTACGTCAAGCATGGGTTACTGAAGACCAATTCTAACCCGGATCTTCATGGTAGTTCATGATATTAATCATGTATGCATATATGTTTCTATCTCTTTGTGGGTATTTAATTTGTAAGACTATGCAACGTTAATACGTATGATACGTGGCGCAGGTGTCGATTGAAATGGGTATCGGATGGTTACAATGTAAGACCTAGACGAGTGCGTGTCATCCTAGCCTTTGGCAACAATCATGACATACTGGTAATCGGACGTTTTGAAACACAGGGGCCCGTTTCATATTTTTACCGATCGAAGCGCTGCGACTGTCGTAGGTCTATATTAAAGTATGGGATTTACGATCACCTTAGCGCTACGATTGGTTTGTGAAATCGGGCCCTCGAGACTTGTGGTCAATGTGGTACGGTGTATAGAGCGTGTTCCCAGAGAACTGAAAGCCGGGGTTTGATCCCCGGCAGCATCACACCAAATCACGTTAATAATGGTACTTGTTGTTACGCTGCCTGGCGCTCACTATGGGATGAAACAAGGACCTATGGTCAGCTGAGAGTCAGTGAGCTGTGTCTGGGTGAGGCAATCACGTGACCCTGCGACAAGGAATCTGATTGGTCGAGCCATTGGACAAGCATCCGCTTACATGCTGCTAAATATTGAAGACCCTATTCCATTACTCCTAAAATGACCCCCTGATTTACAGGCATGGCAAGACACCCAACCCCCGCCCACCCACCCGCCCCTCAATGGCGTGCCATGCAGACCCTGAGACAAATACGCTCAATGCAATCTAGAAAATGCAATCTAGAAAATGTGTTACCCGTGGTTCCGGGTTAGAATGAGCCTTCAGTAATTCATGCTTGTCGTAAGAGGCGACTAACGGGATCAAGTGGTCAGGCTCGCTGGCTTGGTTGACACATGTCATCGGTTCCCAATTGCGCAGATTGATGCTCATGCTGTTGATCACTGGATTGTCTGGTCCAGACTCGATTATTTACAGACCGCCGCCATATTGCTGGAATATTGCTGAGTGCGGCGTAAAACTAAACTCACTCACTCCCTATGTGTGAAGCCTATTTCTGGTGTCCCCCGCCGTGATATTACTGGAATATTGCTAAAAGCGGCGTAGAAGTAAACTCACTTTGTGATATTGCTGGAAAAGCGGCGTAAAACTAAACTCACTCACTCACTAGAATATGTGTCATGTCTAGATTACCACAGTTTCAAGGTCTTGAGTGTTCATGCATCTGAGCACCTTTTATTATATTTTATAAATATATTTTAGACACTGTCTTTATATGTAAAATAAGTTCAGTTCAGCGACTAGATAATCATTTTTTTAAACAACTTTCAAAATATCAGGATTATATCTATTGAATGTATAAAGATTAAATTCGATTCACAGTTTTAAATATATTTTTGTGATAAAGATAGGAAACGCATCTGCCTCATGTGACGCTATGCCCCAACATCTCAAACACTCTTTGTAGTTGTTATCAGTGCTCAGCCGAGGTCCTGTTTACGGAACCAGATGAGATAATTCTGATGTGAGTCACTAGACGACCTCGGAGTTTCCGAAATTAAGTTTTAAAACATGCTGTGCTGGTGTAGATACTGCAGCGTGGCCTGGTGGAACGATAACAGGCAACAAATACAGCGAATGGAGAAATACGTTGACGAGTTCTGCTGCAGGCGGATTTCAAAGCCTTGCCAAGCCAAGCCTTTTTTTAAAGAAATACTAATCATGTTTGTTTTTGCTTTTTTTTTTTTAGTTAGTGAGTGAGTGTGAGTGAGTTATGTTTTACCCCGCTTATAGCAATATTCCAGCAACATCACGGCGGGGGACACCAGAAATGGGCTTCACACATTGTACCCATGTGGGGAATCTTCGGCGTGACGAGCGAACGCATCAATCACTAGGCTTAATTAAACCACTGAGCTACTTCTGTTTTTAACGCCGAATAATTGCAATATTCCAGCTATATGACGGTGGTCTGTAAATAATCGAGTCTGGACCAGACAATCCAGTGATCAACAGCATGCGCATATGATCATGACACTATTTTATCAATTTATTTTTGTCCTACGACAGGGGCGGTGGGGTAACCTAGGTATGAAGGCCATTTCTGGTGTCCCTCGACGTAATATTGCTGGAATATTGATAAAAGCGGCGTAAAACCATATTCACTCATTAATTATGCTTCATTTCCTACTGTACTTTTAATCATAATTTGAACGTAAGGTGTATTGTATATATCTTAACAAACATAATGTTGTATGGTTTTACTAATTTCAATTTCTCAGCCTGCTTAAAATGATTCGAGCCATTGTTTTCATCAACAAATGGAAATTAAGGAGTGGGAAACTATGTCTCCAATATCGTTCATTTCTTTAAATATGAATCATAACCAATTCATCATATCTTGATTTTAACATTTTATAAAATTGTCAAATACTTTTGAATATCCAATGAAAATATATTTTATTCATATAAAGAGCATATAAGAGACGATGGGCGATAGATTTATAAAACGTAAATTGTGTCACGTTGCTTATAAATAATCTTATATTAAGGAGCACTCGTGTGATTCATATTTTATCAGATTCAAATCAGATTTCCGTGGGTGCAAAGGTGCATTGCAATGTTGGGAATGTCGTATTTCGCGTGCCGGGTGCAAAGGCGGAAGTGACGACACGGAAGTGGTGATTTCCATTTATGGTTGCTCGTACATCTATCAGTCAAAGCGAAGAAAATCTTGACAAACACGCAATAAAGGACACTTTCGGAAACAATTTGACCACTTGTCGGTCAGAATAACCAAGAGGGGTGAGTATCTTTTTCTGTGTTGAAAACGTCACCTGTTTGAGAGATTGGGACCCACTTTCATGAACCAGTCGCCAGCTTCAAAGTTTCACGTTGAGCAGCAGTTTGTTTTGACGCGAATCGAAAACCGTGTCATGTCGACCCGTGCGCCTGTGCTTTCTCGGCACAAAGAAGCCTAGTATCTGCTTGTCACCAGCCTGTGTTCATTGTTTTTTCATTATCATACGAGCTGTGGCTCATGGTATGTCGGGTCGACAGGCGCTGGTTAGTTAACCGGGTTGTCCGAACATGTGCATGTAATTTCGTGATATGATATTACTCACCATGCTCAGCCCCCCACTCGCCCCAAGTATGGATTGTGGTTGTCCTATGCGTAGTACACTTGATTTTCAAATTGTTTTAATTGGGAAACACAATTTTAATACATTATTCATAAATAAATGTGAATTTGTTTCAGAATTCTATCATGTTTAAATATTGGCCCACGAAAAATTCATAGTTTTGCCTTTTACCAGGCGAACTTTGTGGAATTTCAATTAGCACCACATAAATAAAAACATCAAGCTTGCATTGCCAGTTTGAACACTGAAGCTCATTAGTTAGACCAATTAGACACCACCCTATCTGAGAGCCGCGATGCTGTCCCATACAGTTAGGACTAGTTCAGCCAGCTAAATGTCTTGTTCCTACCAAGGTATCACTGACGAAGCCTGGTGTCCCCGCCGTGATATTGCTGGAATATTGCTAAAAGTGTCATAAAACTAAATTCACTCACACACTGTTATGGTTGTACCAAGAATTTAACATAAACGTCGGTGTATACCTTGGTAGGAACAAGACGTTTAGCTGGCTGGACTATGTTAGGACATGACCCTTCATCACAGCTCATGGCTTACACTAGTTACAGCCCCGTACCAGGGGTGCAGCCACTAATGATTTCTATGACAATAAGCTTATTAAATAAACTTGCTTATAAACTTAACTTGCTTCAAATTAACGTCCAACATGCTCTGTACACTTCCACTGATGATCTTTCTAGTGGTGGTCCGATTAATTGAAATAATCGAAGATTGGTCGGAGTGACTAAACGACCAAGCAATCGATCATAATTTCTCATAATCGAACACAAACAATTCTGGAACACTTGTTTTCATTAACAATATTATTCACATGGTTGGTTTTGTCTGTTACATTTCGTAAGCACTACAAGCTTGTTTCAAGTCATGATTGAATTTATCTTAAAGATTCCAAGAAATTTATGTTCCTAACATACTAGTCATCCTTTAAAGATGTGAAATTTTGCCAAAAACCCCAGAAGAACTACATTTTTTTCCCTTATTTTAATGTGCATTAACAAATTTCATAAATGACGCTAACCAATTATTTTCGATGATTGATCGGTAGTAATGAACCAATCATCAATTATGAGATTTTAACCAATTCCCAACACTAGATCTTTCTTTCCAGTTTAAGATGTCATACCAGCAAGGATTGGAACGTGACTTTGCTCAGATTCATGTACAGGACAGAGGGGGTATCCATCTCCCGCCTGCCCTCGCACCCAAGCCCAAACCCTACAACCCTGCCCCAGCGCCATACCGACCTGCCCAGGGACAACAGAAAGGTGAGATGATAACAAGCACCTGCTCGTCAATCTCATTTAGGTTACTTCTTTTACTCTAGCTTGTTACCTTTCTCTATCTTGACTGTAACAAGTGTTTGAATTAAGAGTACAGTGCGCTCTACCACAATGTATAGTGTAATATTAGTAATAAAGCACACTTTCGGATTAAATATCTTCTCTGAATTATTTTAATTACATCTGTCATTAACGTAAACCATTACCATATGGGGCAATATGAACGTCGCATTTCTACTACCAACGTAAGTTTAGATCCAGTCAGCTGACATTCCACGATTGCATTGTGGGAATGTAAACATGGCAAGCGTTACCGTGTCGCTGAAAACTTGTGAGTCGAATTGACACATTTTAACCGTCGTAAAACATAAACGTAATGTTTCCACCAGTGATGTTAGCTGCGTGAAGCAACTGCAAACCAAGAAACGGGATGCAACGGAGTAGTTTACTGTAGGAGGCCGTACGAGGCGATGACAACTGACATGCATCGTGACGTCGCTTACATCGTGACGTAATGTAAAAGGGTTCGATTAAGAGGGGGCACACTAGAATGGCGCAGTGACGGGATAACGTCATTCAATTGTTACGTCATCAAAAACTATACCTTTATTGTCTGATAATGTTGGTGTTTTTTTATTGTTCTAACCGCTAGGCATCTTAGAAGTTAAAATCTGAGATTGACTTGCGTGTTGAAATTATTGGAGGCAGGTTTCGGTCTGAGTTAATATTTTTTCAATATGAAAATACTGTGTGGTTTGTTTGAAAAATCTTGGGAGGTAGATTTAATGAAATAAATTGTTGATAATGTTAAAAAAATGTTTTTTTTCAGCCTTCTAAAGAATGTTCTCTGAATATATTCATGAGCTTATGTGACTTTGCTGGTTTTGTAACTGAAAGTACTTTCTGGGTTCGATTCCCTGTGTGCAATGTGTGAAGCCTGGTGTCCCTGCCGTGATATTGCTGGAATATTGCTTAAAGTGTCAAAAAACTAAATTCACTCACACACTGTTATGGTTGTACCAAGAATTTAACGTAGATCACTCGGTGCTGGTATTTCAGGAGGCCAGGCTGCATTCAGACAGGTTTATCATGATGGCGAAGACTTCCCTCCTCCCCCACCACAGACAGGGTACTCCGAGGATCATGCCTACCCACCCCCTCCGCCCCCAGAACAGGTGAGGGGGTACATGTACCAACAACCACTTGATGACTTCCCTCCCCCACCTCCACCCCAGCAATCTCAAGGCTACGAATACAGGGACAACCAGTATGGGGGAGGACCAAAGACTGCCAACTACATGAACCAAGTAGGGTATCGGGACTCCCCAGGACCCTACAACGAGTACGGATCATCCCCTGGAGCATATTCCCGGGGCTCCGAGGGACGCAACTCGCCATACATGTCAGGACAGAGCAACTACGCTAACGTAAACATCGTCTCGGGCAAACATGACTATGGACGAGCTTCCCCCAGTACTTACCGCGCCGAGCCTGCTCCGGGCCGCCAGGATAGGCCAGTTCCTGGACCACAGGTGCCCTCCTCATCTGAACAGATGGTCAGTACTGTGCCACCCTCTGAGAAGGAGGCGGAGGTGGATGCTCTCACAAGTCTCCTCATGCAGAGCATGGAATCCTCAGGGGATCCCGACTATTTTGGTAAATGTCTTCAGAATTCTTTACTGATTATGCTCTAAGTATCCAAACATTTCATTTTATACATCAGAGGTGCAGATAAGCTTCTAAAATTATGCACATATTTTTGTAAAAACTCAATTCCTATTAAGTCTATTGCATACAAGTATGCTTGAATTTTTGTAAATACTCAATAAATTTGATCTTAAAAGCACACACAAAAATGTCAAATCTTAGCTTGTGTACTGGTGGATAGATGAAATTACTGACATACATTGAGAGGTTCGATTTCAACACATGAACTTGGCAACTTGCAGTCTTTCTAATTGTTTCTTATGTTACAGATCAAAATATAAATAACAAACACGTAAATCAACATTTAGACTTTATTATATTTTTACAATTATTGGAAAATGGCAAAATACCCAACTGAGTTCGAGTAAGGTGGGTACAATTTATTTGGTTACTCAAAAGAAAACTAGGATACCCAATTGAAATGCACACAAGCGAGTACCTAACTCAATGACCAAAAACGTTATCGAGCTCTGATAGACTGACATGTTATGACCAACTGGCCCGCCCCTGCTTTTGCTTGATAACAGTGTAAGCATTTACACATAAGTGTTGCATCCATTGCAATAAAGAAGTTGTCTTTCCATAAAAAATTGTTCCTGTTAAACATTTCTCTGTTGGAGATCCATATTAGGCTGTGGTAAGTCATGCTCCCTGGACACAAGCTATCGTATCCCAATTGCGCAGATCGATGCTCATGCTGTTGATCACTGGATTGTCTGGTCCAGACTCGATTATTTACAGACCACTGCCATATAGCTGGAATATTGCTGAGTGCGGCGTAAAACTCAACTCACTCACTCACTCACTCACAAGCCATCGTATCCCAATTGCGTAGCTCGATGCTCATGATGTCAATAAACTTGATGACCGCCTCCATGGTGTAGTGGTTAGGGCGTCCGCCCGGAGAGCGGAAGGTCGCAGGTTCGATCCCCGACCGCGTCATACCAAAAGACGTTAAAATATGGTACTTGTTGGTCCCTGCCTGGCGCTCGGCATTAATGGGTACAACAAGGACTGGTCGACTCAGAGTCAGTATAATGGGTCTGAGTGGGGTATTCATGTTTCACTGCCGCATGGTATCTCAGTGGGCTAGCACTATAAAACCAGCTCAAGTCTGGGCTAGTACAAGCAGCCGCACATACACATACACACGCATGCAAGTTGTCATATGAGCAAAATATTCTCAAGCACGACGTTAAACCCAATTTCACCTCACCTCAATAAACTTGATTGTCTGTTCCAGAGTTGATTATTTACAGACCTCTGTCATATAGCTGGAATATTGCAGAGTATGATATTGAACAATAAACAAACAAAACTTGGTTAACTATCAATCAGCTTTTGTTAAATGATCATGTTTTCCAGGAATGTGCTCCAAATGCAGCAAGAAAGTTGTGGGTGATATCAACGGGTGTAAGGCCATGGACCAGGTGTTTCACATCAACTGCTTTACCTGTGTCAACTGCAGTAAGTAGATACTAGGACTGTTATGATTCACTCACGTATTCGGTGAATCGAATGTATAACTTTATAAATTCTATTCATTATTCACAATCACTACAATAAAATAGTCATTAATTTTAGGAGTGATTTTACTTGAACTTGGATGTTATTTATCAACTTGAGATACATGTATGCGAATGGAAACTATCGGATTCGGGCTAGTTAATAGTCAACACTCCTAGTCAGTGGGGTTGGTGGGGTAGCCTAGTGGTTAAAGTGTCCGCTCATCACACCGAAGACCCTGGTTCGATTCCCCACATGGGTACAATGTGTGAAGCCCATTTCTGGTGTCCCCCGCCGTGATGTTGCTGGAATATTGCTAAAAGCGGCGTAAGAAGCTGTCTTATAGTGAGGGTAGCATGGAGTGCTTGGGCGGATGAAAAAGAGAGGCAGAGGGAAAAAAGTTTACATCGATCCACTCAGTGTGGAATCAAGAGAGAGAAGTGCATACCGTGAGATAGGATAAGTATATAAATATACAATTTATATTAAAATTTTCAAAAATATTTTCAGATCTGAAATTACAAGGCAAATCCTTCTTTGCACTTGAGAACAAGCCATACTGTGAAATCTGTTATATGGTGAGTGTTTTCAGCTTCAGTGTTGAACATGTTTAATGCTCATATCACATCGAACTTATTAAGATTGTTATATGTAAAAATGTCTGAAGATACAGGTTAAAATTTGTTAGCTACCCATAATTGTTTGGAAGGCACATACAGATGATGGGGTAGATAGACTGATGTATGTCTCCTCATCCCAAGGAGTACATTGATCCAGAGGAAGTCAATCACTGGAATGTCTGGTCATCAATTGATTATTTACAGAACTCTAGCTGGATAATTGCTGAGGGTGATGTTAAATACCATAAAAACACAAAGAAACACAAAACAGTTTCCTGACTGTTTTATTCCTGTTTTTTTATCCCCTGCAACACGAGAGCCTCGGCTACTCGTAGACATATTCATGAAGAGTATTTTGCCATTGCGGGGGATATTGATGACTTTGTCTTCTTGTTTTTCTTGTCTCACAAATGTACCATTTTAGGAGAAAAAAAGGGGTTTTTTTCAAAATATTTTATTCAGTGAACAAATACAATACTGACAATGTTGCCATGCTAACCATGCTGTCACAGCTCCTGCAATCCTCTGTGCAGAGTTGCATCCCTTGGATTTTTCACAACCCATGTATCAAACAGTATTTATCTCTGTACTGATATTGGTGGGGTTTTTTCTTTCAGAATACTCTGGAAAAATGTTCTATCTGTTCGAAGCCAATCACTGACAGGGTAAGTTGTGTACCACACAAGATTTGGGTTTGAGAAGTACTGCTTGTTGAGCATTAATACATATTGTATTGATATCAATGTATTGTTTTGCACTAATTATTACTTTGGGACAAGTAATTCAAAAAAATATATATAGGGTTGATTTCAGTGTGGGGGTCGGTGTGATGATGTTTTGGTTGTTAATTTGTTTTTGTTTTGTTATTATTTATTTTATTTTATTTATTTTATTTTTGGGGTTGTTTTTTTTTGTTTGTTGTGTTTTTTTTTTTAGGGGATGGGTGGGGGATGTCCACCCATTTTGTTCTGGGGAGGTAGGGGTCAATTTTGAACACATGAACTGGGTTGGTGTCAGCAATTTTGTAAATAAATATATAAAAGAAACTGCTTAAAAATTATGGGAGGGGGTCGGGGGATCTCAATGTTTTGTACATGACATGCAGGGGGGATCAGTTACTTTGCACATAAATTTTAGGGGGGTCATTCACATTGTACATGCTTCTCCATAACACACACACACATAAATTATGAAATGTCCTTACATATACTTTTGTATGTTGGAAGTAGGATGTATGTATGTAGCGGCCATAAAATCTGTGTGAATGATTGTCAAACACTTTAGTTTTGAAAATGTCTTGATACAGCAATATATTCCAATACAGACTGGTTCGCCCAGTGGTTAAAGTGATCATTCATCTCCTGCAGGAACTAGGTTTGAATCTCTATGTTGATACAGGGCTGAAACCTCTTTCTTGGTGTTCCATATCATGTCATGATGGAAAATACTGCAAACATTGCATATTTACATACAGCATTCCTCCAGGACTTGATAACACTGTACAAACTGGAAAGATCTCTCCGCTCCAGTGATCAACTCTTGCTAGTTGTCCCCATGTACAAACTCAAAACCTTTGGTGCAAATTCATTTTCTCATGCTGCTGCCACTCTCTGGAACTCTCTACCATCAGATCTTAAAACCTCCCCATCACTGCCAGTCTTTAAGTCCAAGCTTAAAACTCATCTGTTCAAGAAATCTCTGTAAACGCCAACTTTCCTGTACATAGAACCTGTATATATGTTATGCGCTTAGTTAGAGCATGTCCCTGAGTGATATATATGATGCGCTATAAAATTACGCTTATTATTATTATTATTATATTAAGAATGTTTCCGAATGTCCTTCCATTCCAGCTACTGCGAGCAACAGGCAAACCATACCATCCTGACTGCTTTGTGTGTGTCGTCTGTGGGAAGAGTCTAGATGGTGTCCCTTTTACTGTAGACGCAACAAACCAGATACATTGCATCGAGGACTTCCACAAGTAAGAGACATATTGACACTTTTCCTTGTATGGTTTTGAGATGTGGCGATTATCAGTTAGGTGATTCCAAAGAACAAAATATGATTCCAAAGGGGAAACTATGAAATTCAATTTGTCATGTGAAGATGTGAATATGGTCGAGCAAGTTCTCCATTTGTGAAGTCAGTTTGTTGTTCAAGACCTTAAACATCTGTTGGTCATTGATATATCAAGTATGTGTGACATATTGATATATACTGGTCATAAATAGCAAGGGATCATTAATATTTTAGGGATATTTTTCGTAAATTTTAAATTAATGAATTAAATATGTCATTTTTCTTGTATACTCAGTTCTTGCAATGTTCACTAAACACAAAAATGTCCCCAAATGTACTTAATTTCCTGTTTTTAGTTTATATATTTATAAATACATAGTGGGGCGGTGGGGTAGCCTAGTGGTTAAAGCGTTCGCTCGTCACGCCGAAGACCCGGGTTCGATTCCCCACGTGGGTACAATGTGTTATGCCCATTTCTGGTGTCCCCCGCCGTGATATTGCTGGAATATTGCTAATAGCGGTGTAAAACTAAACCTACTCACTCACTCACTATAAATACAGTCATCCCTGTCGGGTAGGCTAGTGGTTAAACCATTTGCTCGTCATCCCGAAGACCCAAATTAGATTCTCCACATGGGCAAAATGTGTGAAGCCCGTTTGTGGGGTCACATTATATGGAATATTGGTTACAATGGCATAAGATCATACTCACTCACTATATATATAGGTGAGGCTCCATGTCATGGTGTCCCTGTTTTAGATACTGTCTTTACAATACAGTTGGAGCAATGTTTGTCAGGCTGAAACCAAGCCCATTTACCTGTTTTGGCCAATGATTCTTAGTCTTGTCATGTGACAATTAGTTTGTTACACCTCGACTTTTGCAGGAAATTTGCCCCACGTTGCTGTAGCTGCCAGTTACCGATAATGCCAGAGACTGGGCAAGACGAAACTGTGAGGATTGTTGCCATGGACAGGAGTTTCCATGTTGACTGCTACAGATGTGAGGTAGGAACAGTTGGGGCAGATCTCTCTCACTGTTTCATTGTCTTGTTAGCAAGGTGGGGTAGCCTAGTGGTTAAAGCGTTAGCTGAAGACCTGGGTTCGATTCCCCACATGGGTACAGTGTGTGAAGCCCATTTGTGGTGTCCCCGCTGGGATATTGCTGGAATATTGCTAAAAGTGGCGTTAAACTAAACTCATTCACTCTTGTTAGCAACCCTGTTGGGGTCCATGTTAGAATTGGTCTTCAGCACCCCATGCTTGTTGTAAGAGGCGACAACAGGGATCAGGTGGTCAGGCTTGCTGACTTGGTTGACACATGTCATGGTATCAAAATTCCAATCAAGTGACAATAAGTTCTCAATGAGTTTGCTACTAGCTGGGTTATGGTATTATTTAATTACTGTAACAATGTGATGATCATGATACACAATTCAACAACAGTATTAATAATAATATTGTTTTTGTTGTCCAGGACCCCTGAAAATTAAGAGTATGAGTCCCAGGGACCCACAAATTCAGGACTACATGTAAATCCCTGCTAGACATCACACACTCACTCATGACTATTGTACTTTTCCCCAGGACTGTGGAATGCAGCTGTCCTCGGAGGCTGAGGGCCGGGGCTGCTACCCCTTGGACGAGCACATCCTGTGTAAAAACTGTAACGCCAAACGCATACAACAGATGACAACAAAGATGGCCACCGAACTTTAAGCATCAGGACTGCTGGAACAGGCTTGAGATCGTTAGAAGAACATCAGATAGAAGTTCAGAGATGTTTACGTCAGATTGCTGTTCAATCTTCATGTCCAAACATTTTCACAGGGACAGTAAAGAGAATTGATTGAAATTGAATATATGAGGCACATGATGTGTTTGTAGTGTTGAGACTTGAACGTTGTCCTGGAGTCCTTGAGGGGTTTTCTGTGGTACTATGTGCCATTCCTCAACGATGCCTAAATTGATCAAAGTGCTCTGATAATTCAATACTTTCACATAGATTTACAACTGTTGTAGTGCTCAGATCGTTTTGTGGCTCAGGCCCCAGTCAGCATTTGACTCGCTAAATGTTTAATATTTAACAATTAGGTAAACAAGGACAGCTTGATTTTCAGGCTTAATTTAAGGAACAGGTATAGTGTGTTCTTTTTCAATAATGTTCAATTTGAAGATATTGATGTGTGGACAAATATGGAAGCATTTTCAAATATGATTATGATGTTCATGTTTGTTATTCATAAATGTAACGAATATATTTCAGTTTTATTGACTTTTTAAAGATAACATGACATTTGCCTATATGAGAAAGAAATGTTCACCCGACATTATCTAAGAAGTCTGCAATTGTCAAATGTGACACCATATTCGACACCATTATTGCCTCTATCATATTACTGAAACACAATTTCAAGTATTTTCATGAGAAGAAGTCTGCAGAGTAATTCAGACAAATCTGAATATGCTTTTTGAAAATCAGTGGACTATTGGGGAAGCCTCAAGTCACTGGCCCCAAGGGTTTGTAGTTATTCCAATTGGAATGAGATAGAATTGTTCACTGTATGTTTTCTCTCAGTTTTGTACAGTTACTGTTGGTAACCAAATTGACCCTGTGAGAACTGGTAGTCTCAGGCTAGCTGACCATCATGAATTTTAAAGGTTGCTTTAATAACAGCCCATCACAGGGTTTCAAATTGGATAATTTTCTAGGGCACTGACAGATAGTCAGCCAATATGACAGCATTTGGATTCATAAATGCCCAATGGATAATTTATAAATTCATTGAAATTGTTCTGCGATTTGTCTCAAGCAAAGTTACTATAATTGCCACGTTTATTCACCGTCAGGTGTGATGTGTGTAGAATGTGGTAGCTCTTCTCTTATTTCCTGGTATGCATATTACCAAACATTTGATGCAATATGACGTATTATTGTGATAGCTCAAGCTGTTGTGCTTGCAACTTACATATATTTATTCTTAGTGATGCTGTATACAAAATGAAAGCTTTGCTGTAGTCTGTAGATTCATTGTTTGTTCTCATTTGTTTAGTGCAAGTATATTGGAACAAATATTAATGTTGATATATTGTTAGCCTTGTGGTAGCATACAATATGTTTAATTTGAAATGTGAAAGAGTTACGTCCCTTTACATGTAAAAAATAGGTTTTCATTTATTGGACTTTTTAACCATTTTTAACACTTGACAGAAATGGAAAAAAATATATTTGTGGGGTCAGTGGATCAATTATCTGGTATTAACAGAATATTGATCTGTTTTAGATTACTTAACCAGAGATATGTTTCAGAGTTTAAGTTTCTCATTCTGGTGTTGACGCTGGGAGTCCTGGAAATATTGTCGCTGTGTAGTCATTGCTTCTTTTAGTCCTTAACTGGAATTGGAGCTTGCAGACAAGAAAAGTGATGTTTTAATGTTTTTTATGCAAACATGTTGGGATTACTGACCTGAATCTCCCTTTAAAAAACCAAAACAAATATTTAAAATATGATGATGTCAATTTGGTGTAATGTACAGATTTTGACTCCTTGTTTATGAAGATGATATTTCATCCATACAAATATCTAAGCCTCTGGACCCATGAAGATCCGTTTTAGAATTGGTCTTCAGTAACCTATGCTTGTCGTAAGAAGCGACTAACAGGATCGGGCAGTCAGGTTTGCTGACTTGGTTGACATGTCATCGTATCCCAATTGTGTAGATCGATGCTCATGTTGTTGATCACCAGATTGTCTGGTCCAGACTCATTTATTTACAATCCATCGACATATAGCTGGAATATTGCTGAGTGTGGCATAACACTAAACTCACTACTACCACTCGAAGCCTCTGGATTTGACTAGTAGATCTACATTGTTAGATTTATTTCATGACAAATGTGCAAATTATAGATGTTGGCCTTAAACAGATGATCCTGATTGATTTATGTGATGCAGATATCTATAGATTATTTACTTGCAAAAAAGATATATCAAAATCTTCAGATTGTATATATCATTTATTAAGAGATTGTATGGCCAGAGACTATTCTTGCAAATGACCATATCCTATAATGAGGGTGCTTGATATACAGATTTCTTTGCCTCAAATATTGTTTCTATCTTTGATAATATATAGGGTTGAAATGATGTTGAAAGTGGGTATTCTTGTGGATGGAGACATATCAAACGTTCTTACCAGGTACTTTATTTCAGCAATTGATATTTTATACACCTATTTATAAATGTGCTTGTCCAGATACAAATGACAAAACTTTGATTTCTGATTTTATGGATGTTTCGATGGGAACAGACAGATATACACTTGACATATTATGAGAATTAGTTTTGAGAAGCAAGGATAGACAAAACATATCCTTAACAAAAGTGGTATGGCGTGTTTTATTAATTTTTCATTTAGTTTTTGTAAGAAGTATTCTGAATGTATATATTTGTTTAAGAAGGAATTGAAAAGGCAATATTCCATCCTTTGCAATATCTGGTATTTTCTTTTCCTGGATTATAGAATACTTGAACTGTACATTTAGAAGCATTAGCTCATCGTTTCCTCGTTTCTTACACAAGTAAGGGCGGTGGGCTAGCCTAGTGGTTAAAACGTCTGCTCGTCACGCCGAAGACCCGGGTTCGAATCCCCACATGGGTACAATATGTGAAGCCCATTTCTGGTGTTCCCTGCCATGATATAGCTGGAATATTGCTAAAAGCAGCATAAAACTGAACTCACTCACTCACTCACTCTTACACAGGTCCAAGGGAGATAATTCTTATGGTTACGGCATGGGTGGCTCAGGCAAAGTCACGACAATTTGCTGTGTTGTGCATCCCTTTGAATATGCAAAATGATGATAGGTTGAAATCCCAGTTAATTGGTTTTCTAGATTTATTTCCCCATACCCATATTTGTGGGTTTCATCAAATGGTAAATGCTAAAGACTTACATCACATTGGTCTGTCCTCCCACATCTGAGTGAGTGAGTGAGTGTAGATTTATGCCACTTCTAGTGTTATTCCAGCAATATCACAGTTGGGGTCACCAGAAAATTTAACCGGGCCTTTGGTGTGATGAGCGAACGCTTAAACCACTAGACTACCCCACCGCCCCACATTAAGCTGAAACGGCAGAAGTGGAATCCAGTTCGAGGTGGCATTGGAATCAGTCCACTGGCTGTAACAAAATTATTTGATGATACTGAACCTCAAGAAGTGACATACTGCATGGTCCTTGTGGGGGCGGTGGGGTAGCCATGTGGTTAAAGTGTTCACTTGTCACGCGCAAGACCCGGGTTTAATTCTCCACATGGGTACAATGTGTGAAGCCTATTTCTGGTGTCCCCCACCGTGATATTGCTGGAATATTGCTAAAAGCAGCATAAAACTCAATGCTATGGCCATAAAAGAAGTGAGTTGACTGGACCTTAATATGTAAGACAGTGTATCCTATTTTCAAACTGGGCATTAGAAGATTTCCCTGTGTTAGTTACTCCGTCCTGTGTTCTCAGATTGTGCATAATCAGCAAAAATGAAATGGTACTGTAGTTGTTCAACAAACCACAGAATCACACTGAATGATTAGATGCTAAACCATGCATGAAAATGTTGGCTATATTGCTGTACTTCAAAAATATTATTATCCCATCTGCCAGTTCTTTGCTGACCAAGATAAGTCTATTTGCGAAAAAAACCCAACTTTTTATGAATCTTGATGAAATTGTGTGCACAGTCATCTCAATAAAAGTATCTTCCCCAAAATATTCATGATAGCTGACTATTTTGTTCAGTATGTATTATGGGGCGGTGGGGTAGCCTAGTGGTTAAAGCGTTGGCTCGTCACGCCGAAGACCCGGGTTCGAATCCCCACATGGGTACAATGTGTGAAGCCCATTTTTGGTGTCCCCCGCCGTGATGTTGCTGGAATATTGCGAAAAGCGGCGTAAAACCAAACTCAGTCAGTCAGTCAGTCAGTCAGTATGTATTGACAAAGTTTACATGAATCCTAACCATTTTTTATGGACAATTTTGCTGGGTTAACCTCAGTCTTGTTCACTGCATCATAGTCCGGCACATGATTGGTGCCATCCTAAAAGACAGTCTAATGATTATTGTTGAAGTCATGTTTTGATATTGTTTTTATCGTTATAGCTGATAAAGAATCCGTGCAAATTTGTTAAAAATCTAGAAACTGTCTTAAAGTAATAATTGCATGAGGCTGCTGCATATCGCATAGAGCAAGTAGTCCACTGTAAACATTATCCATATAATTTGCATTTTTTTCCCTTTTGCAATAGCAAATGACTGCATTCTGAAACAAATAAGAATGTGTGTATTGCAATAATTTTCGACCAGGGCCTCCTTTGACAAAGCGCTAAGGTGATTTAAGTCACAAAGGTAACCTTAGTGCAATGTTAAAGAATGGTAGTTAAGGTTAACCTTAGTAAAGGTTGCATCATGAAAGGAGCCCCGGGCGAGTAGAAACTGTGTGAGCCATATAATGAAGAAAGTTTCATTGCTTGCAGGCTTTAGAGATTAGGTTGGAGTAATGTTGTTGACAATACTGACTAGAGTTGATGTTGTTGATCATAAGCGATAATCAACAAAAACACTAAAATTTCATGGCCAAGGACTGGTAATTTTTTGTAGACAGTAGAAGAGAATTTGGTCTTTGGTCTGCACCATTTTCTCCATTAACCCCATCCCCAAACACATGTAACATTTTTCACACAGGAAGGTATTTCTATATATTGCCATGAAAAATTGTTATGTATACCTTGTATGAATTATTTATTTGATCACGCATATGTAACCATGATTGTTGTGCTATAGTAACAAGCTGTGCAATGTGAATTGCATTTGGGAATGTTTTGGGCACAGAAGAGTTTGGTGATGCACATGTGATGGATGTTGATTTGGCATTAAGTGTTCACTATACATACAATTGGTAGTGTCGACTCGTGATATTTCATTGTCATGTTTGCTAGAAGTCCTTTTGAACATGCATGTGTGTCTTGGGCTGTATGGCTAAGGCAGTTGACAGATTTTCTCATTTTTATATGCTACAGTTATGATGTTCACTTTGCGCACAATGCATTTATGATCCTTACTTCAGCTTAAGTAGTGTTTCCAGGTCTGTCGGCTCCCTGTCAATTTGTTTCTAGGTTTGCCAGTGCCCTCTAGATGTGTTTCTAGGTTTATCAGCACCCCGTCTGTGTTTCTAGGTCCTGGGGTTGTCATCACCCTCTCGATGTGTGTCTAGGTCTGTCAGCACCCTCTTGATATGTGTCTAGGTCTGTCAGCACCCTCTTGATGTGTGTCTAGGTCTGTCAGCACCCTCTCGATATGTGTCTAGGTCTGTCAGCACCCTCTTGATGTGTGTCTAGGTCTGTCAGCACCCTCTTGATGTGTGTCTAGGTCTGTCAGCACCCTCTTGATGTGTTTCTAGGTCTGTCAGCACCCTCCTGATGTGTTTCTAGGTCTGTCAGCACCCTCCTGATGTGTTTCTAGGTCTGTCAACACCCTCCTGATGTGTTTCTAGGTCTGTCAACACCCTCCTGATGTGTTTCTAGGTCTGTCAGCACCCTCTTGATGTGTTTCTAGGTCTGTCAGCACCCTCTGGATGTGTTTCTAGGTCTGTCAGCACCCTCCTGATGTGTTTCTAGGTCTGTCAACACCCTCCTGATGTGTTTCTAGGTCTGTCAACACCCTCCTGATGTGTTTCTAGGTCTGTCAACACCCTCCTGATGTGTTTCTAGGTCTGCCAGCACCCTCCTGATGTGTTTCTAGGTCTGTCAACACCCTCCTGATGTGTTTCTAGGTCTGTCAGCACCCTCTTGATGTGTGTCTAGGTCTGTCAGCACCCTCCTGATATGTGTCCAGGTCTGTCAACACCCTCCTGATTTGTTTCTAGGTCTGTCAGCACCCTCCTGATGTGTTTCTATGTCTGTCAACACCCTCCTGATGTGTTTCTAGGTCTGTCAGCACCCTCTTGATATGTGTCTAGGTCTGTCAGCACCCTCTGGATGTGTTTCTAGGTCTGCCAGCACCCTCCTGATGTGTTTCTAGGTCTGTCAGCACCCTCTTGATATGTGTCTAGGTCTGTCAGCACCCTCTTGATATGTGTCCAGGTCTGTCAACACCCTCCTGATTTGTTTCTAGGTCTGTCAACACCCTCCTGATGTGTTTCTAGGTCTGTCAACACCCTCCTGATTTGTTTCCGGGTTTCTCATTATCCTGGCTGAAATATGGTACTGAACCAAGCTCACTCATGTCTCACTCATTTGGGAAATACTGACAACAAATTGTAACATGATTGTGATTGCCCACACTGGCTGGCCTCCACGAATTGTGCCCAATATGGCATAGACCAGTGTAAACAGTGGTTCTTACAGTGGTGTGGTGTGCATGTATCACTGTTATCACATCCATTTATGTTCAGATAGGGATGATAGTGGAAAAATGTGTACAGTGTTGGTTAAATATAGTCATATCTTGTCACTGACAATAGATTTTATATACCGGTAGGAGCGACTCAAATGCCCCCAACAATAGTCTATTGAGATCTAGGTGCTATGTGTTATTTTTTGTAAAGGACTTATATAATGGACACATGTTATTTTAGCTTTTCTGGTAGAAGTATATAGTGCTATATTGCCATCATTTCAGTGTATGCAAATATCATTATCCATCCATTGTATATATGTCATAAACCTCATGTGTAATTCCTACCAAGTTTTCATCTTTGAAATACCATCAAACTTTGAGATTGTAGACACAAGGCTTTGAGGGACATGTTGGGAAATATCCTTTGATATCTGTTATGACACACAGATAGTTTTGATGACTGGAGTGTTGGTTGCAGACATTATTATGCCAACTACATGATGTGGATCGGTTAATAATGATGTTGGTTGCATGGAACACTCTTTCGTTTCCTTCTGTCACAAATCCCACAGTAGTTTACAAGTTTGGACACTAACTAAGGAGCTGCGTTAAAGGCATGACCAGTGTCTCTTTTGTGAAGGTGCGTTCTCATGGTGAGACTTGTAGTAACAACTTGTAGCATACGACTTGTAGTAACAACCAAGATCGTAACGACTGCATTTGTGTACTTTTTAAGTCGCATACAACTTACATCTCACGATATTCTCACATATGACTGGATAACATGGAACCGTCGAGCGAAGAAGAAACGCTGACGTTAATGTCAGTCTTACATTTCGCAGGAAGACTGGATTCTTCGGCGGAACACGGCTGGAGCTTATCATTGCCTTTTTCGAGAACTTTATCAGGAAGATTCATGGTCACTGAAGAATTTTCTCCGTATGGATAAGTCAAATTTTGACATTTTGTTTTAGTCGTGTCTCGTACCTGTCACTCTGAGGTGGACACAGATTCTCCGCGATTTGATTGGTCCGACTTGTAGTAGGAATTAGGACAAATCCATGTATTACAACTCGGCTGCGACTAGTTTGCGACTTCAAATCGTTACGATTTGGGTGTTCTCATGTTGCAACTGTGTTGCATGCTTCAAGTTGTTGCTGCAAGCTGCACCCTGAGAACGCACCTTAATGAGAAATGTTTGGGGTTTTTAATGCCATGATCGAAATTGTCCGGTTAGATGAAGGCAATCAAAAATAGTCAAGGCTGGCAGACAATCCAATGACTGATTTCATGAGCATCGATCAACTCAACTGGGATACCATGACACACATCAACCATATCATCTAGCCAGACCACCCAATCCTGTCACTCACTTCTCATGGGTTGCGGAATACCAGTTTTAACTTGGATCTTCAGGAGTCTACCAGAAAAGAATTGGATGCAAAATGGATTGGGTGAACAATGCATCCTGAATTTTGGCTTGGATGGCAGTGACGTGGATTCTTTTCCCAACATCGACAAAATCTTATTGTGTTCTCACCCTCATGGAAGGCAATCTGACGAGAAACAATCAAACTAATTCAAACAAAATGTTGCCTGGTAACGGAATGGAATGAGTCACGGCCTTACTTGAATCCATTTCTTTTCCAGATTACTTGCAAATAATAGTGACAGTGTGTTCCCTTCAAAGAACCAAGCCCCTGACGATTGACAAAATGATTTGCCAAGTTCTTTATCTGTCATCATCATTGTTGTGTTTCTGGACTTGTCATGGCTACTGACAAACCCCGTGTCATATTTCATACTATTGTCTATTAAACTGTTAAAAGTCACTGTCATTTTAGTACAGCATATTGTGTGAGGTCCTTCTCCTTTGTTCGTTGTGGTCCTGTCTGTGTTAAAGGGGCGGTGGGGTAGCCTAGTGGTTAAAGCGTTGGCTCGTCACACCGAAGACCCGGGTTCGATTCTCCACATGGGTACTATGTGTGAAGCCCATTTCTGGTGTCCGCGGCCGTGATATTGCAGTAATATTGCTAAAAGCAGCGTAAAACCATACTCTCTCACTGTGTGTTAAATCTGTTCTGTACAAGTCCCTACGTGTTTACATTTGTATGCGTCTCATAGTGTTTATACATCGACATCTCATCATTGGTGCTTTAGCGCATATTTTACACAGCAAATAAATATACCCAACTGTTTTCATAGTTTGTGTTTCGTTTTATAAAATGTTTGCGTTGTTACTTTTGCCGGATACTAAACGCGAAGATCCGAGTTAGAACTGATCTTCAGTAACCCATGCTTGTCGTAAGAGGCGACTAACGGGATCGGGTGGTCAGGCTCGCTGACTTGGTTGACACATGTCATCGGTTCCCAATTGCGCAGATCGATGCTCATGCTGTTGATCACTGGATTGTCTGGTCCAGACTCGATTATATACAGACTGCCGCCATATAGCTGGAATATTGCTGTGTGCGGTGTGAAACTCAACTCACTCACTCATTCGTGGTATCAACACGTGTGTCTACACCTCAAGGTTATAATGACGTACATCACGGCTTGTCAGCTTAATGTGGCAGGAAAGGCGGAAGTGATGCAGATCCGAAGCCCCATTATATGGACAAAATATATACATATGTGTGTAATTTACACATAGAGTATATATAGTCACATGAGCGAAAACACGTTTACATATGTTCATGTCAGACAAAGGTTAACTTTATTTTACCATAAAATCAAGTATTTTCTAATCATTTGAGACACTGCTACGAGCAAGCTGGTCATTTTTGTTGTTGAGTTTTTAGCATGAATGTAAACATACTGACTGAGGCAACCATAGCTAATTCGTAAAAGGGGTCTGAGTATACCTACTGCGAGGAAGCTAGTGTGCGTGATGTGGACTTTTTTCCTCGAACAATTCAACTGGATTTCTAGATTATACATAATGAAAATTTCACATTATTTACGGCAACACGGATTAGCTAATAGCGCATTGCCGGGAAAGCCACATTCACACGACCACTCAACCATATCCATTGCCAGTTAAGCCACACCATTGTCAACTCCGTTTTTCTTAAATGTGGCTTTCCCGGGTTGTAACCGAGTTAAAAGAGAGACCCTGCAAGTATGGGATTATCGGATTACGTGAGGAAATGAATTTGTCTCAAAATTCTGGACTGGTTATTGTACTAAGTTGCGCAAGAGGACGGAACCCAGTCAGCAGGAAACGAGACTGTTGTGTAATCAATGTTTTGACTTGTTTTACCCGTGACCTCATAGCGTCCCCACGTGACCGGTAAACCCGAACAAATCCGTCATCCCCGATCATGGAATTTTACCCGTGACGTCAGAGAGTCCGGATAATTACATGTCCAAATATGGATGTGTAACTTCCATTGACAGGGTATAAATACGTTTACCATTCAGCTTACAGAATGGGGACGCTATGACGTCATCCTTCCGGTGACCTCAAAATTTTAGACTCAAGAGGCATATGTTCAACGAAATACAGAACCATGTACATATAATAAGTAAGTTACTAGTAATAGATTGGCCACCTTATGATCAAACTCAACAGAATCCCTCACATGAACCTCCTGTGCCAGAAAACATGGCTCTCTTGGCAAAGAATATAAAATGCTTATTTCGCAATTTGAAAAATTATCAACCCAGAATGTATCAACCGATTTCTCTCGTCATGCGAAAATGTCAATCCAGAATTTTTAATCCAATGTAATTTTGATAATTTTGTACCGCCAGTGTCGAGACCGTTTTCTCTTCCACATATCCCTGTGTGTTACGTAATCCACTTTGAGCGGCAGTCAGATGTTTAGAGTTATTTCATCAGTGTAAAACACCTCAGCAGAAATTGGCGAGATCATTCTACCGTTGTCAAGTAATATCGATCGACTCTCTTCCTTGACACCAGTAAAATATATGTATAGAAATGTCACAACATACTACACTGAATAAGTGAAAAGCATCTTGCCTTTATTGTAGGATTGAGAAACAAGTGACTGATGCAGATATAGTACACAAAATCAAATCTTACTGCAACATCGTCAACGTTTACCTATACAATGATGTGTTCATACTTCAAATGAGACGACTCCCGACAAATTAGATTAACATCTGTTATGGACACAGAAATAACACAGATGTTTCTGTACCCGTGGTGCAGAACGAATATATATTTGTGACAGTAATATCTTCAACAATTGCCTTGCCTGAAGAGTTATTAAATTACCACTATTGTCTCTCAATATGCCTTCAGCATGTGAAACATTTATGCAACAGTTTGTACCAACATACTCTATCACTGTCCTCAAACTAAACCTTCTCCTTTTTCTTTGTCCATTGGAACTGACATTGACCTTCAACTTGGCCAGTTTAAGGAGCTCCTGAAATGTCTTTTTTACGCCGTTGAGGTCCTTGGCACAAACATCCATGTACTTGGTTTTCCATTCTAGTCTGGCGAAACTTTCAGCACCAGTTTGCCCCGTGATTCTGTTATGAACTTCCGTGTCATTCTTGTTTCCAACCAAAAGGATCGGACATTTGTTGTTCCTCTTGATACGAATGATATCATCCCTGATCATGGCCACTGTCTCGAACGACGATTCATCGTCCAAAGAGAATACTAGAATAAATGCATCACCCGACTCAATTGCCATCCTTCTTCTTGTATCCACCTGGCGTGTCCACGATCTCCAGAGGCATTTGTCGTTCTTCCTCACCTATCAGAGTTGTCTGGGATTCAAGCTCAATGGTGAGCCAGTGTAAATCAAGAAATTCATTATGTAGGAACTGAGAGATGATGGCACTCTTCCCAACTCCAATAGCACCCAAAACAACGATCTTGAATGTTTCGTTGGTACTACCACTTGGCATGATTGAGATCAACTTTCAAAGGCGACTACTGCTTGTAGAGATGCAGATACTGTTGGGAGTCTTGTCTGAAGATACCTGGATCAGGTGTGAGGCTTTTATAGAAGAAGATGTTTAATAATAACTCTTATTTTTCACACGCCAGTCACGTAGAGAGTTCAAATTAAGCCTCTAACTGTACTAACTGGAGGCTCTGTTCATATGTTTGGCGCTACCTTTGTTGCCGAGCAATCACCAGTAATAGTATTGTGAACTTCTTTATTGCAATGAGTGCGACGTTTCGGTGTAGGTACTAAAACCGTTATCAAGCAAGTGATACCTACACCGAAACATCACACCCATTGCAATAAAGAAGTTAATGTGGCTTTTCCATCCTTACGAGGTACCCATTCACAGCTGGGTGGACTGGGACGCTTAGTCACAGTACTTTGTCCAACGCTTATCTGTACCCGCAACTAGGTGTTTGCACGTATTCATGTGGCCACCATCTGGTCATCTACCAACGGATTCGTGGGTTCTTTTAAGTGCACAGGGCTGTGTACTGTACACTAGGGGTTGTGACAACACTGAAAGAGTCTGCACACAAAGGTGACTCCAAGGTCCAGTAATAGTTGTTTAAGTTATAACAAGAGATGAAGTCTATTTAAGGTGGTCCTTATTATGACCATGATCATAACTCATCTCCGATGTTATACCGGCACATATTGCGCTAATACAATTGAGCAGGTGCGCTGTCATGACAAGTAGTTCGAAACAACCTGATAGGAAGAGAAGATACATTGTTCTGTTTGTTGTTTCACGCTGCACTCGGCAACGTTCCAGCTATATGACGGCGGTGTGAAAATAATCGAGTCTGGACCAGGCAATCCAGTGACTGACATCATGAGCATCGATCTACGAAAACGATGACATGTATCTCAACCAGTTCTAACCCGGTATATTGTGGAGATATTCTGACCCAGGGAAAAGTAGTAGATGAAATACAAATTATGTTCAAGTGTTTTAACACCGGTGACGTTGCTGAAACATTGGGGCATACGTGCTGAAAGGCTATATTGATAATACATGGCTGTGGTGAGATTCACTCCTATGATATCAGGTTCAAATGTTCAAATCCCATATTTTCCATCATGTTTCTGGATTTGTCAGCGTCTTGGGGAAAGGTCTGAGACTCTCTGTTAGTTAAAAACCAAGAGGTTCCCGACAACCAAATCTTTTAAGTTGAACCTCACGTCTGGCGAGGGTTGCTGGGGCCGCATTCGCACCAGGAATACCATGGCTTTCTAATTTAGCTACCTCTTAAGCATTGGTAACCCACCTACCGCTTGTTCTCATTCAGTTTTATTATCAGATAGGATCTCATTTCATTCCAGAAATAAAGAAGGCGAAACACTGCGACCTCTGACTTTATTATTATTTACCAGCGTACACGAGACTGTTAGTATATGTATGTCTGCATCACGAATCCTTCTGACACATGACAGTCTCTTGTCTCATTTGTAAATATCTATCTGTTATCAATTTATGTAATCTTCTTTGGCTTGAGATGTCAGGTTATTAGCTGAAAGTGACTGTACGTTTAGTTGAAGATGACTGTATGGGGAGTCTACTTTCCATAATTTATTTGTCCATGATATCCAACATAGCCTCCATGTCCATGATTGTGTTGACGACGGTTTCCACGGTGGTGTTCGTTTCCATGGTGGTGTTCACTTCCACGATGTGTTTGTAATACAGGTTGGGTTCTCTGTCTTCTGTAACTAGTCCACCAATCGTTATGTTGATGTTGAGGGCTGGGTCTCTGAGGTCCACGTCGTCTGTTTCCATTTCCTCTACTACTAAACAATGATTTCATTATACTCGACAAACCTTCACGTGTAAACTCTATTTGAGGATGTTGACCTCCCTCAGTTCCTGTATGATGATTGCGTCTACCATGACTGCTCATTCTCATATTTTTGTCCCGGGGTAACCTGCTCCTTGACCTTCTAAATTGTCGAGGGTCTGAGTCTTCGTCTTCACGCCCACGCTCTCCTTCGTCTTCAAGTCCATCCTCTCCTTCGTCTTCAAGTCCATCCTCTCCTTCGTCGTCAAGTCCACCCTCTCCTTCGTATTCGTCATCTGATTCTTCGGAAGTCACCGGTGTGCATGATCTTGTTTTCGTTTTTGTCTGTGGACAGGTGTCGCCTCCATCAACTAAGGACTGGGCCATTGTCTGCTGTTTAGTTCTTGGATAACACGCAGACCATTCCCCGGTATTTTCATATTCGCAAGACGAATCTGAAACACCGAAACTTATAAGGTGCCAAAGGAAACTGCAACCATGAGGGCCGAGTAAAATTTTTATAAATGAGCTACGTTCAAAAATGCATTAATTGGCTATTTTCTATTTTGTTGGAGAAAGGTTTTGTAGGAATTTTTCAGAATTAATCATATGAGAGCTACACATTAGCCTAAACGTAACATGACGCCAAAACTATACAGCCCCGATTACCTGGAAAAGCAGATTGTACTAGGTGCAACAGACAAAATAGCAGTTAAAACTACATCAGTGGATAAGTGAATATTAGGGATGACACAAGGTGTTTTCGCGAAAAGTGTAAGAATGTCCTGCAAGGCCGATAGTTCTCGATCGATATGAATTTCTTAAAAAGGCATATATGTTCCTGAAAAATATGTTGTACAATTTGCCAATTTCAAACTGCACATTGTGTGAGACTGTCGGAGGAGGAGGAGAAGGAGAAGGAGGAGGACTACTCTGAGCCACTCTAATGGTATCGGAACGTGTGTTGAGGAGATAGAGATACAGTACAACCAGAAATCATTGAGAATTTAAAGATTGTATTGTTTATATTTTTTTCACTCAGTACTTACGTATCAAATGTGAATATTAGCAGAACATAACTCCAGATTCAAAGACAGGTGAACAGTTGGTATTTTGTCAAGTCACCATGGGCAGCAATGCAGGCTTCAATGCGGCGGGGCATACTACTGATCAAAGAAGTTAGAAAGTCGTGGTCCATGCTGTCCCAATATCGGACCACCTCTTCTTTAATTTCAGCAATATTTGTCAGATTTTTCTTATTGACACTTTCCTTCATAAGTCACCAAACATTTTCTATTGGATTTAGGTCAGGGCTATATCTAATAATGTCATATCCACAAAATTCCATAGAACACGTGAGCAGATGGAAGTAAATGTCCCTCGAGAATATCTATGTACAGCTCACTGTTCATATTCCCTTCAAATACACAGAGGGGCGTTGCCCTTAACACAGATATGCCACCCCACACTACTGCATTGTTTATCACTGTGTATCCTGAACAGTTACTGACTCAATCTGGTAACTACTGCATTGTTTATCACTGTGTGTCATGAACAATTTCTGACTCAATCTGGGATTCACTGCATTGTGTATCACTGTGTGTCCTGAACAATAACTGAGACACTCTGGGATCCACTGCATCAGGACATGTTCTGAGCATTTATTGAGACAAACGACCGAGTGTGTCCGTGTTTTTGACCCTCTAAACTTTAGGACCATCCTCACCTTTGGATTCGTCCTTTGATTCTTCGTCAGTTTCTTCCTCATTTACTGATTCTGGTGTGCATGGCCTTGTTTTGGTTTTTGTCTGTGCACAGGTGTCTTCTCCATCAACTAAGAACTGAGCCATCGTCTGCTGCTTTGTTCTTGGATAACACACAGACCATTCGCCGGCGTCTTCATAGTAGCAAGACGAATCTGAAACACGGAGCCGATAATGTGCCAAAGAAATTGCAGCAACGACCTCGAGGAAAAGAGTGAAAAACATTAGCTTTTTGAATTGTCATTTTGTTTAAAGAAATGCTTTAAGGGGCTATTTTGTATTTCGTGTGAGTATTTCATAATCAGTTATATGAGAGCTACAGATTGGCATACATATAACATGACAACACCAAAGAATATGCAAACCGATTATCTGAAGAAGCAGATTGCAAATGGCAAAATATGTGAATTATATCATATCAATGGATCAGTGACAGTTTGTGATGACACCAGGTGTTTGCGAAAAGATCAAGGATGTCCTGCACGACCTGGGCCCACTTGCACAGAGCAATCTTAGTTACACCCTCAATCGCACTTTGCAGAATTTTCATGAAAAACATTCCAAGAAATCTTCGAAGGAAACGATTACGTGGACGATAGCATATATTTTTCTACACTTTAACTGTCTTGATTTATGAACTGAGAATGTGATATTTCAACCACGGAAATACCTACCCATGTTTTATGAAAATATTGAACTGCGAAAATATACATTCATAAATTTGGGTCTAGATTTAGTGACTTAATAATTATGAAAATTATAATAATATATCAAATATCGACAATATTTACTTTATTTAGGTGATATAACACCCAAATCCACGATTTGCCACTGGTTGTCAATGAGACATTGTTTAATGCACAGCTGGTTTTTTTCCTTTTTGTTTTTTTTGTGTATGTAAAATCCTAAATATACCCTAGAAGTATTGGTTTTCTCACAATATAACAAGAAAATGTAATATATGGCTACAGAAGTGTTGTAAAAAAATTCATGACGGGGAAATACGAATATCAAATAATATATCGATTGTTAAATATTCATTCACAGTATATTAATGATATGACCCTATTGTGTTGATAAATATTTTTCTAAAGTGAAATTAAAAATTGAATCTTGATTTTGCACGTTAACTTGTATCTAATTTTTGATTACTTTAATGATTAACTAAGACAAAATCACTCCATCACCGAAAAGAAAATATCTTGAACTCTGCGATTGGGCATGACAGACTCTACGGCAACGGCATGGGCCAGAAACCACTCCCATCTTGCCCATAAACTAAAATTATCTGCTCTTGAGTTAATGAAAGGTCACGGCCATTGTTAATCGCACGCGGACACCATTTGTTAGTATCCTTCCTTGATTATCAAAAGGTATGTTGTTTCACACTTATTCCAACATTGAATCGGGTGGGAATAGTACTTTGTGATATCGACTCAATAGTTCTGTGGTTCACTACAGCAAATAACAATGTATCCGACGTTAAATCGGTTTATGCATTCTCCGTGTTGTTGAAGTGAAATCAAATACCTGTCTGTCTGTCAACCTATTTATAAGGACGGCTGCTGAATAATTACTGAGACAAACTCGAAAACGCTACATTAGTATGTTTGCTTAACACTCACGGGATTCAGTTCAATTGTCAAGATAGTTGTCTAGTCATTTTGAGAAGTGAAGTTTCAAACGATGCATAATACTTACTCTCATCTGCAGAATTGTAACAACTATGTAAGAATCCCCTTTTTTATTTTTCTTCCGCCTTTAATACCATCCAGCCACACCTTTTGATGAGTAAACTGTTTAATCTAGATGTTCATAGCAGCATTATCAGATGGGTTAAAGAATTCATGTTACATAGAACTCAGCATGTCAGTGTCAATGGCTATTAATCGTCTTTTCTCTCAACCTCTACAGGAGCTCCATGGGGCTGTGTTCTTTCACCCTTACTCTTCATTTTGTATGCCAGTGACTGTTACTTGTCATTAAAAGACGTGTTTACTGTGAAATTCTCAGATGACGCCGCTGTTGTTGGCCTAATTTCTGATTCTGAACATAATTATCGCCAAGGCATTAAAAAATGTAAAGACGATTTTCTTTTTCTGAATGTAAAGAAAACTAAAACTAATGGTGGTTGATTTTCAGAGAAATAAGGAATCTCTACACCCACTTATATACTAGTATTTCATAATGTAATAAATGAAAGAGTGGACAATTACAATTATATCGAAGTCATTTTAGATTGAAAACTTTCGTTTTCAAAACATATCGATCACATTTACAAAAAAGGCCAACAGCGACAGTCACTTTATTTCCTCCGCCGCTTAAGAAACGTGTCTATTGACAAAGCCATAAAGACCGTTTTTTTCATCAAACCTTTATTCAAAGTGTGTTGACCTACAATTTTTTCTCTGTTGGTATGGGGGTCTGTCTGCTCGCAACAAAAACAAACTTTAAAAAAAATTGTTAATACTCCCAGCAAAATTGCTGGAGTGTCTTTCGAGTATATTCTCCTTTATCTATGAGCGCCAGATTGTCAAAATGGCAACTAAAATTAGATTTGATAGCACCCATATTTGATCTCACCATATTTAATGGAAAATGGACTCGGAGTCCAGCTAAACCCGATTCGTGCTAGAGTACTCGAGTACCCGTGGAAACTAGGGCTGCGCAATATAACCGGTTTACCGGTTTTTACCGGTTCAGACATGAAAACGATACGTATTGCGATACGCTAATCGAAAACCGGTATTTTGACATGCATTCGGAAAACTTCGTAACACTCGGAAATCTTCGGATATTTCCGTTTTTTGAATTGTTCTTTTCCCTGTTTCATTAGTGCCAAATGTTACTTACATTATTATTTTGTCATGATTAAAAGTTTTTGTTAAAGGTTAATCAATCATAGTGATTTTGTCGTGTTTTTGCTTTATAATCAAGCATTAACTCGATTATAAATAGTTTTTGTTAAAAAAATAATTCTTGCAATATATTGCAATACATATCGCAATATATGCTTCCGCATCGCAATTCATCGCAATATGAAAATTCTCTGCAATACCCACCCTTAGTGGAAACCCTTAGAAGTGTGAAAGAATCTGTTAGCAGTATAGACCAACGTGATGCAGGCAATGGACATTTGACATTTCCTTGAATTCTACCAGCATGAAAGTTGCCAATCCTGTTTTTATTATTTCTCGTAATTAAAGCTCTTAGTTTGTGAGCACCTCATTTGGAGGTGCTCACGAACTAAGAGCTATAATTTCGGATTCGAACTAAAAAGGTCTGTATTAACACAGCCGTACAATGAACAATAGCCACCCGTGGTTAAGTCACACAATATTGTTGTAGTGGAACTTACCCTGTCCTCCCGTCACCACGTGTACAGGAAGGCAGACCCCCACAACCATTAGCGCCAGATAATGAAGCTCCATTGTCACTGAAAACGAAAATGAACAAAGGGTGTCATGATCTCAAATATGCAGAATGTCAGAGTGAGTTCTGATTAATGTCGTTTGGTTTTCAGTATTAAAGGCATCATATCACACCGCACTTCTCTCAGCAAAATATTGCATTTCTCTCAATAATACTAACTATCAGCCCTCAGGGAAGCTACCATATAATTTATTCCCAAGAAAATTACGTATTTAGATTACAAAATTAAAATAAAAAGTTCGAATGAATTAATTCAACGTTGCAACGCCCTCTACCGGCCGAACTTTATTTCAAGCGAACCCCATATAGTTATGTCCCTTGGAGCGCTCTTTACGAATATCATACGCACAACTTGTGATTGAAACCAGTTCGGCAAACACCGACAACGCACAGGCCCTCGTGTCTTTGCGAGCATTAAAGATTGTATAAAATATATACAGAAAATTGAGATGACCCCCGACTCGAAATGCTTCACAGTATAATACATTATGGTGTATTGTACTGTGAAGCATTTCGAGTCGGCAGTCATCTCAAAAACAACATTTCTTTAATCATTAATCCTCGCAAAGACACGAGGGCCTGTGCGACAACGCCGCGTGCGACAGTTTTCGATGTACGGAGCAATTGTTTACATTTCCATGTATGGGAAGTGTTCTCTCTTTGGAAGCTGTTCGCCTCGAAGTTTCAATTATCGATTTCAGGCAAGTCGTAAGAGATAATAAGTATTTTATTGTATCAATAGGAAGCTAAAGTGGCGGGGGACAAAAGGATTGAACTCACAGTATACCCACTGGCAATCGAACGCGGTTTTGGCGTAACGAGAGAACACTCGAACCACTAACCCAGCCCACCTACACTTCAATATTCACATGTCAAAGTGAGTGAGTGAGTATAGTTTTGTGCCGCATTTAGCAATATCACAGCAATATCACGACGGGGGACGCCAGAAATGGGCTTCACACGTTGAACCCATGTAGGGAGTCGAACCCGGGTGTTTAGTCGTGACGAGAGGACGCTTTAACCATTAGGCGACCCTACCGCCCCAACAAGTCAAAGCAGGTCAGACGTATATCGTAGGAAAGCCCTAAGAGATGCCGTTCTTGCATGTTTACTATTTGATGGACCTCATAAGTACTGACAAATCTGGAATCATAACTACGGCGAACCGGGATTCGAACCCACAATCATGAGACCCTGACACGCGTAAGGGACGCAACTCTGCACAGACGATTTGACCACCCTTCCCACGTCGATATAACAAGGCCAAGCTATTTTAACATCGAGGTCATATTTTCACGCTGAACCTTGATTTCATTGTTTTCGTAATGTTTTGTATACAATAACTTGTCGTGGAAACTCGCAGTTTTGGGTCGAATTGTGTCAATATAAAACGTAATGCAGGAAAACAAAATTGTTTTTGGAAACGATACCTATCACGTTAAAACCAGTTTCTGTGTAAATTTAAGTGTCATATAATTTTGTCATGGAAACTCGTTGCTTCATGCCGCACGGTTTAAAAATATAATACTGATAAAGAAAAAGTACATGTTTTACAGTGGCAGTATTATTGTTTTCGGAAAAACTAACTATCGTCAAGCTGAAATTATTTTCCCTCCGAAAATCAAGCAATTTCTACCCTCTAAAGATTCTTGCGCCAAACAAAAAAACAAACAAACAAACAAGGTACTCACCACAGCTGCTCTGAAGGCAACGTCGACAACTACATGGGTCGGTGGGTATTTATAACATTTTTATAACATTCCAGTGTCGTGGCATAATACATTATAGGGCTGTATAAATCTCGACGGTTTTAATGAGAACCTTGAAAATATTTGATGTGTTGTGCCACAACATCGTTACATCGCGTCCTTGAAGGTTTTTTGGTCTTGATAAAATCTGTAAACTTACACCATAACTTTTTATTAACATTGAATCGTGCGTGTCTGCTCACATGTTACGCCACCTTTGAAAGAAATAAACTTTTATGAATCGCATAACGCACGACAGTTGGGTATCTAGAAATCTTGTCTTTGAAAATAAAGACAAAAAACAACGTATTTTCCTTTCATGAGTTTACAGCAAAGTAGGGCTGAAACGGTTACCTAGGTACTCGAGTACGAGGCGGGTAGGAGCATTACTCGGGAGGTAAAATACAAGAGTCTAAAAAATTCGGAGGAGGGAGGGTGGGGAGGAGGACCCCTGGACTTACCTTAGTCCATTGTTTGGCTCAAAAATGCGGACCGATGAATTGCAATCCAAATCGAAAACTAATAAACATATAATACTTAATGAAACGCTGGTCATAATCAAAACATCTCACCAACTCTGCGATTTATTTGCAGAATATATGTACTAAAATTAAAAAAGTTGTTTAACAAACTATCATTAAAATTTGGACACAGTTCACTATTTGTTACGAGGGAGGAGTGCAGAGAAAGGGACAGCCAGGTGTTCGAGAAGCACATGCACAAGTGCCGACAAAGCTATTGATTCATTAATCTGTGCTGTGCCGTCTCCATCCTTTCTCGCACACCTGACTGTCCCTTTCTCTGCACTCCTCCCTCGTAACAAATAGTGAACTGTGTCAATATTTTAATGACAGTTTGTTAAACAACTTTTTTATTTTTAGGACATAAATTCTGCAAAAGCTTCACAGAGTTGGTCTGACGTTTTGATTATGATCAGTGTTTCATTGAGTATTTTATGTTTATTAGTTTTCGCGTTAGATTGCAATTCATCGGTCCGCTTTTGAGACAAACGGACTATATAGGATGAACTCGACGTGTACGTCAACATGAAAACACGCTTTAGAGGAGAGGGAGGGGGTGGGGGAGGAGGGAGCCCCGGACGAGCCTAGTAGACTCGATCGCTACGCGATCTCAGTTCACCTGATGAGTACTCGACTACTCGCGAGTAGTTGAAGGCGAGTGCTCGAGTACTTTCAATTACTACCCGTATCAACCCTACGAGCAAAGTAATATGTGATATTTGTATAAGCCTTAGGGTACACACCTTTTTGAGTCATCTACAAACTTCTACAAGTTTCTGAAGGGGTCGGAATTTACAGCTTAATCTGCATTTCGACATTCTGCAAAATTTGCAACATTCTGATGTTACTGAGGAGGAAACTTATAAGCTCAAGAAATATATTGTAGAGGTGTCTTACAGGTTGTCAATACTTAGAGATATAGGGATCAGTCTTCACTCAGGAGAATATTTCTGGTTTTATAGCCGTGATGCCTTTTAGAGGTTTGTAAAACCAAACTCAGTGTCAGTAGACTCAGGAGACTGCTATCTACAGGCCTTTTAGCCTTCATATTACTTGTAGTTATCTACAGTGAGTTCAGTTTACGCCGCTTTCAGCAACATTCCAGCAATACCACATATTGTACCCATGTGGGGAATCGAACCCGGGTCTCGGGGAGACGAGCGAACGATGTAACCACCGGGCTACCCCACCGCCCCTTTACTCGTTGAGTCTAAGTGAATTCATCACTGATCTACCTTGAGTGTCAACGTGCCGAAAAGGCTTTACTTCGGCTACTACAACTGGATAGATATGTAATACATCCCCTGAAATATTCTATAAGTCCATCGACTGTCTGATTAGTTGGATTATTTTGTAAGCAACTGGAATGTAGGGATTGATAGACATGAGAGTATAAAGAAAATTCATCAACTACCTGGCGTACCAACCGGACCACAAATACCTAATGTTATTATTGAAGGTGAGTGCGTTTGGTTTTACGCCGCGTTTAGCAATATTCCAGCAATATCACAGCGGGGGATACCAGAACAGGGCTTCACGGAGGGGAATCGAACCCGGCTTTCGGATGACGAGCGAACGAAATGGGCTTCACCGCCCTATTGCTTTGTTGTTTTAAAAGGTGAATATGGCGGAATCGAACCCGGGCTTCTTCGGTGTGACCGAGCGAATCAACAATCCTTAACGACTTCTACGGGATAGGCTAGGCCCCACCGCCCCTAATGCTATTGTTGTTTAAGACCGCCGGTGAATATTGTGGCGGATGTAAAATTTCTGATAATAATATGACCGACCCTTTCCTTCCATCCCTTCTATGTTCAGAAGATCCAGGGCATGAAGCCCTTCACTCTCTGACATTGGATTGATCATCAACAATCCATGCTTGTGTCGTATGATATTGATGGAATATTGCTGAAAGCCTTGTAAAACCCAACTCACTCACTCCTTCCACTGACATAAGCTATTTCTGGTGTCCGCCGCGGTGATATTGATGGAATATTGCTGAAAGCGTTGTAAAACCAACTCACTCACTCACTCACTCACTGACATAAGCTATTTCTGGTGTCCTCCGCGGTGATATTGATGGAATATTGCTGAAAACGTTGTAAAACCCAACTCACTCACTCACTCTGACATAGGCTCATGCTTTGGCGATCTTGTAATGGACTCTGTTTAAAAATACAAATACACAGACACTCCATTGATTCGTATATCAACAGTTGTCCTTAGATATCACCAATTTTCCTTTCCATTTCCAGCCATTACTGCACTATGTGTAAAACCCACTGGACAGATGTTTTCCCAAGATAAGCAGGGCCTAAAAAGTATCTGCTTTTTAAAACAAAACAAACCAACAACAATAACCTAATAGAAATAACAACCTGTATTTTTCGACACCATTTGCAAGGAAAGCAAATTATTTTTGTCCCTACAATGCAAGGCGTATGTACAATGTTTCCAGAAATGTGAATTGTTTGACTAATCCTCGTCAGTATGTTGCCAAGTATTGAAAATCACAGTAAAGAGTTCCTGCATATCTACACATGCATCTCAATCTGTACATATTCTGTGGGAAACAAATTAAGGAACACCACTTCATGGCAGTATTCCTTTATTTTTTCTTGTTATTCAAAGCTGGTGATGAAAATTGGAAAATATTAATGGAACGCTTGAATTTTCCCGTGTTCCTTTATTTGTTTCCCTCAGTGTATATGTGTGATATTGAGTACGACAAGGGTACAACTAGCCACCACTGTTCTTCTCACGTTTTGATTGACCTTGGCTGCTCGGGGTAGAATCCATTTCCGCGTGATATTTTGACATGCTAACCATATATTGCTTCTGCAAATGTGATTGTTGTTGACGAATTAAATAGGCATATTCAAGCCGCATACCGATTTATTGCCTTGGCTTGTGTTATGGTTGATGTAATCTCAGCACGCAAGGTTACGTTGCTCTGTTGATTGTTTGTTCAGTGTATTTCTTTACCAGTGTTCTATCCTTTCTCTGTATAACAAAGACCAAAAATGCCATTGATATTTAACCATGTAATATTTGGTCAGTCGTTTGATCAATCATTGGTCATAGCAACTTAAAAACAATGCCATATGCAAAGGATGTGCCCAATAAGAAGATACAGCGCCTGACGTAACGACGATTTGCATTGCTACAGGCGAGGCACCAGTGGTGCTTGACCACCAGCTGATTGAAAACAGTCTTGGGTATATCGTTCCAAGTATCAAACGAAGATTGTTTCAACTCACTTAGCGTTACCGGCAGATTCCGGTACTGTTGTGTCACCCTACCATCTCATCCTGGAGATGATCTATGTTATACAAACAGCCGGCTTTGGTAGTCCAGCAATGTTACATGTATTCAGAAATTTATTGTCACAGCAATTAATTTTCATGCTGCAGCGTAACTGAAATGTCATAACCATTGATTTTAACTCACTCACTCATTAACAACCCCCGTGATGTCACGCCATTCCAAATACATATCTGATAATGCTGAGTGCCGCATCAAACAACAACCAACCAACCAACCAACAATGTCATAAGCGTGGCCTTCGCACAGAGATGTGTATTTCCCGGTTGATTACCCATGTGGATACCTTCCATAAAGCCCTTATGTTCAGTTGATATTGCTGGAGTATTGCCAGATGCAGCATGAAGCCCTACTCACTCTCTGACATAGGCCATTTCCCCACCGTGATATTGATGAAATATTGCTCAAAACGCCGTAAAACCCAGCTCACTCACTCTCTGACATAAGCTATTTCTGGTGTCCGCCGCGGTGATGTTGATGGAATATTGCTGAAAGCGTTGTAAAACCCAACTCACTCACTCACTCACTGACATAAGCTATTTCTGGTGTCCGCCGCGGTGATATTGATGGAATATTGCTGAAAGCGTTGTAAAACCAACTCACTCACTCACTCACTGACATAAGCTATTTCTGGTGTCCTCCGCGGTGATATTGATGGAATATTGCTGAAAACGTTGTAAAACCCAACTCACTCACTCACTCTCTGACATAGGCTCATGCTTTGGCGATCTTGTAATGGACTCTGTTTAAAAATGCAAATACACAGACACTCCATTGATTCGTATATCAACAGTTGTCCTTAGATATCACCAATTTTCCCTTTCCATTTCCAGCCATTACTGCACTATGTGTAAACCCACTGGACAGATGTTTTCCCAAGATAAGCAGGGCCTAAAAAGTATCTCCTTTTTTAAAACAAAACAAACCAACAACAATAACCTAATAGAAATAACAACCTGTATTTTTCGACACCATTTGCAAGGAAAGCAAATTATTTTTGTCCCTACAATGCAAGGCGTATGTACAATGTTTCCAGAAATGTGAATTGTTTGACTAATCCTCGTTAGTATGTTGCCAAGTATTGAAAATCACAGTAAAGAGTTCCTGCATATCTACACATGCATCTCAATCTGTACATATTCTGTGGGAAACAAATTAAGGAACACCACTTCATGGCAGTATTTTTTCTTGTTATTCAAAGCTGGTGATGAAAATTGGAAAATATTAATGGAACGCTTGAATTTTCCCGTGTTCCTTTATTTGTTTCCCTCAGTGTATATGTGTGATATTGAGTACGACAAGGGTACAACTAGCCACCACTGTTCTTCTCACGTTTTGATTGACCTTGGTTGCTCGGGGTAGAATCCATTTCCGCGTGATATTTTGACATGCTAACCATATATTGCTTCTGCAAATGTGATTGTTGTTGACGAATTAAATAGGCATATTCAAGCCGCATATCGATTTATTGCCTTGGCTTGTGTTAGGGCGATGTAATTCAGCACGCAAGGTTACGTTGCCTGTTGATTGTTTGTTCAGTGTATTTCTTACAATGTTCTATCCTTTCTCTGTATAACAAAGACCAAAAATGCCATTGATATTTAACCATGTAATATTTGGTCAGTCGTTTGATCAATCATTTGTCATAGCAACTTAAAAAACAATGCCATATGCAAAAGGATGTGCCCAATAAGAAGATACAGCGCCTGACGTAACGACGATTTGCATTGCTACAGGCGAGGCACCAGTGGTGTATTGAAGCCACCAGCTGATTGAAAACAGTCTTGGGTATATCGTTCCAAGTATCAAACGAAGATTTTTCAACTCACTTAGCGTTACCGGCAGATTCCGGTACTGTTGTGTCACTCCTACCATCTCATCCTGGAGATGATCTATGTTATACAAACAGCTGGCTTTGGTAGTCCAGCAATGTTACACGTATTCGAAATTTATTGTCACAGCAATTAATTTTCATGCTGCAGCGTAACTGAAATGTCATACCCATTGATTTTAACTCACTCACTCATTAACAACCCCCGTGATGTCACGCCATTCCAAATACATATCTGATAACGTTGAGTAACGTAAACGTCTCTGCACCGTTCTCCCGGACACTTGCAGACCATTGTACGACCATCAGATTTGTCTGGTTTGGTTGGTTGGTTCATTTGATGTACTTCGTATTTACAGCTTTATGGCCGCGGTCTGTAAATAATCGAGTCTGGGCCAGACAATCCAGTGATCAACAGCATGAGCATGGATCTACTCAATTGGGATGCAATGACTGTGTCAACCAAGTCATCGAGCCTGACCACCCGAACCAGTTGGTCGCCTCTTACGACAGGTATGGGTTGCTGAACGCCATTTCTAACCCAGATCTAATCCTAAAGTACTGTCGGAAATTGAAAAAGCTGTGATTTTTACACATTTATATCTACAATGTATGTAGTTAATATGTGAAAATGTGATAAACTAAGTTCGGCCTAGCTACAGTCTCAGTGGTAGGGAGATAGCAAACGTGAAAAAGGACTTTACTGAGGAGAGATCTGTGCAGAAATGAGCAATGTTTAGTTGTTTTTCTAAATTCAAAGCGACTTATTTCGAACAGACCATTGCTTTATGCAAATTATTGTGCGATGATATTGTATTACTTGGACACTTTTTAAATGCCCACTTTGAAATGAGACTTAGCTTCATTATAAACGATAGATGACTATACAAATGATAACTTTAATACTGAAACTAGCTACCATGGAGTCTCACTATCACTATAAAATCAAACAGGTAGGAGGGGTCGTCTCAAAAGCAAAATCAGGACGGGTGTCTCAGACGGTCGTTGGGGGTCGGGCTATTCTTAAATCAGATTTTACAGCCATTTACGTTAACACGTTATAAAGTCAGCATTACTATGAAATCCAAATTTTACAACAAAATCAACATTTTTATCAAAGGGAACATTTTTAACAGCACGTGCAGCATGAGTTGCATGAAAAACATGGAGAACACCGTACCATCTCCGAGATAAGTTTGCGTTTTTTGAGACCATTTCCTGGGTTCCATTTCCAGTTTGGGAAGGAATGTCTTTGCTCAGGTACAGTTGGAGATGTTGTCAAAAATATACAATCAAAACATTAGATGAGTTTACAGTTATCCGTTTCTGCGAAGGAAAATTCCAAACTGACGTTTCTTTTGCTAGTTACAATGGCAGTTTTGGGGCGTTGGGGTAGCCTAGTGGGCAAAGCGTTCGCTCGTCACGTCGAAGACCTGGGATCGATTCCCCATATGGGTACAATGTGTGAAGCCCATTTCTGGTGTCCCCCGCCTTGATATAGCTGGAATACTGCTAAATGCGACATAAAACCACACTCACTCACTCACAATGGCAGTTTGAGAGCGATACCGTAGATACACCAAAAGAATCTGGTTACCTTGTTGACGTGAAGTACCCCGGGTCTCATTTGATTTTCAGAAAACCTTCGCATCTTGTAAGCATTTTTTAAATGATAACCAACTTGTTTTTTTATGAACATCTGAGATAACATGTATTATATTTGGGAGTTTACGTTCACAGTAAAGTAAAGATTCTTGTGCTTTTGTTAGGTTGAGCCCCACAGTCAAGCACCTAGTCGACGGCACACAAAGTTAAACATCTAACCCACTCAGCCCTCGAGGCTTCCACAAAAATGGACGTCGGACAACTGGTAGTCCAGATCACCTACTTTGTGTACCCCTCTAACAAGTGTAAATTGGCAAAGCTATGAATACCTGGTAGCCAAACAACCTCAACATCCAAATATAGCACTGGTAAGTACCTGCAAATTTTGAAGCATGACCTTGAAATCAGCACATGCCTGTGTACTGTATTACCTGAATCTAGAATATATCTACTTTCTATGTTTATATGATGTGTGTTTTGTTTTTCGTTTGTTTGTTGTTTCACGTCTCATCCAGCAACATTCCAGCTAAATGGAGGCGATCTGTAAATATTTTCTATCATCCAAAACTGTGTTCCATAAAACTTGATGACGTCACAATGCTATGACATCACTGCAATGCAAGTCTAATAGCAGTACAGTGTTCAGAGATGTACATTTTTCATTAAAAACTAATGAAGATTGATATTTCTATAATAAATAGAATGTCACCCTCGTGTCTTCTGACATCAAATATATCAACACTCTTTTCTCCGTTTCGATTTTCAACTTTTCCATTTCTAGTTTTTTTATTTCAAGCTCAATTGTTCTATTTTCAAGGTTGACAAACATATCTTCAATCTTCTCGTTGCTTTTCGTGAATCCAGACATTACAGTTGTCATGGCCACCTCAAGTTTGCTTTTCTTAGCTTTCTTGTTCCATTTCTGTGAACTCTGACTTTCCTCATTATATTTGGAATCTTTGGAAGAGCATACTCTTTTTCAAGGTTATCTGCACTGATTCCAGGACTTTGCTCTTGCTCATGGTCAGAAGGAAGAGGATGATCCTCTTTATCAGCCTCTGTATCACCAGTAACCCCAGACACTTCTGCATCAGGACCAACTTCTGTATCACTAGAGACGTCAGTATCTATGTCATCATGGATTTTATCTATTGTAGAGCTTTCAATAATCTTCACAGGCTTGGACGCAGGTCAACATCCAGTATTTCATCAGGTTTCTCAAAATGCTTGCCGAGTGATCGGCATCTACCACTCTTCTTCAGTTTTCCCTTACACATCCTGTAGCTTCTTTTGAGGGTGTGCATTTTAACCTTACAGCGTTCTGGTGTCATTTGAAATCCATAGTTCTCAAGTGCTGAAGAAATAGTCTTGTAAATACTTGTATTGTTGGTTTTAGGATCATCGAGGCTTTCCTCCACATGCATCTCTTACCAGATGTTCAACAAGGCTAATGTTTCATCGTCTGACCAGGACGCGCCCCGCCCCTTTACCCTCTCTGTCATTTTGGGAGTCTGATGCACAGAGAATCACTATGAGAGTGACGGCAACAATTCCCGCCAAAATTTAAATAGATCTTATGCAATTCTGGCCTATAAATAAGTTTTATGAAAGTTTAGCTTTCTAGATATGTTTATTTTGCACACGTGTAAAGTTATTATGCGTTTGCATGGGCCAGTTTGCTTACCATGCAAATTTGCACATGTGTATTTTATTTGCATACGTATGTATATTTACATGGTGTGCAAATGGGTCCATGCGAACGGGTCTTAAAGTACTGTCACATATAATTACATATGATTACATAATTTTGTATTTTCAAAACATCATACTTTAACCGTTTCGAATTGTAAGCGACTGGTTCTGCTGCTTCACTTTTCAGTCCAGCCGACTTCATCACAAACGAAGGACTCTGAAAGGTTGCTCTTCTCAAAACATTGCACTTAAACATTAAGTAGTAGTAGTAGTAGTCTCCTTAGACCTTTCGTTGAAAATCTGTGCCGATATGACATTGCACCTCACTTGGTTGACACTCATTTTTGTACCATCCAGGGCCCCGTTCCACAAAGCTCTTGTAAGTCTAAGATCTCGTAACTTTCCTCGTAGCATTCCTACCTCATATACTGTAACATTGACTTACGATAGTCGTAGCGCTACGAGAGCTTTGTGAAACGAGTCCCTGCAGTAATCCAGAATCAAAGGTGACAATTAGGTTATGTCTAATATCCTTGGTTCGTTTACGAAAACTGTATTGTCGACTAAGGAACAGATATTTGAATATTCTCTTCTGTTTCCTTACATATTGTTATTTAACTCTCAGTTAAAAAAATTACGCCACACAACACGTGCCCAACGATAGCTTACAAACAGGAGTAGGTGTATTATCTATCCAGGGAATACTGAGTGCTGCTTTGAGGACTGTGATGCGTCAACAAACGGAGTTCACTGTGCCCCAGACATTTATGGAGCGCTTCATTTTCTCGAATGTTCACATTCTGTGCTTGTTTGCTTTGAGGACTGTGATGCGTCAACAAACGGAGTTCACTGTGCCCCACACATTTATGGAGCGCTTCATTTTCTCGAATGTTCACATTCTGTGCTTGTTTGCTTTGAGGACTGTGATGCGTCAACAAACGGAGTTCACTGTGCCCCAGACATTTATGGAGCGCTTCATTTTCTCGAATGTTCACATTCTGTGCTTGTTTGCTTTGAGGACTGTGATGTGTCAACAAACGGAGTTCACTGTGCCGCAGACATTTATGGAGCGCTTCATTTTCTCGAATGTTCACATTCTGTGCTTGTTTGCTTTGAGGACTGTGATGCGTCAACAAACGGAATTCACTGTGCCCCCAGACATTTATGGAGCGCTTCATTTTCTCGAATGTTCACATTCTGTGCTTGTTTGCTTTGAGGACTGTGATGCGTCAACAAACGGAGTTCACTGTGCCCCAGACATTTATGGAGCGCTTCATTTTCTCGAATGTTCACATTCTGTGCTTGTTTGCTTTGAGGGACTGTGATGCGTCAACAAACGGAGTTCACTGTGCCCCAGACATTTATGGAGCGCTTCATTTTCTCGAATGTTCACATTCTGTGCTTGTTTGCTTTGAGGACTGTGATGCGTCAACAAACGGAGTTCACTGTGCCCCAGACATTTATGGAGCGCTTCATTTTCTCGAATGTTCACATTCTGTGCTTGTTTGCTTTGAGGACTGTGATGCGTCAACAAACGGAGTTCACTGTGCCCCAGACATTTATGGAGCGCTTCATTTTCTCGAATGTTCACATTCTGTGCTTGTTTGCTTTGAGGACTGTGATGCGTCAACAAACGGAGTTCAATGTGCCCCAGACATTTATGGAGCGCTTCATTTTTCTCGAATGTTCACATTCTGTGCTTGTTTGCTTTGAGGACTGTGATGCGTCAACAAACGGAGTTCACTGTGCCCCAGACATTTATGGAGCGCTTCATTTTTTCTCGAATGTTCACATTCTGTGCTTGTTTGCTTTGAGGACTGTGATGCGTCAACAAACGGAGTTCACTGTGCCCCAGACATTTATGGAGCGCTTCATTTTCTCGAATGTTCACATTCTGTGCTTGTTTGCTTTGAGGACTGTGATGCGTCAACAAACGGAGTTCACTGTGCCCCAGACATTTATGGAGCGCTTCATTTTCTCGAATGTTCACATTCTGTGCTTGTTTGCTTTGAGGACTGTGATGCGTCAACAAACGGAGTTCAATGTGCCCCAGACATTTATGGAGCGCTTCATTTTCTCGAATGTTCACATTCTGTGCTTGTTTGCTTTGAGGACTGTGATGCGTCAACAAACGGAGTTCACTGTGCCCCAGACATTTATGGAGCGCTTCATTTTCTCGAATGTTCACATTCTGTGCTTGTTTGCTTTGAGGACTGTGATGCGTCAACAAACGGAGTTCACTGTGCCCCAGACATTTATGGAGCGCTTCATTTTCTCGAATGTTCACATTCTGTGCTTGTTTGTTTTGTTTGTTGTTTAACGCCGCAATAACCTTCATCAGTGAGTCAGTTTAGTTTTACGCCGCGCTCAGCAATATTCCAGCTATATGGCGGCGGTCTGTAAATAATCGAATTTGCACCAGACAATCTAGTCATAAACAGCATGACTGACTGACTGACTGAGTTTGGTTTTACGCCGTTTTTAGCAATATTCAAGCAACATCACGGCGAGGGACACCAGAAATGGGCTTCACACAATGTACCCATGTGGGGATTCGAACCCGGGTCTTCGGCGTGACGAGCCAACGCTTTAACCACTAGGCTACCCCACCGCCCCCATAAACAGCATGAGCATCGATCTACACAATTGGGATATCCCATTCTGTAGGCTTGCTGACTGACTTTTAGTAATGTCTGTAATAGTCGCTTGACATAAGTGTAGGTGATCACCGGAATCTTGCCTACACCATAACTGTGCCATATGGACTGGATATTCATTAATCTTAATATTAAGTAGGTTCGATTCCCCACATGGGTACAAGGGGCGGTGGGGTAGCCTAGTGGTTATGGCGTTCGCTCGTCGCGCCGAAGGCCCGGGTTCCATTCCCCACATGGGTAGAAGGGGCGGTGGGGTAGCCTAGTGGTCATGGCGTTCGCTCGTCGCGCCGAACGCCCTGGGTTCGATTCCCCACATGGGTACAAGGGGCGGTGGGGTAGTCTAGTGGTTATGGCGTTCGCTCGTCGCGCCGAAGGCCCGGGTTCGATTCCCCACATGGGTACAAGGGGCGGTGGGGTAGCCTAGTGGTGGTTAAAGCGGGGCGATTCGCTCGTCGCGCCGAAGGCCCGGGTTCGATTCCCGTCACGCCGAAGGGTACCCCACACGGGTACAAGGGGTGGTGGGGTAGCCTAGTGGTCATGGCGTTCGCTCGTCGCGCCGAAGGCCCGGGTTCGATTCCCCACATGGGTACAAGGGGCGATGGGGTAGTCTAGTGGTTATGGCGTTCGCTCGTCGCGCCGAAGGCCCGGGTTCGATTCCCCACATGGGTACTATATGTGAAGCCCCTTTCTGGTGTCCCCTGTCGTGATGTTGCTGGAATATTGCTAAAAGCGGCGTTAAACCATACTCACTCACTCACTCACTCACTCACATGGGTACAATGTGTGAAGCCCATTTCTGGTGTCCCCCCATTGTTGAAATATTCCTAAAGCGGCGTAAAACTATACTTATTCACTTATCATTTGGTAAGATATATGTTACACTAGATTAGCGATGATGTCGATTGACTTGTACATTCGTCAACGTACCCGTACGTGATCCGGGTTAGAATTGGTCTTCAGCAACCCATGCCTGTCGTAAGAGGTGACTAACGGGTTTGGGTGGGCGGAGTCACTGATTTCCTTAATACATGACATCGTATTCCCAATGCGTAGATCGATGCTCATGTTGTTGATCACTGGATTGTCTGGTCCTGACTCGATTATTTTCAGACCAGGGGCCGTATTGTACTGCCAGTACATCTCTTCTTAACCTAAAATCTCCCAAGCGACGCATACGAGCGGCCATGTTTGTCAAGCTAAGAAAATTCTTAACTAGTTAGGAGTACCATAGGGGCACTCCTAAATATGTGTTATACTTAGGAGTAATTCTAAGAGTACAAAGTTTTATAAATGTGACTTAAGAAATTCTTAACACTTAAGTGTAAATATAATGGAATTCTAAGAACTTTATTGATTTAAGAATTCTTACCAATTCTAAGAATTTTTATAAATACGGCCCCAGGTGCAGCTTGTATGAACAGTTTACCATCAATCACTTATTCACATTTTCATCGCACACCCATACCATGCATAAGTATTTGTGTGTGTGTGTGTCTCTAGGAAACTTTCGGAACACCTGCGTAGTTTGGACTGTCTCATGTTTTTGAGAACAGTATCCTAATTTCTGCAAATGCTGTTCGCCATTAAGGGGATGAAACAAGGACTACTTTCGGGGAAAGTCCAATGCGCCGGACATAGGTATAACTTCGGAATCGTATCTCAGGATCAGTGAGCAAAGACTGAAAAATGGCGTAAGTCAACAAAGCACACGCACGTACTTCCACGGCGCTATGTGAGTAAAAGATCCTAAAAAAGGTGTCAAATTCCCTTTTACGTCATATAAGTGGGATATGAGTCATTGCTTCTATTAAAAATTAAGTTGACTTGACTAAAATACATAAGACCTATACATATAAACAGGCAAAATAATGTACACAGTCATAGTGGTCAAGAGGGAAACAAACTAGACACGGTTATCTTATGGTGAATTTATTCAATAAAAGCACCGTCGTCGTATACTTTATATTACCACAAATTTGGTGCTATTAAAAGGGAGTGGCGTACCAAGTATTCAATAAAAGCCCCGTTGTTGTATTTGGACCTAACTTTATATCACACAAATTGCTGCTATTAGGAGGGAGTGGCGTACCAAGTATTCACGCCAAATTGATGTTCGTATCTCAAGCCAAGAACGTCACACAGTTGAAACCTTAAATAAACTTGTAACGCAATATAAACATTCACAGTCACATATTCTTAAGCGGAGAGTCGAACAGCTGAAAGGATCGGCACGTGCAAAGCTTCTTAAGTTTCTGATGTACATGTAATAACGCGTAGTGTTGTGAAGAGTGTCGTTCAAGTATGCATCCTCACACCTGAAAGTTTGGACTATACACTTACACAGATAGAGCTTGTCAAAGACTGGACTAGCATGAACCTGACAGGACGGCCCTCCTCGTTCAGCGCTGATTTACACTTACAATGGCTTCCAAGCAAGAGAATGGGATTCGGGACGTGACACGGGAAAGTATGCAAACAATGCTTATGATCGTTAATAATGACTTAAAGTATAATGATTTAAGGAAACAGACTGAAGTTTAAAGGATTTTGAACATTTGTACGCTTTAGCCCTACACTATAGTTTTTGTTTAACATTTCGGCAAACATGCTTTAAAGACACTATAAGTGTTTAGGGGGAGGTGGGGTAGCCTAGTGGTTAAAGCGTTGGCTCGTCACGCCGAAGACCCGGGTTCGATTCCCCACATGGGCACAATGTGTGAAGCCCATTTCTGGTTTCCCCGGCGTGATATTGCTGGAATATTGCTAAAAGCGGCGTAAAAACCATACTCTCTCACTCACTATAAGTGTTTAGTCAATAGCACTAAAGAAACAGTTGGGGACCCATTGCAGTGTTTGGTTTGGCGTCGGCCTGTGAATAATCGAGTCTGGACCAGACAATCCAGTGATCAGTAGCATGGTCCAGATTCAATGGTTTGCAGACCGCCGCCATTTAGCTGGAATATTGCTGAGTGTAGCGTTAAACAACAAACAAACACAAATATTTAACATCGAAGAAAATGTATAATGAAATTAAGATGAATGATACTAGAAATGTGAGTTTCATTAGTCCATTTAGTCAGTCATACCCATTGCCACTGGTCAAGAATGTTGGTCAGACGGTATATTAAGGTCACCACGAGTAATGAAAGCGTCATGACCTTCATTGAGGTTACCAGGAGTAATGGAAGCGACAATAAATTCATTAAGATCACCACGTGTAATACATGCAACAAAACCATTCCATATTCTTAAGACATATCTGCAAAATGAATTTTAAAAACGACTCTCCCCTTTTCACAATCACGTATGTGAATCGCCATCAAATAAAGATGATAACAGATAGTTCGCGGAAGGGTTAGCGCGTCATGCCGCACGATGGCATCCCTCACAAACGCAAAGGCACTGAACAAACAAGGGTACTAGAATTAAACGGACAAACATTTACAGTGGCAAGCATTTTGGTTGCTGCTAGGCCAATTTTGGACATTTGCATCATGTGGCATGTGGCTACGATCAAACCAGGGGCGGTGGGGTACCCTAATGGTTAAAGCGTCCGCTCGTCGCGCTGAAGACCCGGGTTCGATTTCCCATATCGGTTCAATGTGTGAAGCCCATTTCTGGTGTCCCCCGCCGTGATATTGCCTGAAAGCGGCGTAAAACCATACTCACTCACTCACTCACTCACTATCAAACCACACCCTGTTCAAATCTCCGTATCATTATGCACCCTCAGCTGCCATTTTAGTTGAACAATGTTCGTTGTTTAACAGCGCTGTAAGTAATACCCCCAACCAATATGACGTCGATAGGTAAATAATCGCGTTTAGATCAGAAAACCCAGTGACTATCGACAGACAGACAGACAGATATTTTATTCAGTATAAAGGCCAAAGGCCCATAATACAAAATATATTGGTTGAAATAAGCGCACATAAAAGTGACAGGTTTATGTTTTCACAGTTGCAGCTATGATCATTATCATTATGATAGGATAGCATGACATGCGCAAAATGTCAGCGAGCCTGACCACCCGATCCCGTTAGTCGCCTCCTACAACAAGCATGGGTTGCTGAAGACCAATACTAACCCGGATGTTCACGGGTCGAGCTTTGTAGTGTATTCAAATTTGTAAAACGGTAATTTTAGTTTGTCATAGCTTTCTTCAGTATTGCTATAATTATGTGCTCATCAAAGAGTCAAGAATGTTTTGCATTTTCTTATGAACAAACTTATGACAATGCTTATCCCTTTCGATATTACCTTGAGTCGTTACTGATTGTCAGTGATGAAATCATATTATGTTCATGTTATGATGCCTAACACACTAAACGGAAAATCCCTCTTTGAAACATTGGCACTGGTTATTCTCTAGTATTGACTATTATTACCCACGAGGTCAGCGTATGGGTAGTTGCATACTGATCTCGTACGTCACACGAGTGTCGTGTCGCGTTGACCTGTGTCGTAACGACTTGACCTGAGATTTTAACGATTTGATTGGATAACCGATGACATCTCAATTAGGTCACATTCTGACGTAACTATTTTTTCATTCATACCAAACACGCGAATTCATTCATTCTACAACTTAAAAATGCATTGTGGTAATGTAAACATTGCGAACGTTGCCGTGTCGCTGTTTAATTGTGAGTCGAACTGAGACATTATATCCGTCGAAAAACATAAACGCAATGTTTCCACCAGTGATGTTAGCCCAATGAAGCAACTGCAAACCAAGAAACGGGGTGCTACGGAGTAGTTTACTGTAGGAGGCTGTACGAGGCGATGACAATTGACATGCATCGTGACGCCGGTTACCAAGACAGTGACGTCATGCAAATATTGTACTGCAGTACAAAACTCTTCTGAAACCTCTTTATGAAACCGGTTTCGGTTTGAAACCAAAATATTAACAAAAATACATTTTTTGTCAATTTCATGCACGTAAGACGTGGGTAATACATAAAATACCACTCTCGGTCTCATTACATACGAATTATACGAAAGCGAGGTCAGATACAATAGTAAGGACACTCGTTTCGTATAATTCGTATGTAATGAGACCTCGTGTAGTATTCTCTATATATTTATCACACAGTCAGAAAAAAAGGATTATTAGAGTTTATGATCACACATGTACATGCACTTATTCATACGCTAGTTGGATACCAGTTCACATCAGCCGTGACATTAACATCCTCATTAACTCTGTGCTGTATTTCTACAGACGGTTTTCACTGTCCTTGTTAATTAAACATGTGTCCCTGCATAAATATATACGTGTAACTCATGTATACATGTCTCGAAACTAGGTGGACCTTTCTTCAGTTGTGTTCTTTACCATACAGAAAGACCTGGAATCACATTCTGGATATCAATAAACTAAATATACGTTAGTCACTCTTACTTATATTTCCAGTGTTTGCTGTTATGTTTATATGCCATTTTCTAAAGCTATTTGCTATCTCGTCGGGTTAATCGATGCATTTGATTAGCCTGGATTGACTAAACATAGAAAGTCAGCGCAACCAATACCCAGTCTTGACTGTCCTCAGTAACAAATTCCGTTTGGTGTAAAGGGAAAATAGCTGTGAACTTTATACGAATGGATCAATGGAAATCAGTGATGTCAACAACTGTTCGCGAAAAGGGTGAGCATGTCTTGCCCTACCGGTAGCAGACGCCATTCACAAAATGTGCCTAAGATGGAAGTATTGTTTGCCAAGAAGCTGCACAGAGTTCTCCGCCTGTAGACAAACCTGACAATGAAGTTAACGAACGCGCAGGGTGATATTTAAAATATATATATTTGTGCAATTTATTATTTAGAAATACACATTACTTAACAAATAATTGTAATTCATCCTTACACTATGCGAGTTGATAATGGCAAAAAATAATTCTTCACAAAAAGAAGATTTAAAAATTATATTTATGCAATTTATTATTTCGAAATACACATAATGTCAAAAATACTTGTAATTCAGCCTTATACTAGCTAGTTGATAATGGCAAAACTATTTTTTTCACAAAAAGAAGATTTAAAAATACATATTTATGCAATTTATTATTTCGAAATACACATAATGTCAAAAATACTTGTAATTCATCCTTACACTATGCGAGTTGATAATGGTAAAAAATAATTCTTCACAAAAAGAAGATTTAAAAATTATATTTATGCAATTTATTATTTCGAAATACACATAATGTCAAAAATACTTGTAATTCAGCCTTATACTAGCTAGTTGATAATGGCAAAACTATTTTTTTCACAAAAAGAAGATTTAAAAATATATATTTATGCAATTTATTATTTCGAAATACACATAATGTCAAAAATACTTGTAATTCATCCTTACACTATGCGAGTTGATAATGGTAAAAAATAATTCTTCACAAAAAGAAGATTTAAAAATTATATTTATGCAATTTATTATTTCGAAATACACATAATGTCAAAAAAAACTTGTAATTCAGCCTTATACTAGCTAGTTGATAATGGCAAAACTATTTTTTTCACAAAAAGAAGATTTAAAAATATATATTTATGCAATTTATTATTTCGAAATACACATAATGTCAAAAATACTTGTAATTCATCCTTACACTATGCGAGTTGATAATGGTAAAAAATAATTCTTCACAAAAAGAAGATTTAAAAATTATATTTATGCAATTTATTATTTCGAAATACACATAATGTCAAAAAAAACTTGTAATTCAGCCTTATACTAGCTAGTTGATAATGGCAAAAATATTTTTTTCACAAAAAGAAGATTTAAAATATATATATTTGTGCAATTTATTATTTCGAAATACACATAATGTCAAAAATACTTGTAATTCAGCCTTATACTAGCTAGTTGATAATGGTAAAAAATAATTCTTCACAAAAAGAAGATTTAAAAATATATATTTATGCAATTTATTATTTCGAAATACACATAATGTCAAAAATACTTGTAATTCATCCTTACACTATGCGAGTTGATAATGGTAAAAAATAATTCTTCACAAAAAGAAGATTTAAAAATTATATTTATGCAATTTATTATTTCGAAATACACATAATGTCAAAAATATTTGTAACTCAGCCTTATACTAGCTAGTTGATAATGGCAAAAATATTTTTTCCACAAAAAGAAGATTTAAAAATATATATTTATGCAATCTATTATTTCGAAATACACATAATGTCAAAAATACTTGTAATTCATCCTTACACTATGCGAGTTGACAATGGCAAAAAATAATTCTTCACAAAAAGAAACCGTATCTTGGGACATTTCTGTGAAACAAGGGATGTACTGTCATGCGTGGTTTAGTAGGTTGAGTATGTTACAAAAGATCACAAATTACAATATGAATGGTGACGCGGCAACGTCAAATTCCAAAACCATGGCCACCCAATCCAATAAGGAACCTCCTAAGACACGCACTGGTTGCTGTGGACCAAGTATAACAAGAATCCCAATTGGTCAACCCATGCTTGTCGTAAGAGGCGACTAACGGGATGGGATTGTGATGCTTGCTGAGTTGTTTGACACTGTTTGATCACTGGGTTGCTTGGTCCAGACTCGGTTATTTACAGGCCGCCGCCATATAGCTGGAATATTGCTGAGTGCGACATTAAACGACAAACAAGCAAACAAAACCAGTTGGTCACCAAGTGGGACCTCCAGGGGAAACATCTTGATAGTTTCAAGTCAAATTAACTTCGTTACTTGCTACAAACTTACTGTATGTATGATGCATTTCAGACGGTCCTCAAGACCATGCCAAAAACTCCAAAAGGACTCCCCTGCCCTTCCGCCAGAAAGTTTCGTCCTGGCGATGGATGACGGCCATGATTGTCTGGTTCGGGTTCATCACCAGTACCCTCATGCGTAACTCGTTCAACATGGCGCTGGTGTGCATGACAGGAAGTACACCCCGACCCCGAGAGGGAGAGAACATAACCCAACAGTCGATGTACACCACGAACATCACATCAAACACATCAAATGAATCGGTGAATGGCTTTTATTATTTCAATGTATTGAACAAAAAACAATTCAAAACCTGTTCATCATAAATTCATTATTGCATTTTGCAAAATTGCAAAAAGGAAACAAGAAAGATGGTAAATGTTGTTTCTGCTGATATATGTATCCAAATTAATAAAAACATTGACAAATCACTTGGCTACTTTACAGAAGGAGACATGCCCATTTCAAAAAGCTTCCTTGTCCTTAAATATATTCTTGATTGACGTTGAAGAAAGTCCTACGTGGAATCATCTAAATTATATACATCTACTAAGTGTTTCAATGTATTCCCATTCCATATAGATGGACGTTTGGTAACGATGTGGGACGATGATGTCTCAGGCCGTCTTGGCACTTTTCTAAGCTTTCCCTGCACCGCTTAAAATGCAAATCCACCTCTTAGCTAACATTGGGTGGTGGGGTAGCATAGTGGTTAAAGCGTTCGCTCGTCACGCCGAAGACCCGCTTTCGATTTCCCACATGGGTACAATGTGTCACCCGCCATGATATTGCTGGAATGTTGCTAAAAGCGGCGTAAAACTAAACTCACTCACTCACCTAGTTAACATAGCTGAGGGCATCTTTCCCTGTTGCTATAGCTGTATCTTCTGTCGGGTTGTTGGTGCTTTGCAAATACCCGATCACTGCATCCTGCACAAGGTAGTCTGTTAGGTCACAGACACTTACATTTATTAACCTCAGAAACAATTTTCACAAATGAGCCATGCTTTGTGGATGTTTTGTAGCATCATTTAATGTCCATAATAAAAACTCTCATGAGCACGCTAATTCCTTCTATTTGGGGCTCCGAATTGTCTAGCCAACCACAGTGAACTACCGTTCTATGTATATTAGTGATACAATGTTTAATGTTTCATGTACCCATGGTTTGTCTCCTTGACGACTGGGAGTGGTGGGGAACCCAAGTATGGGATTCCCCATATGGGTACAATGTGTGAAACCCATTTCTGGTGTCCTCCGTCGTGATATTGCTGGAATATTGCTACAGATGACGCAAAACTATACTCTATACTGAGCTATATCAATACTGACATGACTCTTCGTTCTTTGCCACAGATCCCACCCCCAGGCGAGTTCGACTGGGATGAATCCACCCAGGGCATCATCCTCTCATCCGTCCTATACTTTGGCTTCTTGGCTCCCGCCATCAGTGGCTTCATTTCCAAGAAATTCGGCGCCAAGAGAGTTGTGGGAATCAGCATGACTATCAGTTCGGTGATGAACCTTCTCACCCCCTTCGGTGCCCGAGGTCACATGTACCTGCTCATTGGCATGCGGGTCATCATTGGCTGCTTTTCGGTATACTGATTTATGATTGGTTCTTACTTTTGATCTCTTTCACGGATTGAGGTAAATGAATTGGTGTGGCTATGAAACTACGCTAAAACTTTGCTGCAGTGATGAAACTACGCTAAAACTTTGCTGCAGTGATGAAACTACGCTAAAACTTTGCTGCAGTGATGAAACTACAATAAAGTAGAATCCGAAGAAATTAATCATTCACTTTTTCAACTCAAATGCGACCACGCCTTCCATAAACCCTATGTAACGGTTTCATCCAGCAATGATCGTTTTGTGGAACGCGTCCCTTGTTCATAAGTTTATAGAGATATTACCATATTTAGAGAGATATCTAATCATAGCCAATAACGTTCTGGATTAGATACAGTTATTCTGATAGTAATGAGAATATTTATAGATATCCTGCTCAAAGCGCACACTCTTATCATTATTACCCCGGATAACCCAAGCCTACTGTTAGGCGCTAGAAGGTTAATTGTCTCACGACTTATTTTATCGGGTACCCATTTCTTGCTGGATGAACACAGGCGAATTTTGAACAAACTCACTTGCCTCGGGTGAAATGACATGTATCATATGTGCTTTGTTGTGGGGCAGCACTGAAGTCCAGAAACTCTCAGGAGTCAAGCTGTCACACACGGTCACCCATCTAAGGAGTCTCCGCGCCCAACGTTGCTTAACTTCAACTGATTGTGAACTCAACGCTATGCAGAGGACCACACGCCAAGACCCAATGAATTCAAAATGCATATTTTAGTCTAAATAATATAAACGAATTTCTTGTCCACGATATTGTTTATTTCTAAATCGACATCATTCGAGTTTGAGTCCACGTCTCAGTGACATTACTTTACACAATAAGTATATCAAGTAATGGAAAATACACACACACTGGTATTGGTTAGGACAAGTTGGTTAGGGATCTTGCTGGAGACACTTTGTGTGTTACAGGGAACGATTCTGCCGGCTACCCAGGAGCTGTGGGGTCACTGGGCCCCTGACCAGGAGAAGGTGCAGCTTGTGTCCTGGACATTGTCCGGTAAGGAAAATACCAATTCAGGCCATGAAGCCTTGATTCCAGAAGCACCCGCTCCACCTATTGCAGTCACTGATTATCATTTAACGGGTTTCTCAAGTGCATGTCACTTGGCTTTTCAAATCCGGTTATTTCTAGGTTCCAATTGCAGCATACACAGGTACAAGTATGACAACCCGTGAAGGTCCGGGTTAAAATATTGATCTTCAGTAACCCATGCTTGTCGTAAGAGGCGACTAACGGGATCGGGTTGTCAGGCTTGCTGACTTTGTTGACACATGTCATCGGTTCCCACTTGCGCAGATCGATGCTCATGTTGTTGATCACTGAATTGTCTGGTCCAGAATCGATTATTTACAGACCGCCGCCATATAGCGGGAATATTGCTGAGTGCGTCGTGAAACTCAACTCACTCACTCACACTCACCAGTATGACACGATTAAAATCAGAGTTGCCTGGTTCATACCTTCTGGATAGTGCTGATTATGGCACAAAAAGAATAACTCATGCACTACCCTGACAACTGGTTACATTACTAACCTGGCAACTTGTAATACTAATATTATGACAATTGGTTACATTAATACCCAGACAAGTAGTAACACTCCTATACTGACAACTAGTAACAATAATACCTCCACAACTAGTTACCCTCATGCACTGACAACAAGTTTCACTCCTACTCTTACAGCTAGTTACACTGCTACCCTGATAACTACTTATATTAATACCCAGAAAGCTAGTAACACTATTATAATATACCTTGACGACGAGTTACACTAATACCCTGGCACTTAGTGACACTTATACCTCGACAACCTTTTGTACTAATACCCTGATAACTAGTTATCTGTTTCAGGCGTCAACATAGGGAGTCTGGTGTCCTCCCTTATTTCCGGGTTCCTCTGCACTATCCCAATAGACAATGGATGGCCTTTCGTCTTCTATGTGTTTGGTAATGCCCGCACTAAGTACACAATAACTAAAATCAGTTTAAAGGTTACACTGATATAATAAAATATCATGCATAATGGATAATGTACAGATTATGAATGGAAGACGATACCTGGATTTATACATTGAAGATAATCCACTTCATCGTTCATAATACTCATATGCATATATCATCATCTAATGAAGGGTGTTATCAGTGCAATAAAGCAATCTGATAAACTTGGTATCCAAATCTGATAACTATGCAAATTACGTAATTCCACGAACTACTTTCGCAAAACTCCATACACTCCATGCGAATCCTAAAACGTTTTAACATTTCATTGACGACGTCGTCGCGAGTTTACATTGTTTGTAAACAAACATGGCTGCCCCCAATCCCAAAATTGGTGATTCTGTAAGAATTGATGACAGAGGTTCTGTAGTCGTTACTGCCAAAGACTCGCATAATACAATTTTTATTCCTAATATATGATATTAATGATATATATATATATATATAATGCTCCGAATAATATCTACGATGAGTAACAGTAATGCGTTCATAACTGATTAAACATGCAGCAGTTGTAATAGCTAAATACATTGGGACGATCTTTACAATTCTTTGAAGCGAAGTTCTGCTTACGCTGGGATGTTGCGTAAAACCTCATTCACTCGCCCTCCTCTTTCTTCTCCACACCTATTCCCACTATCTTTCTCTCACCCATGTGTTCCAGGAGGTGTCAGCTTGTTGTGGTGCTTGGTGTGGTGGCTGGTGGTCTACGACACTCCTGCCGAACACAAGTGGATCTCGGACACCGAAAAGAAGTATATCAAAGATAATATCAGAACGGTGCCAGATAAGGTAATGACTCAAGTATAGTCGAACATCCTTGTCTCGAAGTTAAATGATTGAACCTTAGCTTATTGGTTGTGATGATTTTTATCCTTCCACACTTAAGGGTTATAACGAACCCACAGTGGCCATAAAATAGTGTATGTCGTTATAATTGTAGATGGTTATGGGAATTTCAGCTAAACTATACAGCAGTTCGTTATATACGTTAGTTTTTTATTTAAACGTTATTGTGACCAGTGAAGATGCAGGTTAGAATTGGTCTTCAGCAACCCATGCTTGTAAGAGGCGACTAACGGGATCAGGTGGTCAGGCTCGCTGTCTTTTTTGACACATGTCATCGCATCCCAATTGTGTAAATCGATGTTCATGTTGTTGATCACTGGATTGCATTGTGACGTAATATTAAATCAGCAACAAACAACCAATCATTTGCCGATGTCGTTATGAATGTACTACATCTTGCAAACAGAGCACATTCATCCCGTATAAAAGCCTGATAACATCAGTTCCTCTGTGGGCGTTCATCTGTATCCAAACAGTACACATGTGGTGTGCAACCATCTTCTTCACGTACCTTCCCAAGTACATGAGAGATGTCCTCCGGTTCCCCATAGAACAAGTAAGTATGTTGGACATAAAGTCGAAGTCTAATTCTTTCAGCGACCATTTCAGTATAGAAGTTTGACACCAGTAACGACAGATTTGGGAAATGGGTTGGGTGATCTGAGGTAAAATGGGCTTAACGTTGCGTTCAAGGTCATTCCTGTTCTATGGCGACGTTCGTGGGTGTGTGAGAGAGACAAATGGATAAATGTGCATGCGTGCGTACGTGCGCGCGTGCGACGTGTGTGTGTCACCATTGACTGTGTTCATAGTTAACTTATTAATTTCAATCCCAAATTCCATCCATCAAAACAATGATCGTCAGACAGCCTTCCATTGGCACATGGAAGTTTCTTTCGAGTTTCGAGAGAATTGCGACTCAAATTCGCATTCAGTATCATTGTACTGATATAGTGATGTGGGTGCCGGTGTGTTTCTTAGTGTGTGTCTTTTTAATGTGCGTGCGTGTGTGCGTGTGTGCGAGCGTGTTTTCGGAAGAGATGTCGGTGAAATTGTGATATGCTCTCTTTTACTTATGTTTCGCCTGCGTTTCATTCATTCATTTACTTGCCAGAGCATCACACGACGACATTGCATCAAATAGCTAGAATATAACTGTCTTACTCACAATATTACACACAACGGCAGGGAATTCTGTGACTGTTGGACTCATTGAGATGCTTTCCCCCCAGAATGCCATCGTTTCCTCTGTGCCCTTCGCATCGAGGTTTATGGGAGTCATCTTCTGGGGCTTCGTGTCTGACAAGATGTCAGAACGGAATATAAGCACCACGGTCAACAGGAAAACCATCCAATCAGTTGGTATGACACTTCCGGTCTTTATATTCAATATGTAAAAGAAGATATAACAACTTTGAATCTTGTATTGAGATGAACATTGACCTTTATGATCTCCTCACTCACTGACATGAACTGGTCAGTGTTTGGATAATATGTCTCCAGGAAACGCCCATCGGTGACTATACTCTCGTGTTCCTCTTCAGGATTTCTGTCGTGTGCTGTTATCACTGTGGGTATTGGTTACATCGGCGAAGATAAGAAAGTAACCGGCGTGATCCTGTTTGTTATCACCATGTTTTTCCAGTCTTGCACCTTTGCCGCATCCTCCATAGTCCCACTTGATATGGCACCCAGGTAGGTATTCAGTCGACACTCCCAGGCAACAGTGTGTTCGCGTCTACCCGTATCACCTTGTATCATCATCATTTGACCACGATAAACTCACGTACACGAGGCTGGCCGTTCACAATCATTTTATGAGAGATTGAAATTCGGGTTGAAAAATTATTAGTTAAATGTGACGTAAGAAGCAAATGACGTCACATCACACATTATGACGTCATGAAGTGCGTACATAACAGTCACCCGACTTGACCCCAACAGAATCCTATGACGAGTCAGTTATGACGTATACACATATTTGTTTCCATTATTGACAATATCCGCTGTTAGTTATTTGATGACTGACATTTGAAAGATAACTACATGTTACGAATTCATGTAGATATTTTATTTCAATTACAGATTAGCGAGCGTTATCACGGGTATGTTTGTCGGGGTGGGAGCCTTTGTGTCGATATTTGCTCCCATAACCGTGTCCAGTTTGACACCTGATGTAAGTATTGTTATCCGGAACCGACAAGCTAACATCACACGTTCTGGTCATTTTAATATCGTAACATGCAACGTTTGATTTAGTCCTTATTAAAGTAGATGAGAAAACCCAAAATGCCTTCTTTGTATATATTAACGTAGATGAGGAAAGCCCAGAAGCGTTCCATGTCCTTAAGAAAGTATATTAGAATCCCGAAATGCATCATTTGTATTCTTCAAGTTGATGAGAAAACCCCAACTGCATTCTTTGTCCTGATGAAAGTAGATGAGAAAACCCAAAATGCATTCATTGTCCTGATGAAAGTAGATGAGAAAACCCAAAATGCATTTTTGTCCTGTTGAAAGTAGATGAGAAAACTCAAAATGCATTTTTGTCCTGATGAAAGCATTCTTTGTCCTGTTGATGATGAAAACCCAAAATGCATTTTTTGTCCTGATGAAAGTGATGAGAAAACCCAAAATGCATTTTTTGATGAAAGTAGATGAGAAAACCCAAAATGCATTTTTGTCCTGTGAAAGTCCCAAAATGCATTTTTGTCCTGATGAAAGTAGATGAGAAAACCCAAAATGCATTTTTGTCCTGATGAAAGTAGTAGATGAGAAAACCCAAAATGCATTTTTTGTCCTGATGAAAGTAGATGAGAAAACCCAAAATGCATTTTTGATGAAAATGAGAAACCCAAAATGCATTTTTGTCCTGATGAAAGTAGATGAGAAAACCCAAAATGCATTTTTGTCCTGATGAAAGTAGATGAGAAAACCCAAAATGCATTTTTGTCCTGTTGAAAGTAGATGAGAAAACCCAAAATGCATTTTTGTCCTGATGAAAGTAGATGAGAAAACCCCAAATGCATTCTTTGTATCGTAGACGAGAAAAACTAAAATGCATCATTTGTCCTTAGTGAAGTAGAAGAGACAACCCCAAATGCATTAAACTCCACTTCACTTCGACTTTTCCAATGACAATCACATCTTTATTGAAAAATGTTAACATGGAATACAATAATTCAACTTGAACCGATGATCATAATGTACGTTTTATTGCATTCAGGGTACCCTGGATCAGTGGCGATCTGTGTTCTTCATGATAATTGGGTGCTATGTTGTCGGAGTAACAGTTTTTGACGTATTTGGAAGTGCCGAGTTGCAGCCCTGGGGAAAGAGCCTTTCTGTTGACATAATAAAGCCGCCAGAGGGAGCACCAGACAAACGGAACCCGGATGGTGCAGCAAACGAAATTGTCGGTCAAGACGCCATAAAAAAAGGGCCGGCAAGAATTCTCATTGAGCGACAAGTTAGCGTTATTTCAACCCATTCTTTGAGAAGCATCCATTCGAACGCATCTGCTATCCTTGCTCCTGTTGTGGTGAAGTCGGCGTATTTCTTGGACGATGACAATGACGAAGACGATGACGTGTTTGTCAATGAGGTTAACCACAGAAACACAGACATCAAGGACGGGAGTGTTAATTTCGGGTATATTGGTGACGTGAACACCGAGGAGGAGAACACCCGTCTGTAAGGTGTCCTCCCGGTTCACCTAATCATTTCCCGTTTTGTACCGAGAACTAATTAGGTGATATGTTATGCCTGGGTGGTTCGGGGTGATCTGGGTATGGTTGAGTCCTTAAATTATGTTCAGGTGGATGTAAGTAAGTGTGCCAATTTCATCATTAGAATATATGAACGACAAACTCAGATTGAATGACATATAGATTAACAAATGGTTTATTATATACATGGATAAATAAACAAACATAGTTGGATGGATAAATGTCAAACAAATATGATACAAAATTTATACTTTATTTACTAATGTACATAATTTACAAAACAAGAATCAAGATTTATTTCTTAGTCACCAAGGAGATGTGATATACTGTCCATATACTCCATGAGATCCAGACTGCAGCTGATTAGACTGTCTCAGTCTGTTGTCGACAATGTATATATTTCCTCTTTCTTCGTGGTTCATGCTGTCCATGGTGCTGGGCGAGGTGTCATCATTGTAGCGCCATGCAAGGCCAAGATGCTGAATTTGTCTCCTTGGAGACTGGGCGTTGTGGAAGAAGCAGGCACGCACCCTGAGTTACGGAACCTTATTCCAAATGTGCCCCATGGTCTAATGATGACCTCAACACATTGTCACTTGTGCCCCATGTCTAATGATGGCTCGATTCTCTGTCGTTTCCGATCTTGTCTCCTGATGGCCCGACCCTCTGTCGTTTGTGCCCCACTGTCTAATGATGGCCCAAGACTCTGTTGTTTGGACCACTTGTCTTTTCATGGCCCAACACTCAGTCCTTTGTGTCCCTTGTCTAATGATGGCCCGACTCTCTGTCGCTCGTGTCCCTTGTGTTATGATGGCCCGATTCTCTGTCGCTTGTGTCGCTTGTCTTATGATGGCCTGACTCTCTGTCGTTTGTGTCCCTTGTCGTATGATGGCCCAAGACTCTGTTGTTTGGACCACTTGTCTTATCATGGCCCAACACTCAGTCGTTTGTGTCCCTTGTCTAATGATGGCCCGACACTCTGTCGTTTGTCCCTTGTCTTATGATGGCCTGACTCTCTGTCGTTTGTGTCCCTTGTCGGATGATGGCCCAATACTCTGTCGTTTGTGCCCTTGTCTAATGATGGCCTAACACTCTGTAGTTTGTGTCCAACTACGAACCAATTGCCCCCTCTACACTCTGCCACTTGTCCCCTTATACTAGTCTAATGTCGTCAACACTCTGGCAATACATGTAGTTTGTACAGTTTACTGACGACCTCAACATCTTGTCAGTTGTGCTCTGTAGCCCAGTTATGATATCATTGTATGTCCATTTGCTTTGGAATCTTGTTGTAGTAATGCATGTTCAAAACATTGTATGTTTTACAATCAAAGGTCTACAGCGGCCCCCTTTTGTCTAAGCAATGTTACATTCATCCAGACAGTTGTGAAGTTACAAGGAACACCAAACTACGATCGTTATATTTTTATTGTTGAATCCTGGAAGGGACATTGCCGCGTTGTCGCATTGTCGTCCTTTCAAGCACAAACTGGCAAAATTAACCATAGAGCGATGATGCGACAACGCGACAATGTCCCTTCTAGGATTCCATACTTAATGTACACCCGTGCATCAATTAAGCACCACCCTATTTTGAAAATAAGATGTGGTGCTACAGACAAGTTAGGGTGTAGCCATCAATTTAATCAACCTGTAGTTAAAGATGCTTTATCCATTGACAGTTTTACAAATACCATAACCTTTAAAAACAAAATCTATTCTTTATGAAAGAATATGTTGATGAAAACATGTAGGGACTGGATTTTTACCCAAAATAACTATTCCTCTCTTGCTCAAACTACACAATTTGATTAAGTTTTGTCTAAGAATAACAATTCTGTTATATACCAAGATGACATTTACACATCAAGTAAGCTTTAATTATGCATAATCAGGAAGAACCCGAATGACAAAGATTCAGACCTGTTTCCAACAATTCAGATTGCTAATTCACCAAAACTCAAAAAGGCCACATTAATAAGATTTTTGAATAAATCTTTTATGATTTTGAGTTTATTGTATTGAATAAACACTTCTCCTTGCCGGATAATGATAATTACAGCTAAAATATGTTTGTTTTGTTTGTAAAGGAACTTTTACTGCATTTTAAAATTTTACTTTTTTTTAAATTTGACTGTAACTTTTCCTAAATCTCAGTTTACTTAGTTTTACTTTCATCAATTCACAATAAATAACGCACTTATAGGCCACACAACAATCAATTATTATTACTGTCACTTTTCAATAAAAGGTAACTTGTTTTAGGACAGAACAAAACCTGTTTTAAATATAGGCTATTATCATAATTAAGGTACATGGTAATTTTAATGATGTTTTCTTTTTTGAAATGTTAAATGCTGTTGTAGTTATGGAGGATATTTTTGGAAATACTTTAGAATTTCATTTCAGACAAAATATTGGTAAAAATACAGGGTGGTGCCCATTTTCTGCACGGATGTATATTTTACAAGGAGAGTGGCAAGACAAGTAATGAAATTTATATTCACATACATATAGATAAAACTTACCTCGTCGCTTCCATATATGTGATCTTGTACATTTCTGTGTGAATGTATACACGGATGGGCAATGGTTGGAATTCTGTTTAAATTAGAATCATGCTGTTAAAGTATCGTTTAATTTATATGAATATTTCTAGCGCTTCTAGAAATTGTTTCCACATACATGAAGTATATTTGAACCTGATCGACGTAACAATCAGTTCGACACAACAGAGAATGAGAAACTAGGTGAACAAATTGGTATCAGCATTAGTATTTCCTAATCAATAATATTGATTTAATGTTTACACCCATGAATATGTGCCAAAATATTTCAAATAAAATATTAGAATATTAGTTATGAATTTGTTATTCTTTAGATATGCAATCCGCATTTCCGGGATGAAAATTATTTTGTGCTTAGGAGCTAAGCTTCCTTTACGGCATCAATTTGATCATCCTCGTACCTTGACCATGCATTCAATAAAAACCATACTGATATTTTGGCAAGAGTCGTGTGTTTGTAGATTGTAAATAGCAGGAACATTGGTGACAGTTCTTTTCACTCTTTGAGTCTGCAAGATCTCTTTGCTATACGGAATCAGGGGTCTATTTTTCTGTATTTTTCGGTGTTTCCACTCTCCCGCCCGAATGTCCATTCCGACGTAAACTTATAAAAGAAATATTCTGTCCTCAATTTCCCCCGCCGCAGTTGTGATTTATGACAAAATGGGAGAACGAAAGCTGTCACCCTTGCACACCCATAACAAACCAATCAGTACCCTCAGACAACAAAGTAATCGGCAAATATTCGGGAAACGCAGAATAGATCAGTTTTTGAATGCCTCAGTAACGTCCCATCTATACAGTCGACGGTCACCCCGCTGTTCCTCCTGTACGCACATGGGTACAATGTGTGAAGCCCATTTTTGGTGTCCCCCGCCGTGATATTGATGAAATATTGCTAAAAGCGGCGTAAAACTAAACTCACTCACTCACTCACTCCTATCCTCACAAATCAGATCAGGAGAGTTCTTAATGGGTTCGACTAAGTGAGTCTTCCACTGAATACAACGAATCCCGAATAAATTGCAAGGTTGTAATGTGGTAGTGTTCAGGGTGCCATTTGATGTTACTGTATTATGTATTTTTATATATGATCGTTTAGCTTCTGGAACAAAATGTTAGTCGAGGTTGCGAGACAGGGAGAAGTCCTATTCAGTATCTGGCCTGCGGATGGAGCAATGATGAGGAGCATAAGAACGCCTTATTTGCTGTATTTATCATTAAATTTAATTTAATTTATAAAATAATAGCAATAACAAAAACAACGAACACGTCGACGAGGTCATCATCAATAATAATGCTCGTGCTGACAAAACCCGCAGTGTAATTGTAAAAATAACTTCAAATAAAAACAATAGTAAACTTCAAAATTTTAACGGGGCATTTTTATTCAAATGTGCAAAATGGCCTGTCTTTTCCAATGCCTGGAATAAACAGCAGTTCTTGTAACATTATAATTTTTTTTATAAATATATGAATTTTCCCATTTATGGTGACGTTTTTATTCACACAAGAAATCATAGTGTCACAAATCAATCAACAGCTCGACAAATAACCTTGATGGCATGGTTACAATTATTTGGTTACTACTGTCAGATATTCAAAACAAAAATGTGAAAACCCTCAGCCTTATGAATATTCATCATGAAACAATTATTTATCAAATTATGTAAACATCATTTTAGAGGTGATGTATAAAACTGGTTGTTGGACAATATTTATTACACTTTGTACCTAGATGTCTTGGAGAGAGTGAACTATGTACTATGATCTAAAGTACATGAGTGTTACTTAGTTCTTGGGTTATGCAGGGGTGAGGTTCTGCTATGCTGTAAGCAAAATATGAAGCAAGTTAACACACAGCACCTTCAAGTCACAATTGGCAAAAATGCAAGACCAAATACACTCAAAATATGGAGTAATCACCCAAAGACATTTCCTGTATTGCAAAATATACTGATCAATACATGGGGGAAACCAAATGCATATATACTATGTCATGACTGTAGATTCTGCAGACACTGGCTGACAGCAGCATGAGTATGATTACTTGTCATGTAATATAGTGTTTTTCACCCATTTTAGTAACTTATATATTCCAAATATTCTGCCAATGAGGCCAAGGTTGGTAACTGGCATTCCATATTTTCCACTATACAGTTAGACCAATATGTTTTAAAATAATGGAAAAGAATAATGTACTGGTTATTATGCAGTGAACCAGTGTTGTAATCTTACAGCAAATAAAAACAAAGAATTTCATATTTCAACAAAATTCCATGTCATGTAGAATCACATGCCTATGCCATTGATTAAGCTTTAACTTTTCATTGGTAAGCATGTTTTTCATGGAAACTGGAGTAGTAGGGTAACCTAGTGGTTAAACTGTTGACACTTGTCACACTGAAGGCCCGGGTTTGATTCCCCCACATGTGCAAAGTGTGAAGCCCACTAGCTGCTCTCCCAGCATGATGTTGCTGGAATATTGCTAAAAGCGGTGTAAAACCCAACTCTCTCACTTGGAAACCTTTTGCTATATACACTGAAAATCTAATCTCCTACATCCATCGTTGTATATTTACTGTCAAATCAATATCATGGCTAAAGCAGAAATCTTCCAAACCATTCAGTTTGTGCTTGCTTTTATCCACACTTAAAACAATAAACAAGTTTTATAACTATTCTGCAATTTTATTCCAAAGACATAATTACTCATAACATATCAAACATTCTTCGCATTTCCTAGATGCTAAACCTGAAAAAATACTGTAACAGTATCATCTGGAATACAAAATGTTCTTTTCATGGTCACTCATCTAAATTCTCACTGAATTATCTGAGAGTCCCAAGATGTGACAAGACTTTTCCGCAACACCTTGCTGGTTACAAGCATTCCTGTTCCAGCAAGTGTCCAAAGGATGATGTGTAGGGCTTTTATATGTTTTATAACTGTATATACAACACTTCAATGACTTGCTGTTTCTTCATTTGCAATGTACTAGTATATTGCTTGACCACCAGATGTTAAAAGAAATCTGAAGATCTGTTTCAGTTTGTGTTGCTCTTGATGTCAATGGTAATTGTGGTGATAAAGAAATCTATTCCTCCTTCTTTCTCCTCTTAAAGATGTGCATCTGTTCCAACTGAAAAAAATACACAACACACGTGAGACCAAGTATGATATACTTAATAAAAATGTAAACAGTTCCTTACAATGTTGACATCAAGATATTATTGATACATTGCTAAGCATGTGGATGTTATGTTTAACTGAACATGCTGCACCATAACCAAATGCTAAATGGGGTTGTAATAACATATTAATCAAGCTCATATTAGAATACATTTGTGAGAGACACCTATTCAGTGTTTCAGAGCTATTGGTATCAATCAAAGTGTGGATATAATCATCATTGTTTACGCGCTATTAAATTATTATTTAATTCATTACATTTATTTTTTTAGAATTACACCTGAATTTTCATTGCACATTAAACTATCTTCTGATAATTCCAACGGCAAGATACTTTATTGACACAGTTTTTGGGTACACATGCATTATACCGGATACCTGCCTCGCCATATTTTATTAGGTCCCCTCTCCGGGGGACAATAAAATCCCACTGTAAGATATCAAAGGCAATCAAACGATTCACCAATCTGCACACATGTCAACTCCACCCTTACTGTGCGTGCCATGCTTAAACAATACCAGCCTTTAAATGAAAACAAAGAAATCCATGTAACAAACTTACCTCGATTAATGAATGGGCCAGCCTGAAGACGACGCTGTGACAACTCTGCGTCTGTTTGGCAAATATTCACGTGCTATTTATGCAGCATTGCCATAGTGCTTTAGCAGTCCATAGTCTGTTACATGGCATAGGTTTCTGATTCACACAGCGAGTGTCGAGTATGATTATCCACGGCATACCCCATGTAACAGTGTTATCGCCATTGCCGAAAAACGTTGTTTGTCACCGGAAGTTCTAAACTACGTAATCTCTCGCGAAGTGCCGTGACCTACTTACGGGCCCTATTGGTAAAAATACAGGGTGGTGCCCATTTTCTGCACGGATGTATATTACACAAGGGGAGTGGCAAGACAAGTAATAAAATTTGTATTGACATACATATAGATATAACTTACCTCGTCGCTTCCATATATGTGATCTTGTACATTTCTGTGTGAATGTATACACGGATGGGCAATGGTTGGAATTCTGTTCAAATTAGAATCATGCTGTTAAAGTATCGTTTAATTTATGTGAATATTTCTAGCGCTTCTAGAAATTGTTTCCACATACATGAAGTATATATGAACCTGATCGACGTAACAATCAATTCGACACAACAGAGAATGAGAAACTAGGTGAACAAAATGGTATCAGCATTAGTATTAACTAATCAATAATATTGATTTAATGTTTACACCCATCAATATGTGCCGAAATATTTCAAATAAAATATGAGAATATTAGTTATGAATTTGTTATTCTTTGGAGAGGCAATCCGCATTTCCGGGATGAAAATTATTTTGTGCTTAGGAGCTAAGCTTTCTTTAAGGGATCAATTTGATCATCCTCGTTCCTTGACCATGCAATCAATAAAAACCATACTGGTCTTTTGGCAAGAGTAGTGTGTTTGCAGATTGTAAATAGCAGGAACATTGGTGACAGTTACTTTTTCACTCTTTCAGACTGCAAGATCTGTTTTGCTATACGGAATCAGGGGTCTATTTTTCTGTATTTTTCGGTGTTTCCACTCTCCCGCCCGAATTTCCATTCCGACGTGAATTTATAAAAGAAATATTCTTTCCTCAATTTCCCCCGCCGCAGTTGTGATTTATGACAAAATGGGAGAACGAAAGCTCTCACCCTTGCACACCCATAACAAACAAATCAGTACCCTTCGACAACAAAGTAATCGGCAAATATTCGGGAAACGCAGAATAGATCAGTTTTTGAATGCCTCAGTAACGTCCCATCTATACAGTCGACGGTCACCCCGCTATTCCTCCTGTACTCACATGGGTACAATGTGTGAAGCCCATTTTGGTGTCCCCCGCCGTGATATTTATGAAATATTGCTAAAAGCGGCGTAAAACCTTCACTCACTCACTCACTCACTCACTCACTCCTGTCCTCACAAATCAGATCAGGAGAGTTCTTAATGGGTTCGACTAAGTGAGTCTTACACTGAATACAACGAATCCCGAATAAATTGCAAGGTTGTAATGTGGTAGTGTTCAGGGTGACATTTGATTTTACTGTTTTATGTATTTTTAAATATGATCTTAGTTTCTGGAACAAAAAGCTAGTGAGGTTGGTAGACAGGGAGAAGTCCTATACAGTATCTGGGCTGCAGATGGGGCAATGATGAGGAGCATAAACACGCCTTATTTGCTGTATTTATCATTAAATTTAATTTAATCTATAAAATAATAATAGCAATAACAAGAACAACGAACACGTCGACGAGGTCATCATCAATAATAATGCTCGTGCTGACAAACCCGCAGTGTAATTGTAAAAATAACTTCAAAGAAAAAAATACTATTATATATTTTCATGTTCACAGCAATCAAAAGCTTTGCAAATTATAGTCAGTCACGGGTAGTTTTATTAGAAAATAAAAAAAACAAAACACGTTTTCAGTACTAAGTAACGAGGAATGTTCGTGCTAAATCCATGGTCATACAGAATACTATTTGTACAGAATATGTTTGGTACAGCATTTTAGCAAGGTCTCTACTGATAGTTCAAAGCCTAAAGAAAATCAGACTATATTGTTCCCATAGATTCTTTCGAACCTAATATTGTTTCAAAGACGACAATACGTCACATTTGCACAGTGATGTGTTTTATCACGTATGAGTGGATGGTATATTACGGCCGGTGCTATCGTTCACCACAACATACCGGAGAAGATGAAGTTTCTCGTCGTGTGTGCTGTTGTGCTGACGTCGGCGTTGGTCCACGGGCAGGAGGCGGAGGAGGATGGTAAATAGGTTATTTATTTCGTATTTTAATATTCATATTTGTCGATGCATTGTGACAAATCTTCGGGGATTACATGTTATGTTAATTTCTCAATACTAAAACGAAAACCTTCAGTTGTTGGCGATCAACAGCATTTTATATTTGTTGTTTATGGTTTTAAATTTACTGTTCCTTTTCCACGGATTTTTATATTCTGATTTCATGTGTCATGAATGTATAATTTGTTTTACTCGCGATATGGCTGAAATGCTACCGATGTGACGAAAAATTCTAACTCACTCACTCACTAAAACGGTAAGCGCAGTTTGTACATTTTATCCCCAGTATATGTGCTTTCTATTGCAAAGTTTTCAGTACACTGAAATGATTGTATCAGTGTCTCTACGGGCATGGTCGGGGCATGGTGGCGAGCTGTCTAAGGCGCCAGGCTAGTGATCCAGTGATCTAGAGGTGCCGGGATCGAGCCCACCTGTGACCGGGTGTAAAAGCCTTGGAGTTAACTTTCTGTGCAGACTCTTTCAGTGTTGTCATATAGTGTACAGTACACAACCCTGTGCAGCTTAAAAGAACCCACGAATCCGTTGGTATATGACCAGATTGTGGCCACATGAATACGTGCAAACACCTAGTTGCGGGTTCAGCAACGTGCAGTAACACTTGGACAAAGTACTGTTTAATATGTGTCCCAGTCCACCCAGCTGTGAATGGGTACCTTGTAAGGATGGGAAAAGCTACATTAAATCGGTGCGCCTAGTGGCTGCAAGAGGTGTATGATTCCCAGGGAGTTGAGATTGATAATACAATGTGCCATTTGAGATTGACATCCAGTGATCGAGGGAAAAACAAAGCGCCTTTGAGCAGGTGATCTGGATATTGGCGCTATATAAATATACATAAATAAATGTATAATAAATATATAAAATACAATACGGTTCGTTTGTTAAGAGCTACATGTCAGTGAAACCATGTTTAGTAGTTTGGGCCGTATATCCGCTTGATCATTATCCTAATTTCACACCCATTTCGTGAGTGAGTATGGTTTTAGCAACATTCCAGCAATGTTACGGCAGGGGGCACAAGAAATTGGCTTCACACACAGTCGCCGCAGTTGACGCAATTCAGTGTGTAGAGTTGCGTCCCGTGAGCTCATAAGCGACCCACGATTTTGGGTTACGTTTCTAGGTAAGCCAACACAATACCTGTGTTTGCGGGTTTCACCAAAAATGACAATTGTTTGAGACCTGCATTACTCCAGGTTTTCGTCCCACATAAAGTTGACATGTCGTGATGTCACTACAGTGTTTAAAGCGGCGTTAAGCCCCGCTTTTCCGAATCTTTGGGACCCCAGGGCCCAATCCACAATGCGTTCATAGCGCTACGATATTCTTCAGCCTATGGTAAACTAGAGAGTTACGACAGGTCGTAACGTTACGGACGCTTGGTGGATCAGGGCCCGGTACGGGTTTTGTATGTTTCAGCAGTACTGTTTCCAGAGTCAGAAGACGATGATCTTGAACTGGAGAATCTGGAAGACAGGGTGGCAGCCCTCGAGGACAACAGTAAGTGAAACTGATATGTGTTCATTGTTACATATACCTGAGGGCAAAAGACTTTCCACAGGAGTCCCTGTTTGAGAATATGGCGAGTGAGTGAGTGAGTATGGTTTTAGCAACATTCCAGCAATGTTACGGCAGGGGCACAAGAAATGGGCTTCACACACAGTCGCCGCAGTTGACGCAATTCAGTGTGTAGAGTTGCGTCCCGTGAGCTCATAAGCGACCCACGATTTGGGGTTACGTTTCTTGGTAAACCAACTCAATACCTGTGTTTGCGGGTTTCACCAAAAAATGACAATTGTTTGAGACCTGCATTACTCCGGGTTTTCGTCCCACATAAAGTTGACATGTCGTGATGTCAGTACAGTGTTTAAAGCGGCATTAAGCCCCGCTTCTCCGAATTTTTGGGACCCCAGGGCCCAATCCACAAAGCGTTCATAGCACTACGATATTTTTCAGCCTATGGTAAACTAGAGAGAGTTACGACAGGTCGTAACGTTACGGACGCTTTGTGGATCGGGACCCTGTTTTGTATGTTTCAGCAGTATTGTTTCCAGAGTCAGAAGACAATGATCTTGAACTGGAGAACCTGGAAGACAGGGTGGCGGCCCTCGAGGAGAACAGTAAGTGAAACTGATATGTGTTCATTGTTACGTATACCTGAGGGCAAAGACTCCAGAGGAGTCCCTGTTTGAGAATATAGTGAGTGAGTGAGTGAGTGAGTATTGTTTTACGCCGCTTTTCGCAATATTCCAGCAATATCACGGCTGGGGACACCAGAAATGGGCCTCACACAATGTACATGTGGGGAATCGAACGCGGTCTTCAGCGTAACGAGCGAACGGTATAACCACTAGCTTACCCCACCTCCCGGTTGAAAATATAGAGGAAAAGCCCAAAGGTTAAACTTTTCTGTACCTTCCAGAACGGTGTCCAAATATAGCACAATTCTAAATATAGCACACCCCCACTGTACTATGTTACAAACTAGGAACATTGTTCCACATTGAACAACACTGTCTCACAAGTTTATTTTATACATTGTAATACCCGAGTTAGAATTGATCTTCAGTATCCCATGCTTGTCGTAAGAGGCGACTAACTGGATCGGGTGGTCAGGCTCGCTGACTTGGTTGACACATGTCATAGTATCCCGATTGCGTAAATCGATGCTCATGATGTTGATCACTGGGTTGTTTGGTCCAGACTCGGTTAGTTACATATGTCTGGAATATTAGTGAGTGCGGCGTAAAGCTAAACTTACTCACTCACTCACTTATATATTGTAGTGAGTGAATGAGTATTGTTTTGCGCCTAATGAATCGAACCCGGGGTTGCACTTTAACAACTAGACTTCCTTACAACCCTCACTTAAGTTAGTAATATGAATATGTTAGCCGAATGAATGATCTATCAATGCCCAAGTTTAATGCACATGTGCAGCGTATGTTTTATCACGTTGTGAGTGAATGCGTTTGGTTTTGCTTATATTTTATCGAACCGGGGTTGGGGTGTGCCGAACGGAAGCCTTAACCACTAGGATATCCTAAAACCCTAAGTATGCTCAGTGTACTCATTATGAATTCAAGAACGAAGATTTAAAAATTAGTGCAACTTCCATTTTCAAGATCGTTAGGATGAGAAGGCCACAATAACTCGGTGCGCCTAGTGGCTGCAAGAGTTGTATGATCCCCAGGGAGTTGAGATTAATAACACGATGTGCCGTTGAGACTGACATCCGATGATCGAGGGAAAAAATACCAGCGCCTTGAGCAAGCACTAGTTGCCTGGATATGTGCGCTATATAAATATCATATAATAAAATAATATATGTACAGAATTATCCCTCTCCGGATTAAAGTATTGAAATTTAATTGCAGAATACTATAGTCTGTTTGCAGTGAAAACGTACCGATGAATTTCACTTTAAACAAAAAAGTAAATCAAATTAAGTGATAAAAACCAATAGTAGTGATTGGAATCTGTGATCGTTTGTTAAACAACTTTTATCCTAAGTGGAATAAAATTCTGAGATTTAAATGTTCAACTGGCAAGGTAAAATTATGAAGATCTGCAATCATAATTTCACTTAATTTGATTTACTTTTTTGTTTAAAGGGAAATTAATTGGTACGTTGTCACTGCAAACAGACTATAACTGAATAAGTAGGGTTAGCATGCATTCAGCATTATTCCTACCACAGCAGGACGGGTGACCAAAAATTAGTTTCACATGTTTTAACCATGCAGGGAATCGACACCGGGCGTTGGCGTGAAGAGCGTTACCACATGACTACACTTTAAACCTTAAAGTGTTATAGTTATGAACATTGTGAGAACACCATTCCTGTAACATATTTAGTGTTCTAATTTAGACACTATGTGTTCTGCCGCCAGAGCACTAGTGTTCCACTTACAGAACGCTCGTGTTCTAGATTTCAGAACACTATTTGTGTGTTCTGTATGTGTTCAACTCAGAACACCCCGGACGCTGTAACAGATTTAGAACGCCCTTTGAGTGTTCTGAGTGTTCTCAACTTCCACCAGCCTAACATGAACGAATAAAAACAACAATATGAAATGATTCAAAACTTTAGTTACACCTATACTGACTACGAAAACGAGTTATTGTTATCATCGTGGTCCTTGTGCAGCTCTAAACTTAAAAAAACCGACATGGATATAACATATTTACACATGTAAGCATGTTCTGTATGGTTTGCGTATGTTATAAATGTAAGTTATGTGTTCTGCGTATGCTCTAAGTGTGTGAATATATGTGCCCTTACTGGATTTATACCCAATCCTACTTACAGAATATTGAAATGTGTATAATATATATCCTAAGTAAGCTTAAAAAATGAGAAATAACAATGTTCCATTAAAATCTCCTCATCTAAAGCTGATTCCTCATAACTCGTTTTGCCTACCACAGTCACAGTGAATGAGATGTTGAGCGTGGAGGTCCCTTCCCTGGCGATGGAGGTCGAGAAGATGAACCATGCGCTGAAAAAGATGGATGACTACATTGACAAACTTTACAAGTACACCAAAGGAATCAAGAAGGAAATACAGGAAGGTTATGCATTTCATTTAAACTTTGACACTTCACTGAGTATGTATTTTAACAATGTTCAAGCAATGTTACAGAAACACCATATATGGGCTTCACACATTGTTTTCCATCAAGCCCAGGTCGTCGGCATGACGAGCAAACGCTTTAACAACTAGGTTGCCCGCTTCCTATGACGCTTAAACGACACATGAAGGGTTAAAGAATGTTTTGACAACGGATGCCAGGAACAACTCAATTCTTGTGTCTATCATATGAACCCGTGAAGATCCGGGTTAGAATTGATCTTCGGTAATCTATGTTTGTCGTAAGTGGCTACGTACGGGATCGGGTGGTCAGGCTCGCTGACTTGGTTGGCAGATGTCATCGTATCCCAATTGCGTAGATCAATGCTCACGAACGCTTTGACCACTAGGCTTCCCCGCCTTCCAATTATCATAAAGAGGTCACCACACTGAATGATGCCATCGTAACACCAATGTGGGGCGGGATTTTGAGGTCTAATATAACATCTTACTAACAAACAGTTCACGTTACAAGTTATATATAGAATACACGAGTCCTCTTGAGCCAGAGGGGTATCTGTCTTCAAATTTGGAATCACTGGATTGTCTGTACCAGATTCCACCGCCATACAGCTGGAATATTGCTGAGTGCAGCGTAAAAGTAAACTCACTCACTCACTCCATCATACGATGGGTTATGTTATCAATACAGTAAACCAATTCGATGAACATATTATTCTGATCACTGATCAACTAAACATGTAAATATATACGGGGTATATATATATACCGCCAAGCTGACGAAAATATGCACCTTTTTTGATGATGGCTAAAATGATACAAAATAGAGATGTATTTTCAATGGCGATACATTTGACGTGGGTTGACGTCTTGTTTTTCACCCTTTGCAATATTGTGACGATTGTTTTCAATCTTATAACGGTTTGATAACGTTAATGATTTGGTCACAATATGAATTTGTAATCTACCATACTTTTGAATACACAATGCCATTTAGAAAGTAGTCAAATGTAACATATGTTATATTTGAGATTACACTCTGTCAGTGGAAGCCGCGGTGGCTGAGCGGGTTAGGCGGTTGACTTTGCGTGCTGGCGATTAGGTGCCTGACTCTGGGGGTGTTGGTTGGAATCCTGGATGGGAATCAACCCAACAAAAGTACAAGAATCTGAGAAAGTGTAGTCCCAAATATAACATATGTTATGCCATACTGATGATACAATGTTGGCATACACTGCCAGTCAAAATAAGGTACACACCGAAATACATTTGGGTATTCGAGTGTATTATTGTCACGGTATGGAAACACTCAAATGATCATCTATGGATTGCTCCTTTCAAATATCAATAACTCCGTTTTGTATTGATTTCAGGCAAAGAAGACATAGCAAAATCAGTGAAAGCGAATCAGGACCGAATCGCCAAGCTTCCTAGACAGATAGAAGACCTGAAGAAGGACATAGAGAACAAGGGTAAATATGACAGTCTTTATCAACCCACAGGGGCTTGTAACGCTAAAAACTGCCACCAAGGTATATACTGTCACTGACGGGGTTTTAGTACTATATAAAAGGAAAGGGATGTAACGAGGTCAACACACCAGGTTCGTTTCAGGGCGAATTCAACAATGTTCACTGTATTTATCCCATTTAAAGTATGCACACATTTCAAGCCAATAGATTTACCAACAAAATGAGACATACAACACAAAAATCGAAGCAGTAGTTTGGGAGCTAGGGTCTTCGGAAGCTCGAAAAATCGTGATTTCTCGATTCCGAGCCAAATTCCTGCTCAGAATTTGTAGCGGTAACTCACCCATTTTCTTGTTTATTTCACAGTATACACAAACGACATGCACCAAAACATGTTGAACTGATGGCACCTGTCAGCGCGCTAGTCGCCATTCTTTCGAAGACACTTACATCTCACTCTCATAATGAGTTTACGTACATTTATTCATTTATTATAATTTTAGAGTATTATAACAAGGACATCAGATCAGTTTACGTACCTTTATTCAACGGAAACAGAATTGTGTCGTGCCCGTTCGCTATTGACGACCTATCCTTAACCTGCACTAAAAAGAGCAAGGGAGCTAATTGGCTAAAAATTAATTATGTCCCATCAAATCGCTGACTGTTTTCAGTGCGGGGCAGGTTAAGGCCAAGTTCGTCAATGGCGAACGGGCACGACACAATTCTGTTTCCGTTGAATAAATGTACGTAAACTGATCTGATGTCCTTGTTATAATACTCTAAAATCAACTTCCTCTTCTCTAAATCATCCATACTGAGGATCACTGAAAATGTTGTCTGCTAGCACGTAAACAAAGGGGGATAACTCGCCACAAACTAATGAAAAAGTATTAACGGAGTTGTCTTTCTTGAATGAAACCAAGCACTTGATAGCTGGTCAAGGTTGTTTATACTAGAAATCGAATTAAACATTTTCCTTAAATTCTCAATAATTTCTTGTCATACTATATATAGTATTAAGACCCCGTTAGTGACAGTATATACCTTGGTGGCAGTTTTTAGCCTGACAAGCCCCTGTGTATCTACCAAGTCTAATTATACTACGCTTTGTTTTCATATAAAATCTTTGAAGGGCATTTAGTTATGATACACACCAGTGGGAGAAGTTAGGGATCTCAAACCTCTTTATTATGGGGAACACACCATTTAAAAATATACTACTCACACTTTGCTAAGGATCACAAAAATCACAACTTTACTAAAACGTAGATATATTATTTTAAATTGTATCCATTTAAAACTGGATAAATAATGACATGGTAACCCCTCTTTAGGCAAACAGCCACTTTAATCTAACCTTATGCACTTGATACATGAGTAACCATAGAAATGGTTTTCATGGCACCAATCAACCATTTTGCAAATCATGGAACGAGTCATTGGCAAGTACACAACACCTGTCAATAGCAGGTATGGGTTCCACAAAATGAAATGACAAACTGAAACCTAGGATCCATGCTTACAATAAGCTTAGATATTTAAACCAACTTTGACCCCACATCATAGTTTTCTGTTGAATCCATGAGTTGATCCTTAGCAAAGTGTGAATAGTATATATGCGTATGTGTGGAAATGTACCTGATGAGGAGTTGGCTTATTGTAAGAGGCGACTAACAGGATCGGATGGTCAGGCTCGCTGACTTGGTTGACACATGTCATCGTATCCCAATTATGTAGATCGGTGCTCGTGATGTTGATCACTAGATTGTCTGGTCCAGGCTCGATTATTTACAGACCGCCGTCATATAGCTTGAATCTTGCTGAGTGCGGCTTTAAACAACAAATCAACAAACAACCTAATGTAACAACTGTTCCGACTGATTTCAGAGGACAAGCACTCGCCTGAGGAGACAGAGAAATACCTTCGCGGCCTATGGACAAACTGGAAGGAAGGGAAATTCGGAGTACCCGCAGAGCAGCCCAAAAAGGAGGAGCTGACGGAACAAGTGACATCTCCAGCGAAAAATGGTAAGGAGTCCTCTCCTGTGTCTTTGGGGATATACCTGTGAAGCTCCGGGTTAGAATTGGTCTTCTGCTTGTTGTAATAGGCGACTAACGGGATTGGGTGGTCAGGCTGGCTGACCTGGTTGACACATGTCATCGTATCCCAATTTCGGCGATTGATGCCCATGATGTTGATCACTGGATTGTCTGGTCCAGACCACCGCCATATAGCTGGAATATGGCTGAGTACGGTGTTGAACAACAAACAAACCAAAGCTTTGGGGATAAAACCGGGACACAGTTATAATCAATATATGATTACTATTATTTTGGTCTGATTGATATTATGCCTAATATCTTTCTCCTTATTTTATGCTGTTTTGTCGATACATCTTTGGTGTGTATGTTAATACATGTATGATCTATTCTGGAGAGGATCCAGTAATACAGATGTGCCTTTCCCTTAACCAGGCTGCCATATATATCTTCAACTCTCACAAATTGATAACACCCAATTCTATGCAAACACCTCATGTCATATACTCTTAAAAAAGGAACTTCATCTTCGATAGGAAGTATAAGCGTCAGCAAACTTTCCAAAGACAGACATCTTATGAACGCACTATCATTTCTCTTTATCGCCACCCCTAAACACAACGTATGGGGTGTCATTCTTGTTTTGACGGTTTTCAAGAAGGTCGATAAATCACTGTAGACCATTAATTTCGACAATTATCTTGAATCATACAGTTGTTAGTGTTTGTTTCTAGTCGGGTTTTTGTTTTGTTTGAAAATCCTACACATGCAAATTCCACGTCAAACACCAATCATCTTTCGAGAGCGATTACTGTACAAACAACTATGGTCATAAGGAAGTGCAAGTGGTGATGCACTCTCTAAACATTCATTATTAACATATCAACATTGATTGACTCCGCTATATTTCCCAATTTTTTTAATCGTAAATTAGCAATGAGTTCCCCTACTTTTTAAGAGTATTTTATACCTGCCAGAAAATCTGCAGAAAATCAGTCGAATGCCACACAATGTGCAGACTGTGTAGCTACAAGTATGGATAATCGCAAAAATAGTCCCAGACTAAAAGTATAAAGTGTATTTTTAACATTTGTAAAAACAATCTTTCACATAAGTCATCGCCTTGTCATCTGAGGCATCGCAATTCGCTGTGCAGAGTCGCCTCCCTTGGTCACGAGAGAAACCTATAATCGTAGATTCGACTCCCGGTGCACTATAAGTATGTTTCAAGATTTGCCAGCACCCAATCTGTGCTCATGGATTACATTAAAGTGGTAAACGTCTGATAGGCCGTCATATCATTATAAGATATTATTTAATGCGGCGTTTAACCTATAGGTACATTGCTCATTTTGAATATTGTTTTAAAAATGATTTTGCATATGTCCTCAAGAGTTTAAAATTTCAACAGTCAGAACAAATCAACAATTTACTGTCAAACATTAAGAGTGAGTTAGTGACTGAGTATGGTTTTACGCTGGTGTTAGCAATATTCCAGCAATATCACGGCAGGGGACACCAGAAATGGGCTTCACACATTGTACCCATGTTGGGAATCGAACACGGGTCTTCGGCGTGACGAGCGAACGCTTTAACCACTAGGCTGTCCTCCGCACCAACACCGAAGATAATCTGTTGACAAAATGCATGTTAAGACTGACACTATGTTACAAATGATATGGAATGATAAGTACAATGAACATAAAATAGACAAACAGACCACGTCAAAAGCTCCTTTGAGTTTCGGGCGGTGAACTGAAGATGGAGTATACAAATTCAGAATTAAATTTCAGCTTGGAGAGGACTTCGACACCACCAAAGAAGAGGCCACACTAGACATGTTGGTGGTCACAGTCGTCATGGTGGTGGTGGTGGTGGTGCTTTCGCCTGGACAGAGAACTGGTTAGCAAAGAAGAAACAAGAATGGCAGCAGAAGCACCAGGGTGAGAATAATATTACTCGCGATCATACACATTGGGTCTTGTGGCAGCAGAGGCCCCAAGGTGAGAATAATATTACTAGCGATTATAAACACTGGGTCCGTTCTGGCAGCAGAGGCACCAAGTTGAGAATAATATTACATGGAGGCTCATGAGAATCACATCATTCACATTGGGTCCGTTCTCGCAGCAGAGGCTCCAAGGTGAGAATACTATTACACGCGATCATTCACATTGGGTCCGTTCTCGCAGCAGAGGCTCCAAGGTGAGAATACTATTACACGCGATCATTCACATTGGGTCCGTTCTCGCAGCAGAGGCTCCAAGGTGAGAATACTATTACACGCGATCATTCACATTGGGTCCGTTCTCGCAGCAGAGGCTCCAAGGTGAGAATACTATTACACGCGATCATTCACATTGGGTCCATTCTCTTCGCAGCAGAGGCTCCAAGGTGAGAATACTATTACACGCGATCATTCACATTGGGTCCGTTCTCGCAGCAGAGGCTCCAAGGTTAGAATACTATTACACGCGATCATTCACATTGGGTCCGTTCGGGCAGCAGAGAATACTATTACATGCGATCATTCACATTGGGTCCGTTCTAAGCAGCAGAGGCTCCAAGGTGAGAATACTATTACACGCGATCATCCACATTAAAGTCGTTCTTCTCAGCAGAGGCTCCAAGGTGAGAATACATTCACATTGGGTCCGTTCGGCAGCAGAGGCAGAGAATAATATTACATGGATCATTCACATTTGGTCCGTTCGGGCAGCAGAGAATACTATTACATGGATCATTCACATTGGGTCTTGTGGCAGCAGAGGCAGCAAGGTGAGAATAATATTACATGGATCATTCATATTGGGTCTTGTGGCAGCAGAGGCAGCAAGGTGAGAATAATATTACATGGATCATTCACACTGGGTCCGTTCAGCAGTGAGAATACTATTACATGGATCATTCACATTGGGTCCGTTCTCTCAGCAGAGGCAGCAAGGTGAGAATAATATTACATGGATCATTCACACTGGGTCCGTTCTTGCAGCAGAGGCAGAGGTTAGAATACTATTACATGGATCATTCACACTGGGTCCGTTCGGGCAGCAGAGGCAGCAAGGTGAGAATAATATTACATGGATCATTCACATTGGGTCTTGTCGGGCAGAGACACCAGAGAATAATATTACACGCGATCATGGCCACATTTTGTCCGATCATTCACACTGGGTCCGTTCGGGTGGCAGCAGAGGCAGCAAAGGTGAGAATAATATTACATGGATCATTCATATTGGGTCTTGTGGCAGCAGAGGCAGCAAGGTGAGAATAATATTACATGGATCATTCACACTGGGTCCGTTCGGGCAGCAGAGGCAGCAAGGTGAGGCACCAAGGTATGAATCAGATTCGGCATGATCATGGATGGGTTTCTAGACACAGGTTGGCTGTGGCCTGAAAATATTCGTGTTGGGGTCTCAGCCAAAATACATTATTTCTCTCAGAGAAATGCTCACCCATTGGTTGTTGATTTTGTTTGTTTACAGCCGAACGCAGCAATATTTCAAGTAAATGACGGTCTGCAGTTAGTGAGTAGGTATGGGTTTACGACAATTTTAGCAATATTCCAGCAATATCACAGGAGACACCAGAAATGGGCTTCACTCATTGTACCTATGTTGGGAATCAAACCCGGGTCTTGACGAGCGGACGTTTTAACCACTAGGCTACCCACTGCCCCGACGGTCTATAAATATAAGATTCTGGCCTAGACATGTCAGTGAGAAACAGCATGAGCATTGTCCAATGCAATTGGAATATGTTTTTCAAAAGACAAATCTTGTGGATAGCAACTTCTATATTTGTTTACCACGACGTTTCGGGGCTAGTTCTTGCCCCTTCTTCAGGTAGTAAACAAATAAAGAAGTTGTTAAAATATCCATAAGATTTGTCAGTGCTGAGTAACGATGTATTTTTGTAATTTGGAAGTTTTTTGAAAGGGAAATAACTTTCGTTTAACTCTTCTTTTTGGAACAGAAAAACCTGAGACAGAAGACACGGGGAGCGCAGAGAGCGAACCGAGAATTGATAACACAAATGAAAGTGCAGGTATGTAAAATGGACAAATGTTTTTGTGCGCTCTTTTGTACGCTAAAATTGATCAGTAAGGAACAATGTTTCATACTCACGGCTCTACTCTGTCCCGCTCTACTACGAGCATGCCCCATTAAAGTGAGTGAGTGATCATGAAATCAGTTTTACGCAGCACTCAGCAATATTCCAGCTATATGGCGGCGGTCTGTAAATAATTGAGTCTGGACTAGACAATCCAATGATCAACAGCATGAGCATAGACATGCGCAAATGGAAACCGATGACGTGTGAACAAAGTCAGCGAGCCTGACCACCCAATCCCGTTAGTCGCCTTTTACAAGCATGGGCTACTGAAGATCAATATTCTAACCTGGACCTTCAGGGATATGCCTCTGCAAAACAATTTGCCTCGGAATGTAAGTATTTAAGCCTGACGCCATACAGCAGTACCAGTGGCATGCGACCTGTGAACAATTATGTCAGTATGGTCAATAGTCAATAAATTCAATACAGTCCCAAAATTCAATACAGTCAATAAATTCAATACAGACAGTACATTCAATACAGTCAGGACATCCAATACAGTCAGGACATTAAATACAGTCAATAAATTCAATACAGCCAATGCAGTCAAAACATTCGATACATTCTGGGTGAAACAGAAAATTGTTGTTAATTTTGAACAGTTGAAATTTTGGTATCAATGAACTATATATGAGGCGAAGTACCAACTGCTGAATACATACAAGCGAAAACACGCTAGCGTCTGAAGATCTGACCCGTGAAGATCCGGGTTAGAATTGGTCTTCAGCAACCCATGCCTGTCGTAAAATGCGACTAACGGGATCGGGTGGGTTAGGCTCGCTTACGAGGTTGACACATGTCATCGTATCCCAATTGTGAAGATCGATGCTCATGATGTTGGTCACTGGATTGTCTGGTCCAGACTCGATTACATCCAGACCGCCGTCATACAGCTGGAATATTGCTGAGTGCAGCGTTAAACAACAGCAACTACAACAACAGAAACGTGCACGGAACTGTCACTTACTTCTCATTTCAGATGAAGAACAGAACAAGCTAATATTCCGTTAGCAGACCAAAACAGACCAATGTAACGGTAGGATACCACAACAACAGTGTAATAATGAATTGAAACTGTCTTCTTCAAAATATAAACCGTCACGCCAGTGTCGACTATTCATCGAAATATACTGAGAGAAACAAATAAAGGATCACAGGAAAATGCAAGCTAGCGTTCCTTTAATAGTTTCCAGTTTTCATCACCAGCTTTGAATAGCGCTGTGGTGATGAAACCTGGAAAATAATAAAGGAACGCTTGAATTTTTCTGTGATCCTTTATTTGTTTCACTCAGTATATATTGTTTGTAAAAGTCAAAATAAAACACAACAGCAAAACAATTATGACCGGACCAGTGATGACACCACATGTTCCCGCAAAGGGAAGGAGTGAGTGGGTCGGGTTTTACTCCGCCTATAGCAGTAGTCCAGCAATATAACGACGGGACACCAGAAATGGACTTCACACATATGGAATCGAACCCGGGCATGACGAGCGAACGCTGTAACCTCAAGGCTACCTCGCCGCCCCGTTGCCGGTGGAGTTGAACAGAACATGGTTACTCATTTGGCAAACACCCGGTGTCATCACTAAAGTTTAGGCATCCGTTTATATAATTTTCACCAATAGTTTGTCTTTTACGACCAGTGGAATAAATTTCAGTCTGTAACCATAACTGATAATACTTGATAATATTTATTGGTCCCGATCCACAAAGCGGTCATAACGTTACGACCTGTCGTAGCTCTAGCGTTTACAAACGAATGTCGTAGCGCTACGTATGCCATGTGGATCTCCTGCCCCCCGTTCCACAAAGCGATTGTAAAGCTAAGGTGATCATTACTCCCACACGATCGCTTTGTGAAACGGGCGCCTTTATATCAACTCCCGGATGTTCAGACATTGCATCGCTTTGCATTTTTTCCTGTCTGTGTCAGGATGTTATGAGTGCTATGAATCCGTATGCATCTAAATATATTATGAAGCAAGTTTACACAGTGCCTCGCACTATATTGTTTTGTCTCTGTTTCAGCACGTTGCGTCCGCTGTGCATCAGAAAATAAATAAATGATGAAGCAAGTCTCATTGTTGTATTCTTGGTATTCGTGTTCCTGCTTTGTAAGGGAAACCTGATTACCTGATTATGTAGTGGCGTAGAGCTGTAATTCCACTCTGTATGCAGGAAGTCCAATTTCCCTTATCTCAAAACGAATGTTTAGATATTGCATTTAACACGGAAGTACATTTAGTGGACATTTAGTGTCTCGTATCGTTGTGTTTACATTTTAATATTAGGTTTGTTGGTTGTTTGTTTTTCAACGCCGCACTCAGCAACGTTCCAGCTATTTGGGGCGGTCTCTAAATAATCGGGTCTAATAATCGACCAGACAATCCTGTGATCAACATCATGAACATCGATTTTGGGATACGATGGCATGTGTCAACCGGTCAACCTGTTAGTCGACCGCCTCCGTGGTGTAGTGGTTAGAGCGTCCGCCCGGAGAGCGGAAGGTCGCGGGTTCGATCCCCGACCGCGTCATACCAAAAGACGTTAAAATATGGTACTTGTTGGTCCCTGCCTGGCGCTCGGCATTAATGGGTACAACAAGGACTGGTCGGCTCGGAGTCAGTATAATGTGTCTGAGTGGGGTATTCATGCTTCACTGCGGCATGGTATCTCAGTGAGCTAGCACTATAAAACCAGCTTCAGTCTGGGCTAGTACAAGCAGCCGCACATACACATACACACGCATGCACGTCGTCATATGAGCGAAATATTCTCAAGCACGACGTAAAACCCAATTTCACATCACATCACATCAACCTGTTAGTCGCCCCTTATTATGAGCACTGGATGCTGAAGACCGACTCCCCTGCTTGTGCACGGGTAATATTCTTCAAAACATAACAACCTCGTTCAGCTGTCTCAGATTTTGATCTTGCAAAAGGTCGAGCAGAATGGCAAAATGTTATTTATACAGGAAAAGAAATACATATCACACAACAAAAATAATTATTATTTCAAAGGGAATGTGTGTGAAGGTTATATGTATTGGGATAATTCCATAAACGCTAACATCCATCTGTATCGAACCTAATCCTCTCGTGTACTTATATAAGCGTTTACAGTGAGATAATATCAAAACCACATCAATTTCACAAATCACAGTTGAGTGATCACAAATTTGATTCGTAGCAGAATAACCGAACCCTAACACACTAACGCTGAACACGAACGGGTCATCGTGTTTTATTCCAAGAACGTATCGATTCAAATGAGTGATTATGGGTTTAAATAATGTTTTGCTTGAAATACTAAGCATTAACGCAAATACATGTGAATGGGTAAATACTAAAAGTTGGAAGAAGAAAACCTTCATGTGCAAACTGCGTTATGATGCGTACATCATTACACAGAGACCAGAATGATAACATATTACATATACAGGAACAGAAATACACATTAAAACACATTTCAAGTGAATATGTTTGAAGATTATTTCAATTGGAGTATATTTGTGCTCATCAACCTCCATCTGTATCGAACGTAAACATCTTACATAAGCTGACTGACTGACTGAGTTTTAGTTTTTACGCCGCTTTTAGCAATATTCCAGCAATATCACGGCGGGGGACACCAGAAATGGGCTTAACACATTGTGCCCATGTGGGGAATCGAACCCGGGTCTTCGGCGTGACGAGCCAACGCTTTAACCACTAGGCTACCCCACCGCCCTCTTACATAAGCCTTTACAGAGGGATAATATTTAAATCACATCGAAAAACCTCATGCATATTTCACGGCTGAGTGATCACTGACAGAATAACCAAACCCATAATCAATAATCAATAACCAATAATCAAACACGAGTGAGTCATCATTTGGTACTTACATAAGGTATCGATTCAACTTAGTGATTATGGGTTTGAATATGTTTTAAAAGAAGTTCCTAACAGTTGACTGAGTATGGTTTTACGCCGCTTTTAGCATTATTCCAGCAACATCACGGGGGAATAGAACCCCGGGTCTTCGGCGTGACGAGCCAACGCTTTAACCACTAGGCTACCCCACCGCCCTCTTACATAAGCCTTTACAGAGGGATAATATTTAAATCACATCGAAAAACCTCATGCATATTTCACGGCTGAGTGATCACTGACAGAATAACCAAACCCATAAACAATAATCAATAACCAATAATCAAACACGAGTGAGTCATCATTTGGTACTTACATAAGGTATCGATTCAACTTAGTGATTATGGGTTTGAATATGTTTTAAAAGAAGTTCCTAACAGTAATGACTGACTGAGTATGGTTTTACGCCGCTTTTAGCATTATTCCAGCAACATCACGGCGGGGGACACCAGAAATGGGCTTCACACATTGTACCCATGTGGGGATTCGAACCCGGGTCTTCGGCGTGACGAGCCAACGCTTTAACCACTAGGCTACCCCACCGCCCCCTAACAGTAATGAAAATATATGTTTATAGGTAAGCATAAAACAGTCAGCAGGTGAAACTCTTCATCAATGAACAAACAACGTCCGGATGAACATCATTACACATATATATACAAATATACATGTATGATTTCTTAATTACAATATTGACCATTCAGAACGTGACTGGCAACATCAAGATAAAATAACCCACATCTATTTTAAAACGTACAAAACGTGGCATGCCGATAGTGTCTTATTGTTATAGTCACGTGACTTAATAGGTACGTTGTGCAACGTAATGCTGTCATTAACTCTTTTGTACCACCAATAACACAGTCTGAACGGAACATCCAAATAGTTTCTATTAGGTAAGCCGTAAGCTGCACCTGCCAAAAATCTCTACGATTTTGGCATCACAGACACCTGGATGATTTAAATAAACGGGACCAAAATGTGATCTTTATGTTACAGTGAATATGTAAAGCCAGGGATTATGTTAGAGTATAATCCCTGAAGGTTTCTGTGATTATGTATAATGTCTGATTCACTGTATTTTCAGGGATTACACAATCACTGAATATAGACTAGAATTTTAGACATATTCCCTGAAATCTCTTTTTGTGTTGTTTAAGGTATATTTCTTCCAAAAAGATGTGGAATTAGACTTTTGTATTAAGCAGCATAGAGACGTTTCTTTGCTACAATGGTATCTTCATGCAACATAATAAAATTTATATATGATTGATATACATAGGGAAATGTATGATGGACATGTTCAGTGTATAATCACTGAGTGAATCAGACATTATACATAATCACTGAAAATTTCAGGGATTATGCATAATCCCTGGTTTTATATGTTCACTGTAACATGAATAGCTGAATCAGCGTGTACTAGTTGCAACGGGACGTAACTCCTCTTACAAAAAGCGGACGTCGACTACCCATCCAAAGACATTTTCACAATCTTGAATCTTCGTCATTTTTTTACCAATGATTACGCGGCATGTCAAAGCAATTGCTTGAGACTACATGAAAAATATTAATCTCATAATAGCAAAGAGGCAGTGACAAAACCGCAAGCTTTAATTATTTTGAGTTACCTATGCTTTGCATAATAATTAAGTAAGTTTTATTTTTTTATCAGAACATCAAATAGAGCAAGTGCAAAATCTTGTTTTTCATTTATCACCATGTTCTGTACGATCGTCAGCCTCACACACCTCAACTGGAGACACCTTGACCTTCTCCATCCTGGTCAACTCCTTAGCATCTGAGGTCCTGGAAGCGTACGAGTAGAACGTGACAAAGTTGTCCACCAACAGAGGAACTGTCAGAGCCAGGGTCATTATACCCATACACGCACACAACACGCCGACAAATCTGCCCTCGTGGTTAGAAGGTACCACGTCCCCATAGCCCACTGTTGTCATGGTGACCATAGCCCACCAGGCAGCAAACGGCAAATCTTCCATCTTGTCGGCGTTGACTGTGTACGCAAGAGTACCAAACACAATGGTATTGATGAAAATCAGAAGGATTATGAAACCAAACTCTTTGTAGGAAGTGAACACGGTGTATTTTAACACCTTAGCTCCTGTGATGTGTTTCGCAAGTCTGAAGAGTCTTAAGACTCTGACTATCTGGAACGCCCCGAGGTAGTCCATCGAGGTTTCCTTGAACTTTTCCGACCGCCTGAAATGATGAAATATCGAATCAGTGCAAGCAAATGCAACAGACAGAATGTCCACCCAGTTCATGATTGACTTGAAGAATCGGATGATGCTAGGGCACGTCAACAGTCTCAGGAGGAGCTCCAGCAAAAAGAACAATGTGAGTGATACCCCGATAATGTCGAATACCTCATTCTCTAAAAACACATTCGCAGGAAGTGTAAAGTTGTGCATGAGTTCCTTGGTAGTTTGATTGTGTTTTTCAAGGATTTCATTGACTTCAGCAGAACTGGAACTCGTCAGGACTCGTATCCGGTCTTCATGTTCTTGGAACTGAGAGCCGTAGTACTCCTTCCACAATTCAAGTGTCATGCCTTGCTTGAATGAATCCATGGACTGTAAAAACACCACCAGCACTGACAGGATCACCATCAGCGAGGACACGGCGAAATATATCTGAAAGTATCAAAGTGACTGTAACATCTATCTGTTAAAAGTGGTCGTGACATACTAACCGTAATGAACTCCTTTATCGTCGTTTTATCTTGAAAACATTGGAATTTGACTTCACGTTACAGTTAAAGAGTGAGTGAGTATTGTTTTAGGCCCCGTTGTAGTAATATTCCTAGAATATCAAGGCGGGGGACATCAGGAATGGGCTTCACACACTGAACCCATATGAGGAATCGAACCGGGGTCTTCAGTTTGGCGAGCGGACACATTAACCATTAAGCTATCTCACAGCCCATCTAGGTAGGGTTGTATAGATGCACGTCACCTTCTTTTAGGAGAACAGTCACAAGATGGCCCAGCTCGAGGTCTCGTAGGATAAAGCAAAGCGCAAAGAATACCCACTCGTGACCGTCAATGTGTGATTTCACGTAAAAATGTAACGATGAAATGTCGATTATATAATAATTTAATGAGACTGCCCAACACCTTGTCAGTGGATGTCCAGCGTTGGCACAGGCACAGTATCTTAAGCGACACAATGGCGTTGCTATGTCTATTTACTACCGTCTTCACCGTGCCTTTAGGTTTGACCCCAAGGTCCATCCATGGTACGACCCTGAATATGTTCAGGGCATCACGGAAAATGACAATTACAAAATTCGTTGGAAAAGACCCATATACAGCCTAAGACAAATCCTGCCTACAAACTTGGTCTTGTATTTTTTTAGGAAACCAGTGAATTTATTTCTATGATTTTCTTCCCCTTGTTAACAGCAATGTGATTGGAAAGGTTCAGGAAAAGCATAGAAATTGTTCTGGGTACGTATAGGTTAATCACCCATACAAACAGGCTAAAGCCCTCGCAGAGTTTATTTAAAAAACTACCGTAGTGAGGGTGATTAAACGGCTTACACCACGAGGGCATACTTATTTAATACGCGTGTAATGTATTAGGCATGATGACGATTATCAAAATAAGTACAATTGTTCTGTTTTTAGATAGAAATAATTGCCCGAGGGCAGCTAATCAGTTATGCTAATAAAACACTTCCAAGAACAATGGACATAACTTTCCCTAGTGGTTTAACCTTGGTCTAGGAGTCTCTATTCTTCAGAAATGTTCTTAGTGGGTTCGACTTGGTATTCACAGTCTGGGCTGCCCGCAGAGGGGCGAGGGCCCTGAGCTGATGATGAGCATAACGAGCCTGACTGTGCCAGGATCACCCGAACCCATTTTGTTGCAATTTATTTTAAATCTATAAATATAATAATAGTAACTAATGCTCCCGGTACATACCGAGAATAAAAAGTTAAGCGCCAGCTTATTTCAAAACTAAGATGTGAAGCTGTGGAAATGTTAGACTAACATAATTGGGAAGACCAATCCATATTTAGAGAAGGTTCATCTGGTAACTGATTTAGGGATATCATAAACATTTGTATTTACATTTAAAGGAAATATTGTTAAAGATATGATGGCACTGCTTTTTAAAGCAAAATAACTATTCCTATTCTGCTCATACAATAGTATTAAACGTAGGTTTCACTTGTCAAAAATGACAATCATGTGACCATATAACAGTCATTTCTGAGTTTCACTTTTCAAAAGAAGGTAACCTTTTTGAGGAAAGCAAAATGCATACATCCTGTTTATAGTAAAAGATAATTTCCATAATGGTTTTGTTTTTAAACTAAAAGTACTAAACCAAATTATGATAGTTGTTTTTTTTCTGAAAGATTTCCTATGAGACAACCTGTATTGGCAATATATACTTTTTATTCACAGTATACTATTTGCCAAATTTATGTGAGGTATATGTACAATAAGCTTTATATCTTACATCTATTGGTTTTTATAAGTGGTAGTATCTTAAAAGTCATGTCATCTTCATAGCATTGTGAAAATGTCTTACACGAGCAGGAATGGAAGAAAACGGGTGATCCAAGATACTCCAGATACGTCGCTTCGCGTTTGCAAAACGGGTTCCGGGTAACTGGCAACAGCTGCTAGCGTTGAAAGTGTCATTATCATCCTTCATTGACCTTTCGAAAGATTCTAAGTCCTTTTGAAGTTTGTTGAATTTGGTTAGGTTTCTTTTGCAACAAGGTTCAAGATCATTTGCAGCGAGACCCCAGAATTCCAGTTCTTCCTGTTAAATATAAAAAATACACAATCTGCTTTTTACATGTGTAGATGTGATTCATACATGTGAAAATACATCCTGAGTTGAATTTGTAACAAACGACATGTGTACAGTCTGACAAAGACGAACCTGCCCACAGACGAACACAACCCTTTTACTTCTCTGTACAGCCCAAAGACACAGAAAAACTGGTGCATGCAGGTGCCCTGTGTGATGGTACCTTAGAACAGACCTAAACGCACACGTGTACACGCTTCACTTCTCTGTACAGCCCAAAGATAAGATGGTACATGCAGGTGACTGGTTTGATGGTACCTTAGAACAGAACTAAATAGGGTTCACTTATCAGTACAGCCCAAAGACACAGAGAAGCTGGTGCATGAAGGTGCCCTGTGTAACGGTACCTTAGAACAGAGCTAAACACACGTACACGCGCTTCACGTATTTGTACAGCTCTGACACACTTAGAAGCTGGTACATTCCGGTGCCTGGTCTTATATATGGTACCAAAACAGATTTGAACAGACATGTACACACGCCTTCACTCAGACGTACACAACCCTTCCACCTACCTGTACAGCTCCGAGACACATAGAAGATGGTAGATGCAGGTGCCCTGTCTGATGGTATCCAAGGACGGACTTAAACACAGCTGCGGGTCTCTGGAAGAAAACCTCCTTCTGTGTAGATGACGTCAGTCGCCCTAGAGTAGAATCAGGGAACCTGGACAAAACATCTCGTCCGATCTCGAACCTACGTCCGCTCACGTTGACGGTGATAATGTCCGCCATGATTTGATGAACTGCACAGTCCTGCTCTATTTGCGTTTGTCCTTAGGGTTGATGGTTTCGAACACCTGTTCGTCTGGACAGAAACTCAATTCCTATAGATGGAACCCGCCACCAAGACTGGTTCCATGTGTGTATCAGTTTCTATTGACGATCGATCGTGACGCAGCAGAAATATAAAACAATCTAACTAAAATACTACTGTTCGATTACATTGTCATCTCGTCTTTCACTCACAAACACAGTACCAATTATTACAACGTTTGTCAGCATCGGATTATATACGGGCAAAGGCGGATGTTTCTCGTGGGTCCGTTGCCATCGGTTGAGGTTCTCTTCTGTTTACACTGACAAAACCGCTTGCTTTTGAACTGTGTCGTTTAATTATTGATGGGTTTAAGAAACTTCAGTATAATACCATTCAGTCTCTTTTCACGTCAATTGTTTTTGACGAAGTGCTACAGTGGATTCATAGTCAAAGACAGTGTTCAAAATGTATTAATAATTACCTTCGTTCTCATGTTGGCTTTTCAACAAAGAAAAATATTTCCGTGGTCGATAACTATTTAGCCTTGATGAAGTAGAATATCGATCACATTCTGTTAAGCATATACCGAGAATGTAACAAAGCGGAGACGTGACGACCCAGGTATCATGTGCTTAAATGATTTATAAATGAGGCCCGTGCGGATAGCAATACGAACAATGCAAAATAGAGCATAATGCTTCGTTAACAAGGTAATGCAATGTGTGTATTTTGACATAAGTACAAAGAGTGAGTGAGTGAGTATGGGTGAGTGAGTGAGTGGGTATGGGTGAGTGAGTGAGTGGAGTTATACGCCGCTTTTAGCACTATCGCAGAGGGGGACACCAAAAATAATCTTAACGCATTGTACCCGTCTTCAGCATGATAAGCGAATGCTTTAACCACATGGCTACCCACCGTCCTATTATCTACGGTTATAACGAACTCAAAGGGCCACTTGTCATAGTTCGTTTTAATCGTGGTTCGTTATACGGGATTCGACTAAATATTTATAAGTCCCAGAGACACCGAAGAAGTTCGTTATATCCCTCTGTTTGTTATTTCGATACGTTATGGATTTCGTTTCCTCGCTAATTAGCATTTGTGCTGTATGACGGCTGTCGACGGAGTGTCCAGTGATTGATATTTTGGTCAATGGACGAAGCCTTCACGTTACACACTCTTTCGAATACCTACGTCGCCTGATGCTCGTAAAATTCGAAATATATCCTTGAAGGTGCCTGTTCATTCACGTTTCAACATCATCAAAAATGTATTACGTATGAAGACCCAAGGCCCATATATATATTGTAAACAGGTATGAAGGCGTGAACGAAAAGAGGAAACAATTACTTAAAACTTCATAGCATCATCTTACACCCCCTGTGAAAAATATCAGTAACACACACACAAATATCAGTAACACATATATATATATATATATATATATATATATATATACATATATATATATATATATATATATATATATATATATATATATATATATATATATATATATAGCTGTACTGCAGCTTTTAGAATTTTAATACTTATTTCTATTCTAACTTTTCTCTCATTTTGTATGCATAATAGATAAAACGAGCTAGATTGTTTATGTCTTCAGTTTTGTGTGATGTGTTATATTTAGACTTGCGCTATATTTGGACAAGGTACACAATTTCCAAATAAGAACAAGGATAGGTTACACAAAAAAGTTGTTCTCAACCAGGGAGGCGGCCGCGGGATAGGCATGTGGTTAAAGAGTCCGCTCGTCACGCCGAAGACACGGGTTCGATTCCCCACATGGGTACTGTGTGTGAAACTCATTTCTGGTGTCCCCCGACGTGATATTGCTGAAATATTGCTAAAAGCAGCGTAAAACCAAATACTCCCGATCTTCATAACTAGAACTGCGTTGTGTTTAGCGAGAACAATTGTGTGGTGTGATGTTGAACAAGTGTTCTGTGCTTGGAAGCTGTTCGCCTCGAAGTTTCAATTATCGATGTCAGGCCAATTGCAAGGAATAATTAGTCTTTTTATTGCATCAATAGGAAGCTGGTGTGTATATATACCCCACTATATATAATATAGTCCAAAGTATTGTCGAAAATTTGAGAAATTGTGCCTTTTACTCTAAGAACCATGCATGACCAAGAGTACCTGGAACTCATAATAGTGGTTTATATTTGAATATCAAATGATCGTATTTTAATTAAATTAGTCCAAAAAGAACTACTGGTATATCAGTTATTGGTGTTGACAGAACGCATGCATTTCTCTCCTTAATAAACACATCCTACCTTCGGCAGCACTGAAATGTCCACTGTGTGTTTTACTAAAGCACTAATATCGCTTTAATGCTGTATGCCTGAATAAATAATGAACGACACAGACAAACACCGGAATTTTGACAATACGTATATGTCAGTTGTCGCAGCGTCGACTGTCTAGGAGGCAGACTCATGTTAACAGCCAACTAGCATCCACTGGTGATCAGTCTGCAACTATAAGTGATCACTGACACAGTTTCTATTCACGACTCATGTTCGACTATCAACTATTAAAAGTTTGTCGTTTTAGGTTAGGTGAGAACAAGATTGTGTAACGTTTGTTCGAGGGTAGTGTTCCTCATTATTTTGTTCATGATTAATGACACAAAGGAGACTGGCATCATGTCTATCTAGTTCATTTCCATTATGAAGTCACCTGGGACGAAAAGCTTTCATGAACTTGGTTTAAACATATTTTATTGTCCAAAAGACAACGGGATTAGGCACAAGTGCACCACTTATGATCGCCTTCTCCCTAAATACAATTAAACATATTACATAATACAATGTACAATTTACAGTGGAAGCTTGACATTGGGGAAGACATATGATTTCATGAACTTGTGCATGGTATGAATCTATGGTGCCTTACAAATTCATATTTCCGTTTCAGCTGTGAAGGTTTTGTCCTAAATTGTCCAGTTTCAAATGATATCGGTAAAATATAATGTGTGAATTTATTCCAAATCAATCATATTGAACACCCATTATGAAGATGAGTTAGGGATCGATTGCTGTTTTGAAAGCCGATTTTACGTACAGTTATTCATTTACTGTTAATCAATCAATAGATCAGGATTAGAATTAGCCTTCAGCAGCTTCAGCTTTCAAGTGTTTGTTGTTAGAAACGGTCAACGGGGTCGGTGGTCAGGCCAGCTGACTTGCTTGACACATGTCTTCATATCCCAGTTGCGTAGATCAATGTTCAGTCAATGATGATATCAATCATCGAATTGTTTGGTCCAGAGTCGACTAAAAAGACTGGGTGGAAGTCGCACTAACATGTTAGTGCATGTCATCATAACCCTGTAGATCGAAGCTAATTAAGTGTGTTGTCTGGTCTTGACATGAGGCTTTAAACAACAAACAACATACGATAAGGATGGGTAGCCGATGGCCATTTTCAACGTGAATGTTGACGGGTAAGCCTTATATTGAAACAGGCAGTGGTACACCAACAAACTGCCTTGTAGTGAGGCTTTAAAGAAAAAAGAAAGAAATAACATACGACAAAAATGGGTTGCCCAGGGCCAATTTTATCATGAATGTTGACGGGTAAGCCTTTTACTGAAACGGGCAGTGGTACACCAGCAAACTGCCTTGTAGTGAGGCTTTAAAGAAAAAAAAAATAACATAACAAATAACAATTTTATCATGAATGTTGACGGGTAAGCCTACTGGGTGGTACCCAGCAAACTGCCTTGTAGTGGTGGGCTTTAAAGAAAAGAAAGAAATAACATACGACAAATATTGGTAGCCCAGGACCAATTTTATCATGAATGTTGACGGGTAAGCCTTTTACTGAAACAAGCAATGAGACCCCAACAAACTGCCTTGTGGTGGAACAGACAATGTTAAATGATCATCACACATTCTGCATCAACACACATTCTGCATCAACACACATTCTGAGTGGCTGTTGGTGACTGTAGGGCACGGCAACCATTTTACAAATACATTATGTCGTCAGTGATTTGAGTGATCTAATTCATATACTTTTCATGCTGATTTGTCTTTTATAACCAGTGGAGTCTGTTTCTGTGGATGGTCGTGACAACGTATTCAACGTATGGAGTCAGATAGAACACAATCTACTGATGAGCATTGGTTTTGTTCATGGTAAATATGACACTTCCTTCCATCAGCGGCTGTAGCTTCTCACAGAAAAATCTCCTTCCTTCATCAGTCTTCAAAAAACGTCCAAACTTCAAAGGATGAAAGAAGTAATCGTCGGGTGTAAACAATTCCTGGAACCTGTACCTGTCCTCTCCAAATATCAACTTCCCAGGAATGTATTCAATATTCTCGCGACTATCCAATCCCTGCAGTATGGTAGGAATCCCCATTTCAACAATAACTCTGTGCTTCTTCAACAATGATGTGAGATACACAAACATCTCCTTCAGCCTATGGGGAACATAATAGAAGTCACATGTGGATCCAAACATCAGATCCAGTGATTTTCTGTTCCGAATATACATAGTGTAAAACCTATTAACCAGCTCAGCGCCTTCGGACCCTCTTTGAGATATGTCCTTCATTTCAAGAAGCATCTTCTCATAATGGTCCCTTCCTTCCACGTCCTTCCACCACCGCCAGGGAGTGATCAACACAGACCTGTTATATGGACTCAGTATACTACTAAACCATGCATTTTCTCGTGGCAGCTTATGGAGGTTCCATATTTGTAGAAAAGTGTCATCACCAATATGAAGATACCCTTTGACTCGGTAGTTTATCTTCATAGCATAGGAAACACAGTCGTACAAGAAATGCCATCCATCAAGTAGCCCTTCTAAATGGGATACTTCCTTACTGCTGGATCCAAGAAACGCGCCCATACTCGGACCACAGAAGAGTATATTGGGGAAGTATCTCCTATACACCGACTCTACGATCCATGTAGTCCAGTAAAGTTTCGGGTAGTTTATCTCCACAATCAGCAGCACATCGGTGAACAAGTACTTCGCGGGAGATCTGCTTCTCAGCGCTTCTTTAACCTCATCAGCTTCTGGGCAGACGGGCTTGTTGTCCCAGGGTGGCTTTGCTACCACGGACATTGACGTCAGATTGTATATCTTATGATTGTGTTGACTCGGGGTAAAGTACATCTTGGTACAGTTCATACCTTTAGAAAAGTGTTTCCCATCACTGAAATCCATTCGTCGAGTATCACGGAGGAGATTCATTAAGCGTAAATCATTTATCCATGTTTCCACCGCAGCAACGTTAGTTTTAGGTATGGAATGTTTATCCACAATAAACCGTACAAGACTATCGAAACATTCCAGTAAAGTTTTAGAGGAATCACATTTCCACTTCTGTAATTCCTTCACTAACATATTGACAGTATTCGATACTAATTTGTCTCTATTTTCAATCTTAAACCCTGGACTACTATTTCGCATTGCCGTAACTCCCATACTGCCAATATAATTACCAGTCTCCCATAGCAGCCTCTGAGACAAATAGCCTCGAATCACACCATCCAATACTGAATCTCCTGAAGACGGAAGAAGCATTAGCCAGAACGCTTTACGAGTAAAAAGTGTATTACCGGATGTGACTACAGAAAATCTTCCCGGAGGGAAAAATGCAGGGGGTGCCATTGCATCGAACTGAAGATCCAGAGTCTTTTCTCTGCTGATTTTTAGTACTTTTTGTCTCTGTTCATGGTAAAGAGGCGTTTCCCCACTAGCGATGCCTTGTTGTATTGGAGGTGTGGGGACGTAGCACAGATCAAACCGTTTAGATTGTGCCTCCTTAACAGATGTAGGAAATCCCATTGGATGCAAATACGGTTGACCAAAATGTTTGTAGTGGTGGAATGTGGTGTTGCCAGCATAGATAAGGCCATGAGTATGATCACTGTAGATGAAGTTGTCCATTGGAACAATGGGTTTGACGCCATATTCCAAATCGTAGATAACCTCCGCCGATTTCGACATTGCATAGAGGTAGGCTAGGTTCTTCAAGGGGTAGCCGTTTTCTCCGACGTGCTTCAATGAGGCGAACGGTAATGACTTGATATTTCCGGGGTGAACGTAGGTGCACCTTGGTTTCCTGAAATGGAAACCGGAAAATAACAACCAGAAAACCTGTATTAAAGCGTTACGGAAATTGCTCTCTTTTCACCAAGTGAGTGAGTTTAGTTTTACGCCGCACTCAGCATAGTCCAGCTATATGGCGGCGGTCTGTAAATAATCGAGTGTGGACCAGACAAACCAGTGATCAACAGGATGAGCATCTATCTATGCCATTGGGATACGATGACATGTGTCAACCAAGTCAGCGAGCCTGGCCGCCCGATCCCGTTTGTCAAGCATGGGTTACTGAAGATCAATTCTAACCCGAATATAAAAAACTAATTCAGGAAACAATTATTAAGAAGTCATTCTGTTTATGCATCTTAGCATAGAGTGAGTGAGTGAGTATGATTTTACGCCATTAGGATACCCAACCACCCTAGTAAAGTGTGAGTTAGGGACTGAATTGGAATCCCGTGACGTCTGTTTCAGCTAACACGGGATCTAATGGTCAGGCTGGATGACCTGGTTGATGATTGTCAGTTGAGTAGATCGTATTCTGACGTTAATCACTGGATTGTCTGGTTGGAATGATCACTTGGCTGAACGTACGTTTCTTAAACATTGCGTGATGTCATTTTCCTTTGTACAATCTATTGATAGTATTTTATTCCAAATAATATAATATTTTGTCTTGTCCTGAGTATTGTCTTTCATTTTGTCTGCAGAATGTGAATATCGGGACTGAAGAGTATATATAGCTACTAACACATGTTGAATAGCATAAATGTCCATTTTGTATTCCTTGAGTTGATGCTTCTAATCACAGACAGATCCAAAATACATGGTCCCTGTTTCACAATAGTGTACTTTTCAAATGCAAAAGATTCACATTATGAAGCGACAAATCTTTCAAACGACGGCACCCAACGTGTCTGGCCTGTAAGAGCCATGAAAGATCTGTTTTCCCGAGTGAGCGGGCATCCCATAGTGAACTACTTGAAAGAAATTGATATCAAAAATTGTAACCATATAATGTGTATGACAAACTCCTTGCTTTTAAATTTCTTACTATGACTTTTATGTTCGTAAATAATAATTTAATGAATATATATATGTATTTTAAGAAACTCCTTTATACTGTGTACTGAAAATGTGTATGTGTGCAGATGTGGTCTCGTCGCTATATGGCTGAAGTAATGCTGATGCGGTGTAAACTTTTAACTCACTCACTCACAAAAGTGGGCCTGAAGAAAGCCATTTGACGTACACCGTAAACGAGTACATGGCTGAAATCTATTTCAACCATTTTACAACATAAATAATCACACCATTTGGCGCAATATAACACCGTAATTGTCTGAATCAAACCCACACAACGCCTCGTACTCGACACCTCCCTGCCTCAGCGGAATATCGAGTCCGACGTTCAACATTACTTACCGGCAACCATCCAGGTATCGCTGGGTACCTGATACCACTATATTCCAGCCTGTGACGTCATCAAGGTAAGACACGTTGGTCTGATGGACAGAGTCGACAGACAGAACAATCCATCGGCCACTGTTACGGGTGGAAGAAGAACACGTGTTTAGACAATAATTATATGGTAATCATACAGTTCAACCTCTACACTTATTTTACATGAGAACCTAGTAATACCGGACGTGTCGTAAAAAGTTATATTTTGCAGGTTTGATTAGTTCATGATTTTCGAAGATTTAAGTAATCACGGTTTTCGCTTTTTAGTATAATCGCGCCCATAATGCCTTGTGTACAAATACGTAAACTTCATTGTATATATAAGTATTATGATACATAAACGCATGTTCGCAGTGAGCTCAAAATATGTAGCAAAACACAACCACGTGCTCAAGGTGAACAGAGTGTTTAGATCAGTCAGGAGGCATACGTGAATTGAAGGTTTCAAGTCTCTCTCTATCAGTATCAGTGTGGAAATCTCTCTCTCCCTCCCTCTCTCAATCTCCCTTTCTATCCCCATTCCTCTCTCTATCCCTCTCTCTATTCATGTCTATCCCTCTCTCTCCTCTACCCCTCTCTTTTAACCCTCTCTGTCCCTCTCTTTCTACCTCTCTCTCTATCCCTCTCTCTCTATCCCTCTCTCTCTATCCCTCTCTCTCTCTCTCTCTCTCTCTGTCTCTGTAAATGCATATAGATTTGGGCGGCTTCATGGTCAACTATGCTGTTAACAAACTGCTGGTACTGTCGATGGCAAATAGCGGTTATTCAACCGGGCATATGTCTAATACTCATATCTTTATTTCAGTCTTTAAAATAATCTGACCATATTTACCCCTTGCTTCTGAATCGGGTATGCCTGCGGTTTACATAGGGCCGTGCCAAGTCGGTATCTCGAAAGAGTAGTTTGTAGTTCCAGCTGACCATGATAAACAGGAGAGTGACGCCCGTGACCAGCAGAGCAAAGAACAACCTCTTCTTTCTCATAGTGAACAAGACCTGGAATTAAAATACACAGCAATAAACCAAAATGTGGAGGGAAGATCAGACAAGCAGACAGACAGGCAGTTTTTTCTTTAATTATCGCCCCACGGTCCATGCTACAAGCATAAGACGATGAAAACTTTTGGTGCGCATATAAAATGCAGCTATAACTAAAGGGACATAACTCGAGGACATCCAGCCATTGTAAAATATTCATATCGTACAGAACAGAGCGTTTATCCATATTGTGCAGAACAGTGCCGTTCTCCATATTGTGTAGACAGAGCGTTTATCCATATTGAATAGAACAAAGGGTTTGTCCATATTGTACAAAAAAAAGTGTTTCTAAAACATATTTCTAAAATGGCTGACACCTGTAAGACTCTTCTGCACAATCTATTTGTACTAGCAACGACGCAAATTATATTCTTCCTTTTGTCCATTTTGTTGATAAACGGATCTGTGTACTTGTTTCTTAGTTCTTAATACATAATGTAGGGGCGGTGGGGTAGCCTAGTGGTTAAAGCGTTCGCTCGTCACGCCGAAGACCCGGGTTCTATTCCCCACATGGGTACAATGTGTAAAGCCCATTTCTGGTATCCATACAGTACAGAACACAGCATTTATACACATTGTACAGAACAGAGCGTTTATCAATTTTGTACAAAACAAAGCATTCGTTTCAAAGTAAATTTCTAAGATGTCTGACACCTTTAAGAAAGCAACGTAGACTCCCCCCGTACGATCTATTTGTACTAGCAACGACGCAAATTATATTCTGTGTACTTGTATCTTAGCTCTTAATACATGTTGTAGGGTTGGTGGGGTAGCCTAGTGGTTAAAGCGTTCGCTCGTCACGCCGAAGACCCGGGTTCTATTCCCCACATGGGTACAATGTAAAGCCCATTTCTGGTATCCATACAGTACAGAGCACAGCATTTATCCACATTGTACAGAACAGAGCGTTTATCAATTTTGTACAAAACAAAGCATTCGTTTCAAAGTAAATTTCTAAGATGTCTGACACCTTTAGGAAAGCAACGTAGACTCCCCCTGTACGATCTATTTGTACTAGCAACGACGCAAATTATATTCTGTGTACTTGTATCTTAGCTCTTAATACATGTTGTAGGGGCGGTGGGGTAGCCTAGTGGCTAAAGCGTTCGCTCGTCACGCCGAAGACCCGGGTTCTATTCCCCACATGGGTACAATGTGTAAAGCCCATTTCTGGTATCCATACAGTACAGAACACAGCATTTAACCACATTGTACAGAACAGAGCGTTTATCAATTTTGTACAAAACAAAGCATTCGTTTCAAAGTAAATTTCTAAGATGTCTGACACCTTTAAGAAAGCAACGTAGACTCCCCCCGTACGATCTATTTGTACTAGCAACGACGCAAATTATATTCTGTGTACTTGTATCTTAGCTCTTAATACATGTTGTAGGGGCGGTGGGGTAGCCTAGTGGTTAAAGCGTTCGCTCGTCACGCCGAAGACCCGGGTTCTATTCCCCACATGGGTACAATGTGTAAAGCCCATTTCTGGTATCCATACAGTACAGAACACAGCATTTATCCACATTGTACAGAACAGAGCGTTTATCAATTTTGTACAAAACAAAGCATTCGTTTCAAAGTAAATTTCTAAGATGTCTGACACCTTTAAGAAAGCAACGTAGACTCCCCCCGTACGATCTATTTGTACTAGCAACGACGCAAATTATATTCTGTGTACTTGTATCTTAGCTCTTAATACATGTTGTAGGGGCGGTGGGGTAGCCTAGTGGTTAAAGCGTTCGCTCGTCACGCCGAAGACCCGGTATCTATTCCCCACATGGGTACAATGTGTAAAGCCCATTTCTGGTATCCATACAGTACAGAACACCGCATTTATCCACATTGTACAGAACAGAGCGTTTATCAATTTTGTACAAAACAAAGCATTCGTTTCAAAGTAAATTTCTAAGATGTCTGACACCTTTAAGAAAGCAACGTAGACTCCCCCCGTACGATCTATTTGTACTAGCAACGACGCAAATTATATTCTGTGTACTTGTATCTTAGCTCTTAATATATGTTGTAGGGGCGGCGGCGTAGCCTAGTGGTTAAAGCGTTCGCTCGTCCCGTCGAAGACCCGGGTTCGATTCAAATGATACATGAATTAATTTTCCATTTTACTTCAATCAAATCTTTTCCATGTAACTTACAGTAGGAACTGCTCGTGTGGTGAAATTGACATGAACTTTCAACATGCATGCAAATGATACAACAGCAATTTCATGCAATTCAACAATTCAACGATATAAAATGTACTTGCATAGACAGGGAGAGATAACGTGCTACATTTTAATGCTTGTAGTTGACAAGGTATTGAAAGGCATTTAGAAGTTGGACGAACATGAATACATGACACGTTTTATGGATACAAAGTTTTTATTATTTTCTCACGACGTTTCAGGGCTATTTCTTGCTCCACATTCCCCATTCACCTGATAAAAGAGCAAGAATTAGCTCTGAAACGTCGTGAGAAAATAATTAAAACTTGGTATCCATAAGACGTGTCAAGTTATTTGAGAAGGTTGAGAAGAATGAGAAGGCTGGTGACGGATAAAGGCCAGGTTTGTTTCAGAGTATCAGACAGTCTCAGATCACAGATATCAATGGAGTACCTGCAGTCGCTGATATAGTAAGCAAGGGAGAAAACAGCTATTTTAATGTAAGCAGCCCGTATCATATTCCACACTTCTGATCCATCACAAAGCACAAGCAAGTTCAGAGTTTTTGAAAACGTCACTTTGTTCGTATTAAGATTAACCCTCATTCTAGTTCGTTCACACAATAATTCTACAGCACGACAGTATCATTTTCTCCGGGGCTGTGTTTGCAACACCTGACACATGATCTGTAAACTTCAAGGCAAATAGAGGGTCCATACTGATACAGAATGAACACCCCCTCGGCGAGTTTCTTCATCAGTTTTAATTACTCGTTTTACATTTATATCTGTGATATCCTAGTTTTTTACTGTCTTTCGTTGACAGGATTTTATACTCTATCTTTAATTGTTAATATATATGTTGTTTTAGTCACAATATGGCTGAAATATTGCCAAAGTGACTTTAAATTTTAACTCACTCACTCACCAGTTTTAATAATCTTGGTAATAGCTGAGGACTCAAGACACAACCCTGTCGTGTACCAGTACTCCTGTTGAATGTTGATGCAATGTCTACTGTTGGACTAACACATGATGTAAGCTAATTGTGTATTCGGCATTGTCGAAGTTAATGACAAATTGAAGCATACGAGTTTATAGATACTAGCTTAATTATGGTGTGAGAATATTCGTCGAAACGAGGCAAATACAATGATAATGAAGTTGCTGTCAGTAAAGTCGCACCGGGTGCAGACATTGTACCCATGAGGGGAATCGAACCCAGGTCTTCAGCGTAACGAGCGGACGCTTTTACCCTTCGGCTATCCCACTGCCCCATGTTTGTCTAAAGACAGAAATAACTGTGTTCTTCATAAAGGAACACATATTACAAAGAGGCTGCAATTTCAAATTTGCATTTTGTCAGTAATCCATTAGAATTGCAAACACGAAATACCGCCTTGAATGAAATATGAAAACTAGCATCATGTTTTGTACATACGTCTTTCAGCAGGAGGTATTGTCATGTACAAGCTTTTAGCTCTGTCTCTGCAAGTGTATTGACAGCCTCGGTAAGGTTCAGTAAGGTCGGTGACAATTTTTGTCTCTCCCGTTTATACCGCAAACTGGGTCATGAATGAGACTTTGTTGCAGTGAATACCCAAGCCCTCCTATCATGAGTTGTATGCTTGGTTGAGGCCCCGACCGAGTATACGTCAGAAGGAATACACCTTATTATGAACATGTTGTTTTAAGGGATATTCCAGTCACCAGACTCAATGGTGAGCATTAATTAGTGAGAACAATAACCGACTACAAGATGAATTAAAATTATTTGTACGGGAAACAACAGAAGACTAACCGAAATCCAAGTGGTTGCCATCTGCAATTACGTAAAGCAGTTTGTCATGCTGTAGTGATCCTTGAAACACAACATTAACACTTTATCCTCTGAAGTAGTGAAACCCCATCACTAAAAGTGAATTGTGTTAAACGACACGACGGGTAGTATTTAACATTCACTTGCTTACGACACGTCTCCATAGTGATAGAGGAAATCTTAATCCGGCTTAATTATAAAACCTCCTATAAGTACTTGATTTTCTTTTACGATCGGGTTTTTCACAACGCGCTCAGCAAAATTACAGCTATATGGTGGAGACCTGTAAACACTCGAGTCTGTTCCAAACAGTTCGGGGAGATGGGATAGCCTAGTGGTTAAAACCTTCGCTCGTCACGCCGAAGACCCGAGTTCGTTTTTCCACATGGGTACAATGTGTGAAGTCCATTTCTTGTGTTGTACCATTCGACAACTGGTTCTCCGGTATTTTTCAAACGTACACACACACACACCGATGACAACACATACAGACACGGAAATAATTCAATATTCATCTTCTATATATAGAACAAGACTCTATTCCAAGCATGCTCAGTGCGCGTGACATTTTACAACATAAACGGATGAGTGTGCATTTAAATGTTGTCCGCGTTAAAGGTTATAGTTATTTACTTTATTTAGCGTCCTACGCACAACTAAGGTATTTCGGCGACGGGGTAGTATACTTATTGAGAAATGATGGGGAACAATAAATAGAAATTTTGAAAGAATTGTGTTACTACCCCCCAAAACATAGAAACGTAGTATTAAGGACAATTTAAATGGAAGTCCGAATTAAAATAGTAAGGAAAAATATGAAATAAGTAAAGAGTAATAGAGATTTGGAATTTAATATAGATGTAGTATAATAAATGGTTATTGTTATTGTTTGAGGACAGGAACTTGTTAGTATGTTTATAAACATATTTATTTAGTGAATAATGATGAACATATAATAGGTTAAAAAATGAAGTTAAAAAGAGAAAGGTGATTTGAAAATTTAAAAGAACATATATACATATTTGTCACAATTTTTAAAATGATAAAAAGTGGAATTATTGTATTATTGTTTGTGTTGCTAGATGTTTGGTATAGTTTTGTATGAATGAGATATTTAAAGAGTGGTTTAGTTAATTTGGGGTTTGTTAGAATGTGCTTGAGATCAGTAGAGTTAGCATTATTGAGGTACTGTTTTAAAGCATTGGTAAATGGGGTTCTTTGTTTATTATATTTTGAGCAGTAAAAGATAGTGTGGGCTATTGTTTCAGAAATTTGGCAAGTGATATGTGTGAGATTGAGAAAACGTTTTGCTAAAAAATAACGCGTGTAAAGTTTTCAAAACAACCGGGCAATTGCTCTTTGCCCTTTACTCTCTACTCCCCTAATGGTAACCCCCCATTACCCCTACATGCCACTACCCCTACAGCTTATAACAACATAGTTTACGGTCTGTTGCACTGTTAATCCACTGCCTGTTACCTATTCCACACAATGGACTAATCCACATAAGAGACATAACAACGCACAACTAAAAGGTTGAGAGAATGATTTTAATGAAAAGTGATCATCATTTGTCATCATCAAGATTTTAATAAGAATTAACAATAATTCGTCATCATGATTCTTTGATGGCCATTAACAATTAATTGTTAACATTCAATGTTAACATAGTCATTTGTGTCAAGTGTTTCAGTCTATGAACATTCAGTGTTTCAATCTATCCCAGCTTAAGCAGATAGCCGACGGCGTCCAAGAACTGAAGAGGTGATTTCTGTCCAAGCTCAAGCTGCTCCTTGAGTCTACACAGGCGATTGTCAATCCCCCTGAAGACTCGCTTTCTGCTTCTTGTCGCAGCACCAAAGTCTATTTGTGAAATCTTCACCCTCTCATCATTGGTCAGGTTGGTGAGCTCGGCGTTGTACATGGTGCGCATCTGCGTTGACTCCTTCCTGGCTCTCTTCCTCAGGTTGCTGACAAACCGGACCTTCTGACTATCCTCTGGTGGGTGATTATGTTCTGTCGTATTCCTTACAACATTGCCAACAGTTGTGAATCTTCCTCTGCATGTTGACTGAACACACTTCTAGTGTACACAAGACTGTCTCTCGACATTCTTAGTGTGAAGATAACCGTCAAATAGGACTTGGGGGCTACCTCTCCGTGACATAACAAACTCAACATTACGCAGACCGGCCATGTTGATGCCATGTTAGTTTGTTGTCAACAGCTATATACTATACCGAACTATCTCAATTTACTTTCTCGTCTCACCTTCTCATTTCCCTCCACTTCTCAATAATGCTGTGTAATTTTTATCATGGCACTAAAACAACTTAATTTCAACATTTAACAACCTACACATTATCCAATTTGTAAAATTGTTCTACTCACTAGAGGTTTATCTTTCATCATGAAAATAAATCAACTTTTAGCTAATCCCAAATTTCCTTGACACAAAACACTAAAGAACAGTTTAATCCCTCCCTTGATCTCATCTGTATACTCTATGCACTAATCTCTCTTTGGGTCAGTTCATTATGCCAGACAGGTAAATGCCGTGTGTTGTTTTAACTAATTGTAGGGGTACTGGGCTGTAGGGGTAGTGGCATGTAGGGGTTATGGGATACAACCCCCCTAATCCCATTGTAGGCATTGGTGCACACGAATTGAAACGGTTTATCCTCACTTTTGCCACCAGGCCACCAAGGATCAACATGGATAAGTATTAACAATGTTTATACAAGCACAGGGGTGGTGTCAAAATCTCACTAATTGGTGAACATATTTCACTTTGCAATTAGTGTCATCAGAGACCATATAATATTATATGGTCTCTGGTGTCATGACCTGAGATATGTTAACTAACTTGGTGAATATGAAAATAATCAAATGAAAGAATTGATATTATTGAATTGTTCAATTGGTGATTAGCTATATTAAATATATTATAGCTGTGTTTATGTATTGAACATATATACAGTCCACTTGTTAGTCTCACAGTCCCTGAACCACATTATTTTCCCTACTTGTGCACAGCTTCTGCTCTTGAAGAGACAAATCAAGCAAACTCTCGGGGAAATGTTCCTCCTGAATGTTATGGTGTATAAAATATTGTTTTATTTCCTGACTTGGGTCCACAGGGTCATTCTCACTTACCTACCACCCTAAAGTTATGATAAGGGATTAAATAGGATTAGTGTACACGGGTTAGTGATTACACTGCTCATCGTGAAATTTGGTCCTGGTGGGTGACACTAATTAGTCTCATCCAGGTGAACGGTGTTCACCGTTCATGAACTGAGGTTATTGACTTGTTGTTGTTGCTGATTTTTAAATTTAAAAAATCACAAATCATGTAGAAGGATGGCACAGGAAACTGTCAACCATAGTCGAGAATAACCTCAACATCTTCAAAATCATTGACTTCCCAAAGAGAGAGCAATCCTATGTTGAGGCCTCATGTATGCAGTTAAGGGGCGGCGCAAAACCTCCACGCAAGAAGAGGAAATATGTACATATGAATGCACGATTGTGCAGTTTTTGGCTGGCAACATGAATGTGTATGCATATTGTGACGCATTTTTTAATTTAACTGGGTATTGAATTGTATGAATTTTTTCGAAATGTATGAAATGTGTGAAATGTATGAAATGTATGAAATGTATGAAATGTGTGAAATGTATGAAATGTATGAAATGTATGAAATGTATAAATGAATTGTATATTTGTGCAGCATTGAACACACAAATAAATTGATTTTCTACATGTATTTGTCACACCTTATGAGAATCACAAATGATGGAGGGGACCTTATTTCACGGGGAGCAATAATGGAGGGGACCTTATTTCACGGGGAGCAAAAACTAAGAGACATCTATCGTGTAGCAGCTTATTCTGCTTCAGTGATTTGCCCACCTAGAACAATAGGTGGTGGGTAAACGAGAAGACGCCAGTCCACACATGGCAGCTCCATAGTTAGTGTGGTTTAGGGAATATTTTTTCATTCCTGATATAGGATTACTGTGTGAAACGCTGTTGTGTTTAGATTGTCTCACTTTATCTAACCGCTCAACAGTAAAAGTCAGTGTCAACATATGGAAAGAACCTATTTGTGAACAGGTCACATGTTCAATCTGATTGATTTGATCAAGGCATTACTATCGATCCTTTGTTCATATGCCAGGATTTGTTTTATAAACCAATATATTTGTTTGTTTTGTGCTAGCAAATTAAACACAGTGAATATAAACAGAAATGAAGATATCGAGAAAGCCATAAAAGTAGGACTTGGGAAACCTGAATCACTGGTCTCCCTGGCGCTCCTTTTCAATTTATATGAGTTTGTTTGTTACTATTAAAATTATATATACATTCAGAGGCAAAGGGTTAGTCTAATCTCTGGTCTCCCTGGCGCTCCTTTTCAATTTATATTGGTTCATTTGTTACTATCAAAATTATACATACATTCAAAGACAAAGCGTTAGTGTATGCGCTTGTGTGCGGGTAGTTATATCGCTGTCACAACAAACGTTGTAGCCACTATTCCCTGTACCCTGAACAGTGTTGATGTGAACAATAACTGCAGGAGATTATAATCGCCACATGTATTAACTGTAGGACACGACCAAGCCCCATGAAAGTCTCGGGAGTAACGCTTGCTGGGCGACAAAACCCACATGTTGAATGAAATATGACAACCCACTAATCAATAAAATATACGGCGAAGTCAAGTGTACGGTTCCGAGATTATCATGGATAATAAATGAAACATTGGTGACAAAAAGCAGTGTACGAAATATGGCCCTTCCGACCGCCCGAGACGGCCTAGATTTCTGACGGACGGTCTAAATTTACAGCTAGGCAGCCCGATGGTCTGGTAAATTTTTTAGATGTTCCATACATCTGAATAAATTCACCATATTTGGTCTGCTTCTTTGAGTGGCATTTTAGAAGTTGGGAAGTACAATATAGAACAAACTTTATGGATAACAACTTCTTTTAATAGGTGAGTGCAACACTCACCTATTAAAAGAAGTTGTTATCCATAAAGTTGTTCTATATTATATTTGATCTGGTTAAATCCATTTGGGGCTGGTAACATTTAGAAGTAGCCAGCCCTGATGTCTGGCTGGATTGTGGGCTTATTTCATACACTGCAAAAAGTGTTCACCTGAAAGATCAGGGGAACCTAATGGTGTAAGCACCCCACCACCCGGAACTGTACCAGCATTGCATTGCGTCAGATATCAGATCAGTTTGAGTTCGACTGATTTGTGATATGTGAGTGAATATAGTTTTACGCCGCTTTAAACAATACTCTAGTAATATCACGGCGGTGGACAACAGAAATGGGCTTTAAACAATTTTCATTGTACCCATGTGTGGAATCGAACCCTTGTCTTCGGTGTGACGAGCGAACGCTTTAACCACTGGGCTACCCCACCGCCCCTTGTGATTTACACGCAGTGATTATTTGGTTAGCACGAATGATTTGGTTAACCCGAAAATAAATTATGTAGACGCTGGTGTGAACTGAAAATGTAGTGCAGCTGTTGTAAATATTGTGCTTTGTACGTGTTGTGGAGTGTGGACGCTGTGAATGTGAAGATTGTGCTTTGTACATGTTGTGGATACTGTGCTTTGTACGTGTTGTGAAATGTGGATACTGTGCTTTGTACGTGTAGTGAAATGTGAATACTGTGCTTTGTACGTGTTGTGAAATGTGAATACTGTGCTTTGTACGTGTTGTGAAATGTGAAGATTGTGCTTTGTACATGTTGTTGAGTGTGGATGTTGTGAAATGTGAATACCGTGTTTTGCACGTGCAGCAAAATGTGAATACTGTGCTTTGTTCGTTTTGCGAAATGTGAAGATTGTGCTTTGTACGTGCAGCAAAATGTGAATACTGTGCTTTGTACGTGCAGCAAAATGTGAATACTGTGCTTTGTACGTGTTGTGAAATGTGAATACTGTGCTTTGTACGTGCAGTAAAATCTGAATACTGTGCTTTGTTCGTTAAGTGAATTGTGAATATTGTGCTTTGTACGTGCAGTGAAATGTGAATACTGTGCTTTGTACGTGCAGTGAAATGTGAATACTGTGTTTTGTACGTGTAGTGAAATGTGAAGATTGTGCTTTGTACGTGTTGTGAAATGTGAAGATTGTGCTTTGTACGTGCAGTGAAATGTGAATACTGTGCTTTGTACGTGTAGTGAAATGTGAAGATTGTGCTTTGTACGTGCTGTGAAATGTGAATACTGTGCTTTGTACGTGTAGTGAAATGTGAATACTGTGCTTTGTACGTCTAGTGAAATGTGCATACTGTGCTTTGTACGTATTGTTGAGTGTGGATGTTGTGAAATGTTAACATTGTACTTTGTGAGTTTTGTGGAGTGTGTGTGCTTTGAACAGTGGATTTTGTGCTTCGTAGATGCTATGAAGAGAAGGTGTTGTGTCTTATTTATGTACTAAGTGGATGTTCTGTAAAGTAGATGGTGTTGAGTGTGGGTGTTCTGTAAAGTAGATGGTGCTGAGTGTGGATGTTCTGTAAAGTAGATGGTGTTGAGTGTGGATGTTCTGTAAAGTAGATGGTGCTGAGTGTGGGTGTTCTGTAAAGTAGATGGTGTTGAGTGTGGATGTTCTGTAAAGTAGATGGTGTTGAGTGTGGATGTTCTGTAAAGTAGATGGTGTTGAGTGTGGATGCCATGCACAGAGGCTGTTGTGGAGTATGGAGATTTGCATTGTAGATGTTGTGGAAAGTGGACGTTGTGTTGAAGATGTTGTTAAGTGTGGACGTTGTGAACTGTGTATCTACTTTGTAGATGTTATGACGTTGGTCTCTGTCTGGCGCTCGACATTAATGGGTACAACAAGGACTGGTCAGCTCGGAGTCAGTATATGAGCGAAATATTCTCAAGTGCGACGTTAAACCCCATGTCACCTCACCCTGTAGATGTTATGGAGTGTGTGTACGGTGTAGAGTAGATGTTTTGTGGTGTGTAGTTGGATGTTTTGTGATGTACGGTTGGGACGCTTTGTAGTGTGGATAGTGTGTGGTATGGGTTGCGAGTACTGTCGACAGAGTGTATTGTTCTGGGGAGTGCATTGCCAAATACTGGATGATGATGGTTATGGAGGATGCCTGTACAATTGTATAGTGTAGTGTCTGTTCGTTTGAACTCTATGCCATCACCATCCTCGACAAGCAAGCCACTGAAACCCCTTATATCTCCTGCATCGATGCAGAAATGAACCCTCTGAATATGAAATAATTCATTTTTGGAAAATATGAAACAATCCAGAACAATCACAGCAAACGTTTCCCCCTTCAATAATACAAAAGTAAATATTTGGCACAATGTGTGAAGCCTATTTTTGGTGCTCCTCGCCGTGATATTGCTGTAATATTCTTAAAATCTAAAAATTACTCATTCACTCATATATATTCAGATCGTATGTTGGCAACACAGGTGCGAGACTAGGTATAAAGCGGTCAAACCTGTTTCTCCACGCATGTCATTAATCTGTTGAGTATCCTGAAAGGAGAACTAAATCCAGTTTTATACCCCGACTACTCGTCAACGAATCTTTTGATTGACTATAATCACCTGATGACTATTTGGAGATTTAACATGCGCTTTCCGACATTTAGTGTTTGATCGAAAGAGGGTTTATTTGACCGAAACATATGGCAAACCTGAAGGTGGCGCGCGTTAGGGTTGCATAAATAAATTGGTATTAATTTTGAATTTTGAATTTGCTATAAATGAACTTGGTTTGTTAGGTACTTGTTTTGTTTGTTTTTATGTTTTGTTTTTGAATGATTTTATGCTAGCACTGGATGGTTATGTGGGATTATAGACAACCTTGACGGTTAGGTTTGATAAGAAATATACCTGAGACTTTGAAGGTTTTGGGTGTTATTTAGTGGGCTTAGGAGCGTTTGTGGATTTAAGTGTGTGATCTAATTATTTATTGACATTAAATAAATTGATTGTTGTTTAACGCCGCTCTCAGCAATATTCCAGCTGTATGGCGGCAGTCTGTAAATAATCGAATCTTGACCAGAGTCCAAAGATCAATTTCATGAGCTTTGATCTACGCAACTGGGATACGATTACATATATACGACAGCCTGACAACCCGATGCCGTTAGTCGCCTCTCACGACAAGCATGGCTGTTGAAGACCAGATCTAACCGGATCTTAACGGATGGACCATCTTAAATGAAACTTCCATGGTTTATGGATCTATATTACCATGGTTTAGTGTCCAAAAAGTATACGAGTCCCGCACTAAGATTCGAACCACGGACCTTCTGATACGAAATCGGACGCATCGTCCACAAGACCAAATAGGTTAATCCGCCAGCTAACTGACAAGCTGAGGTTATCATCCGTGGGATGACTCAGCCCACCGCTATATAGCGAGTATATCGTTCGTACTTAGACCTATGCAATGAAAAGAGCATTGAGCATGACTTAGGTGGGCGTGACTTTTACGCATGTGTGCACAATACAGACACAACATTCAAACTACATGTACATGAATATTATTTAGATCCCATATAGACCCTGTATGTAAAACACATCGGCGATGAGGCAGACAGGACGACAATTTGTTTCTCAGTGTAAAGGTACAATAATACTGAGATTTATTCAGTAACTCTGAGGTTTATCCAAGAATATTGCTTTAAGAAACTAATTTAAACTTTGTAATTAATGTGTGTAGACTTGGTCTCGTCGCTATATGGCTGAAGTAATGCCAAAGTAGCCTAGTTGTTAAAGTGTTCGCTCGTCACGCCGAAGGTCCGGGTTCGATTCCCTACATCGGTACAATGTGTGAAGCCCATTTCTGGTGTCCTCCGCTGTGATATTGCTGGAATATTGCTAAAAGCAGCGTAAAACTAAACTCACTCACGCACAGCCTTTAAACGTGTCTGCCTGTTGGTCAGTTTTGTCACAGCTGGACACACGGCGCACGCTTAACGCCCGAGGTTAATCCTTACGACAAGCTAACCAGGTGGGGGTTCACAGGGTACGAGCCTCCGCCCTTCTTTAATTACACATTACTACCTCGTAGATTGGAGATAACGTTGTACGTGTAATAACACACATGCTATGGTCTCGTTCATGTGATATATATATATATAGGTTGTAGTTCCTTCGCAGAATATACGTGAACACAGGGACATAGAGAGAGTGAGTCTAAGTTAATTATACTTTATAAGATATAAAATACCTTTTCCTACTTAAAATACTATTATTTATTTTTATTTTATTATTTTTTTATTTGTTCCCATGGTTACAAAGTCAACAACAAACTTAAGGTATACGGTAGCAACAGATACAGGAAAAGTGAAGACACATTGCTGTAAAGATGTGATCATAATTATTTGCTAAATATTGGGATGAGTGAATTCCATTTAAGATTGAATTTTTCAATTTCATTGTTTCTCTTTGAAATAATTTTTCTACAGAAAATATCTCATTTAATACCTTTTTTATAATTAATGAATTTTTAAACTGATTTTTATATATTACATAAATTGAGATGTTGTTTGGCAGAGATAATGAATTGATTTAGTAATACATCATTATGCAATGACCAAACCAAATCAAATGTTTTGTAATGTTTATTTGTCGTGGTAAATAGTTATTAATCTAGAGTTCTAGATCATTCCAGAATTTCATGCTTTCACAACATTCCCAATAAACATGACAAATGCTCTCAGAAACATCATTGCAAAAACTACACATATCATTGTCAATCAGGATCTTTTTCGATAATTCTTTCTTTTTTAATATAAATAACTCTTTTCAAAAATCTGTATTGAAATCAATAAGTTTAACATCTTCCAATCCATGTCTACAGAAATTAATTTTTTGTGCCAATCAAATTCACAATCATTGCATATCATTTCCCATTTAGTACAAATCTCAAGTTTATCATTTTTGGAAATCAGCTTGTCATAAAATATTCTTGAACATTTGAAGAGCTTTAATATATTTCTTTGGTAAACATTGATGTATTAATTGTAGGAATGAATGATATCAGGTAAGATGTGAAGTAGATAGTTATATGATGTCTTTCAGTGGCATTTAGAAGTTGTACATTGATGTCCAAGATATTTTTGATGGATTAAACTTCTTTTGAAACGTTGTGAGAGAAATTTTTGTATTTGGACATATCTTTTATTTTGTATTTTATCTTTAACTTATCAAAAGGCATAAATCCATGTTCATCACATAAATCCTTTACTGTCAATAAACCCTTATCCGCCCAATGTTTAATAACATGGCAAGGGCTTTTATAATTATGATTGAGCCATAATGGTTCTGCAAGAATGTAATCATTATTGTCGGAATCAGCATTAAACCTTTTGCAATAATTGTTTCATGCTTTTAACAAATCTTTCCAATAAGGGTTTTCAATGATGAGTATTTTGTCAGTTAATTATACTTTATAAAATATAAAATACTTTTTCCTATGAAATACACGAATCGAGGGTCTTTTGACAGGGGTGCTCAAATTAGCGAGGAGCTTTTGTCCAAAGGGTTTTTTGGCCGAGGGGTTTTGGTACCAAGGGGCTTTTGTCCTGGGGGGCTTTTGGCCGATACCCGAGAGAGTACCCCATACTGTATTTCCTCTTGAGAGTCCACACTACAGTATAGAGTATTACCGTAATATCATCATCATGATCATCATTTTATTCATCATTTTATTCACTCATTAACGCCACCAACGGTGGTACATGAGCATACATATATATATTAACATATGATTAAAAGACACAAGATGGCTATATGCATTGATATTTGTGTACACGTATATAGAATAGTCCCTTATTCATATAGAGTATATAAAAACTGTACATACATACATGATTATAATATATTAAAAGAAAAGTCTTGATGGACATAATTAGCAACTTTTTAAGATGACGTTTATAAATTTGGATAGGTTTTTCAATTCTCTACGTTTGTCTTTTTGTTAACATTAGTCTTTTAAATTTTATCAAATTTGGCCAGACATAATAATAACTATATATTAATCAGCTGCACCCGCTGTTGATGAAGAGCCTCGCACTTCAGTAAGTAGTGAAGCTATCCACCAACAGCAAGTGAGTTACACAACTGACAGCCACGTTCTTTCCTTGGAATTGCTAGATATCGGCCTGTTTCAATCGCATCTTATGATGATTTAGTCTGAAGCGTAGAATTGGAATATACATTGATTTAGGAAGGTAGAGGTAGTTTTCCAAATGTGGCTTTTCCTTTAAAAGTATGTAGCATACGCCTTTTGAACTTGCATTATTTCAAATAGTTATCAAATAGTAAAGGTCGTATACCAATTAGTCGAATTTCTAATTTCAGAGTAGTAAAATGCAGTCGACGAATGAACATTGTGATCTTAGCTATTAATTAGTTAATTAGACATTGGAACATACCAAAAAGGACGCAAGGAGTGCTGGGACTCTATTTACATTTTGTATACCGGCCAAAATTTTGCAGTGAACGAATAAGCGTTGGGTGTGGGACTCTCTTTATTTACATTTTGTACTGTCTTCTCTTTGCGTACATCTACACATATAAATTATAAGCACCTCTCGTGGATGGCCCTCAAGCTGCGTTCTCTTCACTTCTGTGACAGACTGTTCCCTCTTGGTCAGGGTGATTATGATCGTACATTTTTTTATTACTTGTTCATGTTGTCATAGGGAATGCCTTACATCTTATCCAATGTATTGCTCAAACCCCACAATGCACCGTCATGCCATAAAAGAACAAAAAGATGGGCTCTCCAGAAACAGGTCGAACTTCTTATCCAGGGAATATATTTTCCTAATGTTGCACACCTACCAAATGAAACGTTAGCTTCTATTCATCAGAGGAAAGAATATGTAAGCTGTGTATCTTATCTGTGAGTGTGACCAAACGGGATCTTCTCTCGCGACTTTGCCACCATCTATTGTTCACACTGTGTGATGCGGTCAAGCTATATAATTGGCATTACTATGGAAGTCACCAGGGTTGGTTGATCTCAACACTTTATGCAAATATCCACAACATTAACCGAATCACCCATAATATCAAGTTGGTCCACAACATTAACCGAATCCCACTAATATCAAGTTACATGCCTTTTCATCCAGTATCAATATATGTTCAAAACATAAAGACAGCTATAATATTACTGTTTAAGATTTAATAATATTTCAATTTATTAACACATTTACTGATTCACGTATATATCAATTCACATGCGTACAAGATGGGACACAGAGTCTGTATACTAAATTGGAGTTTTCACACCAGCCAGAAGAGAATCTTCCCGTTGGAGGCGTTGATTTAATTGTCTGTACTTGGAGGCTGCCATTTGGCAATGAAGCAACATATCTCAGGTCATAACACTAATTGCAAAATGAAATACGTTCACCAATTAGTGGGATTTTGACACCACCCCTGTGCTTGTATAAACATTGCTAACACTAATCCATGTTAATCCTTGGTGGCCTTGTGGCAAAGTGATGACAAAACGAGCAAACATTCTTTCAGAGTCTGCCTGAGCGTGAACGAAGCTGAACATGTCAGGAGCGCAACACTGTGTTATCATCCATGAAACTAGGTCGTGACAGGGGCTATTGTACCCACCAACTACCTACCCCACACCCCATAAACAGAACGTCCACAGTAGATGCCCACGGTATTGGGGTCAATTGCTGTTGTGGTGGACCTCGCTTCGTATCTGACAGACATAACTACAAACAGTGTTATTTTGGGTGGTTTTCTGCTACGTCATCAAGACATGTTTCTATCTGTAACGGTGATGGAGGCCGTGTTTGGGAGAGGGTGTGACGGGAACACATGGTTTCTGGCATTTTAGTGACAAATAGTTTGTTTTCTTTTAACTATATCGTGGTGGAAGTTGTCGCAATACGTTCATCGTGTTAAAAAGTAAATTTTAAGAACATTCATCATCTTATCGGAATGTTAATTCGAATTTTACACATTCGCAGTGGACCATGTCGAGTGTTGATTGCAACGCTATTCATTATTCAACAGAGCATGTGCATATAATATATGAACGAAATGGAGTGGATTGGCAAACAAGTCTGAGGCTTTATATCAATGCCTTTCCACATGGTGTAGAAAATACAATTAGGGTACACTACATATTTCAATATATTGAGACAAATATACACGACAAACATAAAACATAAATTATAGAGCATGGAAGACGCTAGAATAACGAGCCGATGTCTAGTGACAGTGTCAGTAAAATGGCGAGTTCTTGTCAGTGAGTGACAGTAAAAAACGTAAATGACAGTGTCAGTGTTGGAAATCCTCCTCCCCTCTCTATCTCTCTCACCCTCCCCCCTCCCATCCGCTCTCTCTCTCTCCCTCTCTCTCTCTCTCTCTCACACACACACACACACACAAGGATTAAATGAATGTTTACTTACTTAAATCCACGTTATCCCCCTCCACGTCCAACGAAATACGTGATTACCGACAATCCTCAGTAGTCATGTAGTCAGTAGCTACCTGTGTGAGGAACGTACACAGCTCATACGGGCCGCTCCTACAGATAGGTTTGCCCAGGTGTTTCCACAGCTACCTCTGATTATATAGTATTACCCAGATGACTGCAAATGCTGTATGGGGTATGCTTCGTGTATAGCGCTGCATTATGGTATCGTTTCCTTTCACGCGGTGTATATAGTCACTCAGGAACGTGGTTAAGCTGGTTGGTTGGCTTTTCTGTTTGATACTAATAGTCCAGCTATGGGTCTAGTCTAGACCAGACAAATGGTGGTTTAGGGTTACTGGGATGGGAAACGGGTGTTGTCAATGAAGAAAGGGCGGGACAGAACTGAACTTTTAATACTCTCATCCCGGGACAATCGTCACCACTCGCCCCTTTCCGTAACCTCGCTATTCGGCTTGTCCCGGAATAACACGAGTTGGTCACGAATGATCCCGGGATACTCTGCGTGAGTGAGTATGTTTTTAGGCCGCTTTTGGCATTATTCCAGCAATATCTTAGCAAGGAGTGGATATATTATTATGTTCGCTTGTATTTATCACGGAACGATATATATCGCCATCAAACGTGTGTGTGTATATGTGTGTAATTTGTGTGTACACGGCCACTAATTAATGAAGTTGTGAGGTTGTATCATTATAGAAAGGTATATTAGTCAATAAAATAAACTCCGTATACCCAGATAACAGACTTAAATCACTAGCTTAAATAATAACGCTATTTTTTTTATTTCCAATATTGATTTTTGTTTTTTACTTTGAAATTGTGTAACAATATTGATTTTTGTCTTTTACTGTCAGATTGTGTAACGCGGCACTCTGCTTTTCTGGGTTGGGGAAGGAGGGGGAGGGGGGGTGTCAATTCTTGCCCACAGTCCACATGGGTCATATGCTTGCTAGTTAAAGATGGGATAAATGCATATAATTATTCACATGCCATATTCCTTTAATATGACATGTAAATAAGTCTATGCATTCGATGCAGATATTTGTTTTCATTGAACGGGGCTTTGAAACATGTACAGTAGTATGTCCGGAGAAATGACCTCAGTGGTTCGAAGAACAATTTCGTTCCTTCGTTGAACACATTATCTGATGTCTGTTCGGCTTATTGCTGACCAACGTGCCATTCGTCACTTACACTGATAACAATCGGCCTGGGTCCACCATGCTTATCGTAAGAGGCCACTAACGGAATCGGGTGGTCAGGCTCGCTGGCTTGGTTGACACATGTCATCAATTCCCAATTGCGCAGATCGATGCTCATGCTGTTGATAACTGGATTGTCTGGTCCAGACTCAATTATTTACAGACCGCCGCCATATAGCTGGAATATTACTGAGAGCGGCGTAAAACTAAACTCACTCACTCACTCACTCATCTAAATTTTGCAGTATCCACTGTCAACAACGATCAACGGAAGGTTCGAACCTGAGCACACACCATGTCTTTGAACCTGGGGTCAAATCATGAGGTGGAGCTAATACCACGAACAGATACTGGATAAAAACAATGTCTGATGTTTCATTTCAGCTAAACCAAATCACCCTGAAACACTGGCAAAGGCCGAGCATCCCATTCGAACAGAGAACGTTTTCCTTTCCTTTTTCCATTTCGCCTCCCGGATCAAAGGGAGGTAACTGTGACGTGAGGCCAAATGAAAATCACGAGAGAAGAACACAACGGAATCCGAAGGCACACCTGAAATAGTTACCTTGGCAATAAGCATTCTTACCCCCGCCCTTCAGTGCTATGAAATAGTAAGCATGACATTTACTTGATTTTATGGAAAGGAAAGAACAATCATAAACATAATCTTAACAACGAGTGGATATATTATTATGTTCGCTTGTATTTATCACGGAACGATGGCAAAGGCCGAGCATCCCATTCGAACAGAGAACGTTTTCCTTTCCTTTTTCCATTTCGCCTCCCGGATCAAAGGGAGGTAACTGTGACGTGAGGCCAAATGAAAATCACGAGAGAAGAACACAACGGAATCCGAAGGCACACCTGAAATAGTTACCTTGGCAATATGCATTCTTACCCCGCCCTTCAGTGCTATGAAATAGTAAGCATGACATTTACTTGATTTTATGGAAAGGAAAGAACAATCATAAACAAATAACAGAAACCATATTTTGTCATAGTTTAAACTATAAAACAACCAGATCAAAACGAAAGTAAAACGTCAAACGTTCTTTGAAGTGCATTTCCGCCCACGATCACATCAAAGTGGCAGTTGTGTTCCATGTTTGTGCTCTTTAGGTAACGAGGAATTGAGTTTTTATTCTTCAGAAAACTTGTAATGACATAGTTTGTTGCTGTAGTGACATATCTCTTACTGATGCATGTTTATGACAAATTACCATCGCTGAGGTACCTCAAATACTATCTAAGCTACTAAGCTTTGCAACCTATTAGGTTTACACGACAAAAATGGCTTGCTACGTGCCTGGCATAACGTGCTCGTCATAAGGCAGCAATAAACACCGCCGAATTGTGAGTGAGTGAGTTTAGTTTTAGGCCGCTTTTAGCGACATTCCAGCAATATCACGGCGGGGCTATTCCACCACCCTTCAACCAAATAGAATAAAGGACCTGAAAATCTGACGTCGGACGCATATAATTGCTTACAAATTGATGGTTCATTGTGCGAGACCGCCTCCGTGGTGTAGTGGTTAGAGCGTCCGCCCGGAGAGCGGAAGGTCGCGGGTTCGATCCCCGACCGCGTCATACCAAAAGACGTTAAAATATGGTACTTGTTGGTCCCTGCCTGGCGCTCGGCATTAATGGGTACAACAAGGACTGGTCGGCTCGGAGTCAGTATAATGTGTCTGAGTGGGTTATTCATGCTTCACTGCGGCATGGTATCTCAGTGGGCTAGCACTATAAAACCAGCTTAAGTCTGGGCTAGTACAAGCAGCCGCACATACCACATACATATACATGCACGTCGTCATATGAGCGAAATATTCTCAAGCACGACGATAAACCCAATTTCACCTCACCTCACCTCATTGTACGAATGTAATCGGAGTAGTTGTTTGACATTCAACCCACACTAAGGGAAGTTTCTAAAGTTTTCGTTTTCTCTTTTTGCTCTTTTTAGGTGGTAATGTTATCATTATCGTATTTTTCGAATCAAAGACAAATGATGTCCAATGTAAGTCTTTCTCGACTTGTACCATATGTCCCCGAGTTGGTTTCTGCGAACAGTTGACTTGGCGGTGCATGTGTTGTTGATGGGAGGGGAAGGGTACGTTCATCTTTCCTTTTCGCTAGCGACATGTATCATCAAGCGGAATAAAAAAGTTGACTGGTTTTGTTCATGCATATTTTCTTTTAATGTTTATTGAAAATGGTTTGTCACTTTTATTTTTGTTATTAAAGATAGGGAAACATCTGGTTGTCTTATTGAAATGATTAATCATTATGGAGACATACACTAAATTAAATTATACGAATCAATCATACACAGGCTTAAGGTCATCAGGCCACGGGGTCATTTGCGTCTTACAGTTCGGTATTTCATAGTTGTGACAGAGGTACAGACAAGCTGCGTATCTGCGTAAATTACGCAAATAATTATTTGAAAACTCAATTCCTATTAAGTGATTGCGTACAAGTACGCTTGACGTTTTGTAAATACTCAATGAATTTGATCTTACAAGCGTACACACAAAAATGGATAAAATAACTGAGGTATATTGTGAGGTTCTATTTCAGCATATGAACATGGCAACTTGCAGTCTTTCTTATGTTTTCTCATATTAGAGATCAAACATAATTAACAAACACCTCAAACAAAATTTGAACTTCATTATATTTTAACAGTAAATGGGAAATGGCAAAATACCCAACTGAGTTTGAGTGAGGTGGGTACAATTCATTTGGTTTCTCCAAGAAAAATTAGGATACCCAACTGAGATGAACACAAGCGAGTACATCACTCAATGACCCAAAACGTTATCTGTAGCTCTGGTTGTGGACAAGCCCGATATTAAAACATCCTGAAGCGCCAGTAAAATACGTATATCGTTCCCAGACACGCGAACAATCTCCACACTACAGCTTATGTTCTATTATCTTTCCTGTACACCCCGGGGAATTGAGAATGAAATTCTAGTGCACACTGATCTATTTACCGTGATGATGATGATGATGATGATGATGGTGATGTAGCTCGATTCCTAGTCATACTGAAGGACGTTAAAAGGGCATTTGTTGGTGCCGTATTTGCGCTCAGTATTAAGGGGACAAAACCAAGCCTGGGTGCCAATCCACAAACCGTTCGTAATGTTACGAACTACCGTAACTGTATAGTTTGTCCCAGCTTACGAATGACGTTTAGCTACGAACGCCGTGTGGATCAGCTCGGAGCCGGTACTCTTTGTGTGATCATGATTTGCGACTGATTTCCATGTCCAAATGCATCATGGTATCTAAGCGGGGTAGTGCATTAAAACTCTTCATTAGTCAGGACAGACAGTCACGCTCACACACATGAAATCAACGATGAGAGGAGATAGACTATGGTATGAAATATCTCATTAAATAAGTATACATGAGTGAGATCAAATTAGTTCATTACCGGAGGCTGACTGACTGAGTTTTAGTTTTACGCCGCTTTTAGCAATATTCCAGCAATATCACGGCGGGGGACACAAGAAATGGGCTTCACACATTGTGCCCATGTAGGGAATCGAACCCGGGTCTTCGGCGTGACGAGCCAACGCCTTAACCACTAGGCTACCCCACCGCCCCTACCGGATATGAAGAAGACATACGACAGATGAAACACAAAAGACGACTACTTTCTATAACTGAAACAGCATTGGTCAGTTAAATTGGCTAGTTTCACTGACGATTAAAACAGTAGTATGACATAAGTTAGATAATGAAGCTACTACTCAAGAGAAAATGGTTCAGATGACGATGTTAGCGAGTAAATGAGTGAATGTTATTTTAATCCGCATGAATGAAATTTGGAACGGAGTTTGTTCGTTGTTTAACGCAGTGATCAGTGAAGTTACGGCTGTCAGAAAGACTATCCAGTGATTGACATCATGAGCGTAGATCAAAAGGATTAAGTCTGACATCCTGGACCTAAATTTTCGAAACATTCGTAGCCCCACGACCTTCATATGCCCATTCTTAACACATTGGCTACGATCAAAGTATAGAAGTTTTGGATCTACAAACGTTTCGAAAATCTAGGCCCTGGCCGCTTTAGTATCCTCGTACAAGAATTGATAGCAGAAAAACGAAACCATTCTAACCTGGATTTTCACGGCACGGCGACCAGTAACCAACGGAGACTGGTCTTGTCGAACTAAGGTTTGACAGCAAGAGCAAAGGTGAACACAATCGGGGTACATTAACGCACACTAATCAAGGTCGTATCGTCATTTATGTCATATATTCTGTTCAATACACTTCTAAAAGGTCTTCTGGGGACCGAAGTCGACCATCAGCAAATACATTTGTCAAATTATATAAGATTTCCGTCTCCTGCAGCTCAAACGTGATTGTGTGATTGTGGAAATCTTGCAAAGTAAACAACAGTTATGACGTGTAATTAAAATTAGTGAATTCTGTGGCTACCCTGACATTTACGTTTTGTAGAATAAGGAACCCTCAATAAACACTCTAGAAATATTAATTCAAACTTAAATGGATTTTCTGATATTGTGCTAGTTCATTCTACTCTCAAAGGGTCCTTAATTGCGTTTCGATCTTTCGGCGAAATTTCAAGATTTCAGCACCCCGTGCTTTTGATGTTAAGTTCATTTTTTAGGAACTGACCGTATGGTGTTTGCTTTAGATAATTTTGGAACTTTTCGATTGATATAAAAATTGAATCTTGGTGATAATTTTGACGCTATGGCCATCATGTTTCGATTTGTACGATAGTAGTTTAAGGATATATGTAATGTGTGTGCGTGCATGTATGAATGCGTGAGTGAGTGTGTAGGTGCTTGCGAGCTTGTTGTCCTGCGTGATGGTTAATGCTGCAATTAGATATACCCCAGCTACCTCCGTCGTAACGTAGTAGAGTCTGGGCCAGACAAACAGATGATTCTTATGATAAGCACTGTCCAAAGCCCTCAGGGTATCAACTAGTCACTGATCCTGACCAGATGACTTCCTACAATACTGGTAGTAATGGGTGACGTTCTATTAATAATTAGAAAGCCAAGGGATGCTATATAATTTTGCAAAGCATATATGGCGTTCATAATTGTTTTCGTCAACGTTATTTGTGCGAACTTGCGTCGATTACGCTACTATTTAACTTTGTTTATTCCTCACATGTTAAGATGAGACGTTTGTTTGTTGTTTAACGCTGCACTCAGCAAGGGTTAAGCTATATGGCGGCGGTTTGTAAATATTCGAGTCTGGACCAGACAACCCTGTGATCTACAACATGAGAATCGATCTTTGCAAATGGGACACAATGACATGTGTCAACCAAGTCAGCGAGCCTGACCACCCGATCCTGTTAGTCGCCTCTTACTGAAACAAGTCTAACCCGGATCAAAACAGCGTGTTCTAAGACCTATGCAAATTTGCATTATCCCAACTTACTCAGCGCTTCAACGGAATAGGGGCGGTGGGGTAGTCTAGTGGTTAAAGCGTTGGCTCGTCACGCTGAAGACCCGGGTTCGAATCCCCACATGGGTACAATGAGTGAAGCCCATTTCTGGTGTCCCCCGCCGTGATATTGCTGGAATATTGCTAAAAGCGGCGTAAAACCAAACTCAGTCAATCAGTCAGTCAACGGAATAAGCATCTCGCCATCAACGGTTAACAAAAAGTTTTGAAGCGAAACTCTTGTAAGTTGTACATGGTTCCTAAGGCATTCTCACAAAAAAAGGCAGTTTACTCATCTGGAATAAAAGATAATGGAATTCTACTCGAGGTACGGAATCGAACTTTGAAATATTCTTTCTGCTCAATTTCAAAGAAAAGGAAAGAGCAACATATAATTTTCTTGCCATTCAAGTTTGTTTCATCTGTTCAGAGATTCGTGAGTATTTCTTTCTGTAATTGGCATCGCACAGATGTCGTCAGCAACTGAACGAACAGGAAATGAATAAGACATTACGTTGAAGGAGAACATAGGAATTTTCACGTTCTTCATCTGGAAAATCGTGTGCTTCTGGAGACACTTATGTCGCACATTTTAAAAGAAACACAAATGTGTGTTCCATTTAAATTAACAACGTCAGGATCAACACGTTGGAAGTTCCTATATGCACGAATCATTTAAAAAACACGGCTTCTGTTTTACAGAAGGAACTTGTTGCAGAAGTACCAACATAATTGTGAAACTGCAAAAAATAACGGTGGGAAATAGGGCACGAGGCTTGAAGTGATTGTGTATATTTGTTCGTTGTTTAACGCCGAACTCATAAGTTTTTCAGCTATATTACGGCACGTAAGTGTCCACCCATCCCGATCGTCGCCTCTTACTACAAGATGACAAATTCGATCACGGCTCTACTTGAAAAGGACATTAAAGTTCACAAACTATTGTGCAGACATATCCACAAACTTGGATCTTTGTGCAAATATGCGCAATACAATCCTTCTATAACCACGGATAATCTCTTCTAAAGGCAGAGTTCATTGTAGGATTCCGACTGTACAATAGATTTGTGTCTGTGAATCTTTTCCGAAAGAATAAGATATGGAACTGATAAACGCATGACCAAGACATGAACATAATAATTAATTTGCAAGTCTAATGTTTATCTGATGTAACACACACACACACACACACACACACACACACACACACACGCACGCACGCATGCACGCACGCACCCCCCCACACACACGTATGGGAATCGGAAATGAAAGAAATAGTGTGCTGGTAGGTAAAACAGCTGTCGATAAAAAACCTTAGAGTAAATAGTGCATGTTGTAGGAAAAATTAGGGTCAAGAAAAATGTGCTGAATGAATTGCCTACAATAGTATAAAAATATGTATGTGAGGCAATGGGCTTCAAACACGAGTGAACATTGTGATTGTTTCCCTCAACTACTGAAGATACAAAGTATGATTTTACACGTTCTGTATTAGGAGCACAGCTAGTTTATGTGAATAATGAATAATGAATACAAACTCTCCCTTGTTAAACTAAAGACCAGCCAATATTTCTCTGAAGATTTTCAGTGCCACGGTAACAAAAGGAATTACAAACATGTATATAGTTCATTAAATTCAGTTGTCTATGTCTATCACATGGTCACTGTACAAACAAGAGTCGCCCAAAAGACTCAAACGGGGGTACTCGAACTTTTAATGCTGTCAAGCAATTTAATTTCTACAAATCAAGAAATCAAGTGAGGTGAGAGAGCCATAACATAAACTATCATATGGGACTGCTAAAAACTTGAAGTAACATATTCTCTTTTTAATCAAGATAATCTAACCCTTGTGTCAGAGTGGAAGATTGCCCTACCAGTTTACCTTGAAATGTCTTCACGCTCTGTGAGGGACATCTGCAACTAAAGACTGATCAGATGCTCTATGTGTCAGGAGAAGGCACTCATTGGCACAAGTCTCCAAGAGGATGCAATAATCCAGAAGGACTGCGTCTGGCAGTCAGGCATCGAAGTTCAGAGCTTTTCTGTACAAATTGGTGTGACAGCAACCAGGCTATGGCGAGTTCCTCTGTGAATACTGCCAGAACCTTCGCGACAGGCTGAAAGAAGAAGGAAGAAGTCATCAGCTTGGATCCAATGATCACCCTCCTCTTGATTAGTTTGCTGAAACCTGCAGCATCTTCTTGGCGAACATGTCCATCACGACGACAGAGATGTTTACGAGGCTGCTGATGCAGCAAAAAGAGAAGAACAACTCTCTTATCACCAAATGTGCTTGCTAAGAATTAGTCAAGGCGTACAAGACATACACAAAATAAGAATGGCCCTAATGGATACAATCCACTTATCTTTTCATTCTAACTCAGGAAAGTATTTCATCATAGAAAGGGACCCGTGAAGGTCCGGGTTAGAATATTGATCTTCAGTAACAGGCGACTATCGGAATCGGGTGGTCAGGCTCGCTGACTTGGTTGACACATGTCATCGGTTCCCAATTGCGCCGATCGATGTTCATGATGTTGATCACTGGATTGTCTGGTCCAGACTCCATTATTTACAGACCGCCGCCATATAGCTGGAATATTTCTGAGTGGGGCGTAAAACTAAACCCACTCACTCACTCATCATAGAGAGGAGGACTAACTGGAAATCTTTAGCTTCAAAATGCTACACAGTGACAAGGCACCAATGAGACCTATAATGAAAAATGCAGGTCAACCTCGAGCTACATCAGAAAATGTTTAGACTCCGACTTCTTGACAATATAGTGTTCAAAAGAAAACAAAGTGGAAATTCACACAGGTCAGTTCAATGGCCCCTAGTATGGTGATCGGCCTTCAGTTGCTGGTGATCTATAGCCCGTTTTATATTGTATTGTTGTCTATAGTGATATATTTTATGATAGCGCACTAGTTTTTAAATTAGGAGCTGTGCTATTCTAGTAGTTTTACTGTCCTTCGATGGCAGGTTTTTATTTTCTCAATTTATTGTTTTTTATATTGATATGAATTACATTGTTCTCGTCACGATATGGCTGAAATCACTCACTCACTCACTCCTCCTGCAGAGTTCCACAATGTGCCTACAATCGGATTTAACACAATTGGTCTGGAAGAACTGACTGAACTTGTATCCTTGTAGAACTAATGTTTTAGTTCAATTCTGCATGTAAACGAACGCATGTAAATATTGTCCTCTTCCGTTTCTCAGAAGATTCGGAGGTTAAGAGTTGCCACACGACTAACAGAAACACTTTTGAAATCAACTGCTGTAGAAATTCGAATAAATATCGTTGTGTAATTCAATTTAAGGTACAAAAAGTATCATAAATTTAAATATAACATTACCAAATCCTGTTTGTGATCATTCATATAGTGTTGACAGCGAGCTTGAATTTTACCCCCAACAGGATAATGTTTCGACAGGTAACTGAGAGTGATTGACGTTTTATATCCTGCAACTGATCTCATATTAATGATATGCGATTATTCAAACCTGAAGTAAAGAGTTTTCACTTTATCAGACAAACCAGTATCAGGCGAATTGATGTCACCCACTTTATGTGAAGACGTAATAGAGATGAAAAAGGTTGGCAATGGACAGCAAAACTCGTCAGATGATTAATCAGTATGACCTGTTATGGATGTCGTGTCTTGTTATTCTTTAGCGCCTTTGTGGAGTTGGTAATTGCATTAAGTGATAGCAGAGTGATCGATGAAAAACACAGACCACCACTAGCCGTGCTTAAAGTCTTGGATCATAGTATTCGTGGTGTGTCAGGTTGATTTGGGATGAAATTCCTATGTGATGCAGGTCTTGGCCCATGGACCGGAGGGTTATATCAGTGGAGGGCATCTGTAGTTGCAGCACCGGCTTCCTCAAAAGACTTCAAAAGTAACTTAATATTTTTCCGAAATGATATCCAAACCCTCAACAGCTATTATACGCATTCAAATGAAGTTTATTCTTAAAGCAACAATAAACTCACCAACCACAGTTCAACACTAAATGTCACCTGGTATGAGTATAAGTGAATGAGTGAGTATGTTTTTACGCCGCTTTTAGCAATAATATCACAGCGTGGGACACCAGAAATGGGCTTCACACATTGGACCCAGCGGGGAGGACTCATCATTTACGACAGTAGTCCCATTTAAAAATCCTGACAGGGTATGAAGCACAAACTGTAACATACAATTCTGAGTGGATGCTATTAATCAGAGGCCTCCGTTGTCAATGTGATTGAAGCGGACACAGAAGCTACCCATCCATATGCTGTATTATTGTCCACGAGAATGAAACAAGTTAGCTTACTGTGCGATGTCGACTTAATAACTTCTGCTGTGTTTGGCAAGCAGTAAAACACCATTTCCATTATAACCAAAAAGAACTGAGTAAAACTTAACATAGTTAGGATTCATACATATCCGAAACGGAAATTAGCATATGTGAATCATTAATGACTCATTAAGGTATCCGTAAAACAGAATTATGGGTTGTTTTATGCGACCCATGTCCATCGTCACAAAGACACCTCTGCTAAAAGCCGAATCGATTGTACGACCCCGTCTGTAGTAAACGCATGTGGTTTTGAGTCACGTGATTATACCAGGTGTTTACGAAAAGGAGAGTGAATTTTGTCCAAATACTGTAAATTAAGTATTGATGCGAAATTATGTTTTCAGTCATAATGGTATAGGTTCTGGTAAATCAAAGCAGCTGCAAGGGCTGTAGACAATAAACGCTGACTTTACTCTCTGTGACTAAATCATTGAGACAGTTCAGTGATGATATGATTGCAGCTGTGAATCAATCATGCCTAATCGGATGTGTCAGTAAAGACTGACTGACTGACTGAGTTTGGTTTTACGCCGCTTTTAGCAATATTCCAGCAACATCACGGCGGGAGACACCAGAAATGGGCTTCACACATTGTACCCATGTGGGGATTCGAACCCGGGTCTTCGGTGTGACGAGCCAACGCTTTAACCACTAGGCTACCCTACCGCCCCGTGTCAGTAAAGAAGAGGCGAACGTCATTGAAAGCAGAAGATACCTTTCTAGCTGCTTTTTCACAGAAATAAATTCAGACGTTAACAGAATGCTTTGTTTCTCTGGCTTCTGTTGCACGTCAGAGACGGACAACTTGTCCTGGTGATTCTGAAAGGAAAAACGGAACAATGTCATTTTCTCGCAACAAATCTCTTTTCCGCCTATGTCAGACAGCTTTCCAAAGATTACAGAGGCCTGGTAATGCTGCTCATTAATTGTCGAGAAACAAGTTGCTGAGCTGACTCAATGTTTTGTGGATATAACTCTAAAGTATCTGGTAATGTCTGCAGCACACATATACAGGAATTACGCCATTTCTTGTAAGTGAAAATTTGAGTGAATGAGTGTGTGAGTTAAATTATTACGTCACTTCAGCAATATTTGAACCATATCGTGACGACAGAAATGTGAGACCTAGAACGTACATGATGATTTGGAGATTTAACGTGCCCTTTCCGACATAATGCATATTTCGCACACGGACTAGAAAGTACCAATCAAACCATGTTATATACGAGCGCTGTTCTCTTTTCCCAAAGGTATGTAGAATGACCAAGTAATCGGTTGTTTGTTTGCCGTCTAGCCCCGGATGAAGCAAAACTCCTGACACACAACAATAATGTGTGTAAACAATGTCTGTAGCAGACAATAAAGTCGTATTAAGAAGCGACTATGCCAACAGGTTCACCGAGCAAGTGGTGAAAGAGTCAAGCACATTTAACCTGCTGTGAAAGTTTGTATTAGTTGAAGAAAGCCAAACACGCGAGATGTCGATAATGCCCTCGGGAAGCCTTCGTCTCTCATTGACCCAGTGTAGCCAGACTCCCCTGTCGGACTTAATGGTTATTCACGACAACTCTACTTCAGTCTCTCCGAACACATGCATTGCTAATCAGCAGAACACGGCCATCCTTGAGTACATAGTATCAGAAGACATAGGCAGCCTGAAGTCCCATTTTCGTGTTAGTCTGATGTCCAATCACACTGGGTCATCAGTCTTTGTTGTATTATAACTTACTCAGCAATATTCCAAGTCTATGACGGCGGTGTGCCCATAGTCTGAACAAGAGTCTCCCGTGGTTGACGTGATGATTACCGTCCCATGACATCTGAGTACGATGACACGAAATTCAAGTAGGTCGCGCATGCTGACCGCTTGACCCATCAAGTCCTCAACAGCTTAGGTTGCTGGGGACCAATCCTTTGACCCCATGGGGTTTTCCTAACTGAAGGGAACATTCTTGCTTCTTCTCTAAGTGCTCTATTTAGATCCTTGCCACAATCAATTCAGAAAAAGTCACCTTCTTTTCACATCTGTGCTTTCGGAATTGCGTCTGTAAGAATGCTTACCTTCATTGTCACTATTTCTGGGTTTAGTGGGAATTATTAAATATTTTCTTTGTAATGTATTAAGTAACGTACATAATTCACTCATTCTGTATGCAGGGCGGTGGGGGTAGTCTTGTGCTTAAATCGTTCCCTCGTCATGCCAAAGACCCTCCACATGGGTACAATTTATGGTGTCGCCCGCCGTGATGTTGCTGGAATGCGACGTCCAGCGCCGTCACTAAGCCGTTTGTGATGACTTTAACCATTAAGAGGCATGTTGGATGCGATTTGTATGAGTAGAATCAAGACCACTGTGTTCTACCCTGGGGTCATATTCACTTATTTACATAAACTTTTCAAACGTACAGAATAAAACTCAAATCTAAACGAATCGTTTGAAACCTTGAGTTCTTTCAACAGACTATCACAAGATAATTTCCAGAAGATGTTTTTGTCTGTTGATAGTATGTAAATTACTCAGTGTGTCAGAAATCGACACACAGAATCCCTTCTTTCAGTAACCTTTCAGACGAAATCTGCTTTTCTCTACGATGTAAGGTGATGGGGGGTTAAACGTCGTTTTTACAATTCTTGAACAGCGTGTGTGAGGCTGCTTGTACTTAGTCTAGACTTAAGTTACGTCGGTTTTGAAGTCCACTAAAATACCATGCGGTAGTTTAAAATTGATATCCCATTTAGACATAGTATACTGACTTAAAGCTGACCAGTTCTTGTGTTTTGTTCCCTTTATTCTAACGGCAGGCAGGGCAACAACAAAAAGCATCTGTTACCGTCTTCCGGTATGACGAGGTCAGGAGATCGATTCACCTTACGCGCTCGAAGAATTACAGAAGGACAGACCTCCTTCGTGTAATTTTGATGAAGGAGATACCTCGATGTACTCAAAAAAGATGAAGAGAGCGAGACCGTGGCTGGTTGGAGTGACTCTTGGAAGGTATACAATACAATGGTCAGGACCTTCTGTGTAGATAAAAGAATTCCTTGCATTATACGACAAGACAAAATCTAACATCTTGCTGTTTCGTAGAGAGCGAGTACGTCACATCGTGTTTCTGAATATTCCATCAAATTCACGACGGGGTACACTGGTTTCACACTGGAACCAAACCCGGACTTTCAGCTGAGAAGAATGACAGAAAGGTTGTAAATGATATTTATTATCTTAAAATCAGCGAGTGTGTGGGGGGGGGGGGCTGTTGTAGCCAAGCGGTTAAAGCGTTCACTCGTCCCGCCGAAGTGAGTGAGTGAGTTAAAATTTATAGTCACATCGGCAAGGTAGATCACCATATTAGGGACCATGGGGACTTACAGTACATTTGCTTCCTGCATGGGCCCTAGCTGGATTTACATCATCCCTTCAGCTGTCAGCATTTACACATATTCTACGATTAAAAAATGAAAGTTTAAATTTACCTTGAATGTTCTGGGACTTACGTACCCTCTCAGGAGGACCGTCACGCCGAAGACCCATGTTCAATTCCCCACATGGGTACAATGTGTGAAGCCAATTTCTGGTGTCCCCAGCCGTGATATTGCTGGATTATTGCAAAAATCGGCGTAAAACTTAACTCACTCACTTACTCATGTAAGCGATAGTAGGCTGCGTTAAAACATTCGTATATCATTTATATAAAGACGTCGCAAAATATGCTTGTATTGTTCTTGCACCATCGAGCGCTTGGACAAATGCCTCTTGTTTGTACAGTTTTGTTTAAATCTGTGAAGGTTCTAATATGAACCATCTTGACTAGTGAATTAAATAATGATGTCTTAGATATTTCCCCACAATTTTCAGAGGTACGGACACAGGTACGAAAATGACAAATAATCTTAATCTGGTCTTTCGAAGCCAAAGGTCATCGGCTTCTGGCAAGCAACTCTGCATGGCGGATTGTGGCCTTCCCGACGACAACCTCCTTTGTCCACATTAAGAGTGATCAAGCTAAATTGCATTGCTTAACACACTTAGTGACTGATGCCCTAGGAAACCTTAGGTCTGTTATAACGTCGATCTATTTCTTTAAGCCTATCTATTATATGGGACATCCAGACCGTATGACCTGTTGTATAATGTCAATGACATTACCAAAGACTAATGAGTCTACCACTTTGACAGTCTTCCGTCGTAAATCATGCACACTTGTTACCGGAGCTGGTCGTTTTAATGCTGGAACTTTCTTATGAATCCAACCAAATGAACTCCTGATTGATTAAAGTAACGTCACAGGTTACTGACCTGGTGAACTAAATAGGGTGTTATTTCTAACCGCCTGGCTGAAACACAGTTCTATACGACTTTACTGTCACATGCACCACTGACACAATCTTGGATTGTTAAAACTTAATGTTAGTTTCAGATGAAATACGGATGTACATTTTCGTCTAAAAACGTTTTTGTTTGTGTTATTACGATGCACTTCGGATATAGTTAGTGTGCATTGTTGGATGGTTGTAGATTTATAGTTAAGTGCCGTTGTAAAGTTCTCTGCCAATCAATTTAAAAAAATTATTATTGACCCAATCACATGGCTGAAAGATTCTATTTCACTGATAAATTACCGATAAAACTCTAAATTCTCCAATGATATTTTGATCAATGCTGATCAAACCACATGGTTAAAAAGGATATTTCACCTATAAAATCATCGACTAACCCAATTTCTGAAAATATTTTGATCAAGGCCTCACTAAAACGTTCCAAAAGGTTCATGGAAGACACGTGAAGGATATATTCAAATTTGCCTCTTTGTGTTGGTTCTGACCATACTTGACCAACGCAATTTGTCCACGAAGCTATGGTTTCTGAAAAATATATTAACTGTGCTCCTAACAGAGGCAACGTTTTTACTTCCAGCAACAAAGAGTGACTGTCTATCATGTCTATATCTATATTGATGTTGATTACTACAGTAATCCATGCTTGTCAGAGGAGACTAATTGGGTCGGGTGGTCAGGCGCGCTTATACATGTCATCGCAGTTGCGCCTGCGATGTTCATACTGATGACTACTAGCTTGTCTGATCCAGGTTCAACTATTTACCACCGTCATGAAGCCAAAAAATGTCTGAGTGCGGCGTTAAACAAGCACCAAACAAACAAACAACAACAAAACAGTGATCATGCATCATCGGTATCTCTGTAGTGGAAACATGAGCTCCATCCCCTCCAACATTTAAACCAAAGACTACTGTATTAAGCATGAAATACAAATGGACATTTTAAACATGATATTTTGATCAAAATAGATTTAGGTTGAACCAATGCCTTGATCATACTTCAAATGAGCAGATCCAAACGAATAATCGATAATGGGTCTGAGATAAAACGGTTTAGACTTATATTTCGGTCTGCTCTCAAACCCAGTTGTCTGATATTCATGTGACCGAAGCCAAGAAAGACACGTTTACTGCAGATCAAGTATCTCACTGCCGTGTTTCAAGAACTGGTATTTACATCTCTACGTCTGTAATTATGTTTATGGGCCTAGCATGCCTATATAGTTTTAAAGAGATTGATTTTAGCTCTTTTACGAGCATCAAAGATCAAAGTAGAGGAAACATATATGAATCCATGTCGCTTACGTCTCAGAGAAAAATAGGTTTTGATTCTCTGTAAGACTGAAAACATGCATTATTCATATTGAAAGGATGTTAAAAACGATGTTTGTCTTGTCGTAAATGTACGTATATGTTCATGACAGGCAGTGAGCGTTTCTGCATTTCTGATTTATAACATGATTTAGAATCTTGTTATTGACATCTCCGTATTTATCAGCAAAGTTTTAGAATAAAACTATGAACCCGATGTAAAGCCGGTGACACTAAAGGCTATTTGAGAAAGTAAACGAGTCGGATTTGACATGTAAGCATTAGAGAGTGTCTGCGGTCGGTGGCCGGACGTTCTGCCGTAGGTGGGAACGGCTATTCTCCTACCCCTCATTTGCTGTATCGTATTCAAATGCCTCGCATTTTAAAAAAAAAGTAGTGGCCGATGCCGATGCTAGTGTCCAAAATAGAGTTCGTCATTATGGTTTCTAAGAAAAACACATATCAGGAACTCAAAGATTCCCATGGTAGAACAACCTGGTTCCATCTAAAAATTGGTTATAGATGACACAGGTAACAATGTGAGCGATCTTCGGTCGGGCAATCTGTCACTTCTTGAAGGGGGGGGGGGGGGAGGGGGATCTTGCAGGCAGATAATCAAACCTAAAATTATAGCAAGCACAAGCTGTACAAACCCAAGCACATGATTTCATTTTTGCAGTCGCAAGCCTCCCATTCGCCACAAGCAGCATGTCAACACCTCTGGGTGATGGCGTTAAAATGTCTCTTTTCTAAGATACTTTAGAGCATGTACATACCATTCGAGTTTCACGGACTCTCACACTTTACTTACAGCAGTGATTTATAATCAAGGCCTTGTCATCACCTGCCTGGTAAAGTCTTTCCTGAACTTATATGGCAGACACTGAGGTAAATGTACTAAGCATTACAATCCGCTTGCCAGATGCAATGACATTAACGAAGGCTTTCCAAACCTTTCCAGTCTTTTGCATTAACTTGTCTGTTTAAAGCTGTGTGTGGGTGCTGGACATACTCTTTTCGCAAACATGTATTGTCATCATGCATTTTCAATGATAAATTCATAACATCTTCATGACTTTCTGGGCCAGGGATTTGATTGGGCTTTAAATAAAATATACCGGTCAGACCGCAGGCTACATTCAATGCGGGGTAGATCAAGGCCAAGGGCGTCAATGGCGAACGGGTATCCGACTGAGATGAATAATTGTAGCTTCCGAAGATCATAGCTCACAAAGTATTTTTTCCATTTTCATGATTTATGTCTCATTTTGTAGGTAAATATCTTGGCATGAAATGCATGTATTATAGGGATATATACAGTTACTATTACTGCATTCGTCTTGTAACGACCATCGCTACCACAAGGGCCAGTAACAAAACTACCATCAAGGTATACATTGTTACAGAGAGGGTTTTAGTATCGACACGTACCAAAACAATAATGATCCACAGACGGGTGAACTAAAACATTCATGTTATGAATTAGTCGCATTTATTTGAATGCACATAAATATATATTCATTAAGTGTATAAAGACCCGAGGTAACCCTATGGAAAAGGAACGTATACCTCACATGGCAGTTTGGATGAGAAACGAAGCGAGAGCTAATCAAGTTGCAATATTATCCCAAATGATTTAACCCATGCACGACAGTTTGGTCCAAAGGTTGTGTTTCTACGTCACAAACTCTACTAGCATCGATCATTCACAGAAAATATTTGGTAATTGGCATGACTTAATTGGTCAGTCTCTGAGCAGTGTCCAACGTGTCTTGTTAGAAGTGATACAGTTATGCCGAATAATGTATTTGTGTCACTGGACAACATCAGTATACCACAAGGATTAAATTATGTCGACGGGTTCAGAACCATGTCTAGAAACTACAGTTTGTCATAACAAGGTTTGACTGTAAGTGCCTTTCTGATAAATGTTCGAATAGATCACCGACACAAGTATTCATCGTTGAAATAACCTACTCGGTGTATTGTCATACTATTAAGACATATAACTTCATCACTTGACGTTTTTCTGGGATCATCAGTATATAGCAGCGTATAGCTGAGATGGTGGTCACATGACACACAATAGCCAAGCATAGTTTGAATCTGTCTTTAACGACATGCACAGTTCAGCTCGGCGTTCAAGTGACTCTCTCTCTATATATAGGTTGCTATTGATTTTGTAATAATGCATTCCTGTTCCATATCATTCGGAACCGAGCGAAAAGTTTAATCACTGTGTATTCTAATACGTTTTTATATAGATATGTAGTTTCCTCAACGATACGTCCAGTGATTCCATAACGTTCCTTATACTATAGGTTCCTTTATTGGTGAACAACTGACTTACCTTTGCACGTGTTTGTGATGGAGGCCAACGGTGAGTCAGGATACAATCATATTTTCGAGAACACCTTGTATCAGTATTATTTGGCAGTCACGGACATGTGCTTATTACAACCTGAATTGTACAATTGTACATAAACATGAACTCACACTTGTTACACAAATGGGTGAGTGAACATGTGTAAAGGCCGCTTTCAACAGCATCATAATGTCTTACCGTTTACATTATCTGAAATTGCTAGCATCTTAAAAACAATAAAAAAATAAAAACGTGCTGAAATTCCATTATCCTTGCCAAGGCAATTTGCAATTTCTAAAAAAAGTGTTCCCATTCCTTGTAATATGTTAATAATATTAAAGACAGTGACTACAGATTATACGTTCATCAAATACTACACTAAGGGACCGTTCATAATTTATGGTTAGGGGAGTGATGATGATTGTTATGGAGCATGTACAGTGTGAATGACCCCCTTCAAAATTTATGTACAAAATAAGTAACCCCTGCATGTCATGTACAAAATCAATGACCCCTCCCTTCCCATACTTTCTAAGCATAATATTAAACATATTTTATGTACAGAATTGCTGACCCCCCTTGTACGTGTGTACAAACTTGTTGACCCCCCCTAGCTCCCAAGAACAAAATGGGCGACCCCCTTAAAACCATCATCATCATCACACACACACACACACACACCCCGCTAGCCATAAATTATGAATGGTCCCTAACACAGGTGCTTGAAACACGCGGTCCAATTCCAACATCCTCAACGGTCCACATAAATACTCCGATCTGTGATAATACAACTCTACACCTCAGATGTTTACAAACTGAATACTGTCATGTTGCACTGAATAATTGGTAGTAGGTGACAGATCAAACTGTTATTAGTTTACCGGAATGACTAAGTATCACCTGAGACTCCAGGCCTAGATTTATACCATGCAATGATATATGGCAAGACACGCAGTTCATAACGTGGGCCAAACTGTGTGGGAGAAACGAAATTACAGGATTTGAGAATAGTCCCTTCTTAATGAAGGATGTAAAGGGAGTTGATGTACGTACTGTATGTAGTGACATAACAACAGTATTGGTTTAAAAATCTTTCCATTTTTCTTCTTTCTTATAAATCAACATAAAATGTGCTTTGTAATAATGAAGTACTAAAGCCAGTATATAGTTATTTCCTTCTCATTGTGTACACATTTTCCATTTCAATGTCAAATATGTTCTCATCACGATATGGCTGAAATATTGCCGATGTGACGTTAAATATTAACTCACTCACTCACTCCTTCTCATTGTCTACAGCTAATATGACATGAAACTCGGTGATGTGCTCTTATGAGAATGGAAAGGGTATTTACACCACACCAGAAACATTTCTTAATTGAGTTTAATTTAATGTAATTTAACAGAATATGGAATATCTTCCGGGATTCTTTGCAAACTGACACTGTAGTCCCATTACACTGAACATCGATGTTTATAAGGATGATTTGACAGACGCCTCTGTTCTGTTAAATGTCAGCCACGTACTTTAGACGGACACAGGAATAATAATCAGGCGATTTGTTAATGTCTCAGTAGATTCAGATCTGATTGGAGGCATTATGGCGTCCTCCAGAAATTATCAACAACATCTCCACCCTTAGTTCTATGCATCTGTGTGGTGGGGTAGTCTAGTGGTCAAAGTGTTAGCTCGTCACGTCGAAGCCCCGGGTTCGATTCCCCACATGGCTACAATGTGTGAAGCCCATTTCTGATGTCCCCCGCCGTGATATTACTGGAATATTGCTAAAAGCGACGTAAATTCCAACTCACTCTCAATGTTTTGGTTTGGTTGTTTAACGCCAAACTCAGCAATATTCCAGCTATATGGCGGCGGTCTGTAGATAATCGAGTCTGGACCAGACAATCTAGTGATCAACATCATGAGCATCGACCAACGCAATTGGGATACGATGACACGTCAGCCAAGTCAGCGATCCTGACCACCCGATCCCGTTAGTCGCCTCCTATGACAAGCATGGGTTGCTGAACACCTGTTCTGACCCGGATCTTCACGGGTGTACATTCGCAATGTATCTCTCCCAATCCCATCAGTGTTAGCAAGGGGCGTTGGCTGAAACTGTCTACCGTTAACACTTTACATGTAACAAGTGCAATATTATCGATGGTTACAGTCTATATCACTTATAACCAAATTCACAACCAGACAGCATATTCTCTGTTGAATATAAAAATGGACAAAACTGGCTGCTGCGTTAACATGCAGTATCCCCACTGAGATTATATGTATAACGATCAACGAAATAATACAATTAAGCAAACCACTGAATCTGGCCACCCATCTCATCAGTCGCCTCGGTGGACAAGCATTGGTTGCTGCCGTCCAATTTTATCCCAGGCCCACCAGGGGTTTCAGTGGGAGGATCAGGCTGGGAGAGTGACTGTAGGGTTATTTTTCGTCAGAGTCAGATCATTATTTCATCAGTGTTGTTATGACTACTCCGACCAATAGCACAGTGTATGTTTCACTGCCTTTGGTATCCTGTTGTTCTTGGTTTGTTCTTTAAGTGTTTTACGCCGCACACAGCAATTGTCCATCAGTATGATGGTTATCTGTAAATAATCGAGTCTGGACAGACACTTCTATGATTGACATCATCGTCTTCGATCTTTGGTATCTTAAAGGTCACATGCAACCAAAAATCAAACATAATTAAAACCCAGTTATCACTTATTAATGACATATAATATACATTGCTGGTTATGAAAAAAACATATAAACAAAATTATAAGCGTAGAATCGCAAATCAAAAGTGCAATATTTGAACAATAAAATAGTTGTCACTAGGGGTGTCAGTGAAACTTGGGTCTAACAGAACATTCAAGGTTATCGCACTTATAATACGACATGCTTTCAAGAAACCAGTGACCATAACGTTAACCAGGACTGCTGTACACGAAACACATCTGAGTCCTTGTGTGTGGCTCGATGACCGTTTCAAAGACAACGACCTTTGGAGCTAATGATGATCAATCAGGACAACGACCTTTGCAGCTAATGACGATCAATCAGATCATCTACTCAGGATACTTTGACACCTGCAGTACTCACGAACCCTATAGATCGTATTAGGACATTCAGAACTAATCTCAACACAAAGTGGAGCAGGTTCATAACGCTTATCGCTCATTGCCACTAAGACAGGGAGATACCACCAGATGGTCATTTCGTCAGTACATCTTAGCGCTTATATTCGCAGTCAAATAAGTGTAGGGTCAACATTACGGGTAACACTTACCTTTGGTGACCCAGAGGTTGCAGCACTTACGACTTTAATTTGTTGTCCCTCCAGTACGTCCTGTCATGACAATATATTTATCAATAATTTGTCTTATGTATAGTTGTGGCGGTGGAGTAGCCTAGTGGTTAAAGCGTTGGCTCGTCACGCCGAAGTCCCGGGTTCGAATCACCACATGGGTACAATGTGTGAACCCCATTTCTGGTGTCCCCCCCACCGTGATGTTGCTGGAATATTGCTAAAAGCGGCGTAAAACCAAAACTCAGTCAGTCAGCCTTATGTATACTTAACATGTTTTATATTAATGCTGAATTTTAATTTTAGTTAAAGAATGTTGCTTGAGATTTAGGTAATCAGTAGTTTGCTGTACATAAAACAATCCCATGCAAGAAGATAGATGCTTATGTGATGAAGTTGTTAATTAAACCACGTTTGTAATTAAATGTGATCAGTTGTATAACATGAATATTGTTCCTACGTGACTCTCAGATTTTAAGGGAGAGCGGAAGGTCGCGGGTTCGAGCCCCGACCGCGTCATACCAAAAGACCTGAAAATATGCTACTTGTTGGTCCCTGTCTGGCGCTCGGCATTAATGGGTACATCAAGGACTGGTCGGCTCGGAGTCAGTATAATGTGTCTGAGTGGGGTATTCATGCTTCACTGCGGCATGGTATCTCAGTGGGCTAGCATTATAAAAAACCAGTTTAAGTCTGGGCTAGTACAAGCAGCCGCACCTACACATACACACGCATGCACGTCGTCATATGAGCGAAATATTCTCAAGCACGACGTAAAACCCAATTTCACCTCACCTCACCTCAGCTTTTAAGAAAAATAACCCTTGTTATTTGGCTAATGACAACTGAACTCAGGTGGTTTATCAGTCGAGCACGAATCCTGCTACTTCTGCCTTGACAGAAACTATCCTCAAGGCTGTAGTAACAACTTAAAATGTCTTCCACTGCCGTTATCGAGAAGCGCAAGTGCACATTGGTCATTTTCTGAGTTGTATTTTCATTTTCAATGGTAACACGAGACGATAACGACCACAACTCAAGACACTCAGATTATTCCATAGAGAATGCGATATTGTCAAATCAAATGAAAACGAATGTCAAGGAGTCATTGAATTACACATGACTCAAACAGGCTAACGCGGTATTATTTCGCCGCTTCCGACAAGCATGCCATTGGGTTGATGAAGACCAGTTCCAACCCGGTTCTTCACTGGTGTCATGTGAAATAGCCTAGTTTGTTCCTTTAGTCGTTTTATCATTAATGACGATTCCTTCACCTCGGCATGAATCTTGTGCCCATGTCGGTGTTGAAGAACTATGTTCGCTTGGAGAATATATCGATGTTCGTCCGCCCGGAGAGCGGAAGGTCGCGGGTTCGATCCCCGACCGCGTCATACCAACAGACGTGGTAGGGTCGAATAAAAGTGTCGGCTCGGACAGTATAATGTGTCTGACTAATGCCATATGCTTACTGGGCTTACAAGCAGCCGCACATCACGTTTCTTCATATGATCGACGTTCAACCCAATTTCACCTTTCTAATGCCACGTCTTTGATCATTATTGCTACGTCACATTCACTGTGTACTCATGTGTACCAGTACTGCGTTCATGACGTATTAGTGTAGTGTCAATTATTCCTTCTCAATTATTGACAAGTTGATGTGTAATCCATTAATTGTACGAGTGGATTTTGGGTATACCCTATTACTTTATCTTCATTGGTAACAATGTTAATATATTATATCTCGTCTTCTGTGTGTTTTGTCTGGAACCAGAGACAAATCCAAACGTAAGTGATCTCGATAACACTATCAATCAATGTTAACGCTATGCAGACGCAATTTATCAGACGTGGGTTTACGTAACTGTTGCTTCAAGCTAATATGTCCAATGATGGAATGTTGGCGAGCATTATAACATTTTTCTCATGGGTTCGTCTCCATTATGTTTTCTTGGTCGTTCTGGAAATGTTGTACACGTAGCATATGGATTTACATATGCCGTCGTGTCTGCACATTACTCACCCTGACACAAGATATAGATCTAACGGAGTATGTTACCATATTTTTATCACTCCAGTCTATATGTCTACGGCCAGCATCAAGTTTAGCTATTAAAGTTTAGCTGACACATCGCATTACAAATCATTCCTTCACCATCTGGGTCGGTGGGGTACCCTTGCGGTCAAAGCGTTCGTTCGTCAAGCCGAAAATACGGGTTCGATTCCCCACATGTGTACAATGTGTGAAGCCCATTTCTGGTGTCCCCAGCGGTGATATTGTTGTAATATTGCTAAAAGCGGCGTAAATTAAACTCACCAAATCCTTCACTTTCCAAAAGAGCATGGAACAAGCATGGCATTTCACATGGGACATGTTATTGTATCAGCCTGATTTGTAATGGTAATGTATACATTGCTCTGATGTTGTGTTGAATATCAGCACTGAAGTTGTTTGTTTCGTATAATGGAGGTAATGACGAAATAAAAGACCGTGGCAGCCTTTCACACGAACGAACTACTAACGTCAATGCATGAAGTCTTCTTTGGCATCTCAAAGACGCTACAGCACCTGTAGTCAAGGACGATTGTCAAATGATGCCAGTGACGTGCACGAGTCGTTTTGGCTCCTTCGGGACCAACTAACAACTAATCTTATTCTGAATGACCCACCCTTTCTTGTAAACGAAATGTCACTCACACTTTTGAATTTTGTCATCTTTTGATGTTTCCTTTTTCAAATGTTGTATGAACTACGACAACATGATATCTGCAGATTAACAGTTTGTGCAACGTGCTACATGTATGCTCACTAGGCGTGTGAATGAAACAGGTATGAAAGTCGGTTTTCGGTAACATTGTACAAATTCTGTACATTGGTACTCAATATCTGTGAGAAAAAACAGGAATCTGCATTTGGAATCGGTAGATCTTTGTTTTCAGCAAAACAATATATGAGCAGCTCAGTTGAGGTACATCAATACATATGCCCTTATGACTATTAAAAATCTATACAAAATATCACATCGAACATTTCTGCTGTTTTCTTGGAAGAACCAATATCCTTTGATTACGTTCCCGTCAACTCTGCAGTCTGGTGAACGCCGTATGAATGTGGAGTAGGAGACCACTGGCTATCGCTGACCTCATTGTGCAACACTTCAGCCAAATGTCAGTACTTAGGGTTATTTGGAGATGTTGACAAAGCCTTTTATGCTCAATGTACATGTCACATATGACTGTGAAACTGTGAATATATTTAATATGTTGATATTTTTAGACATAGGTCCCTTAAAACTATAATCTGTTTAAGAAACTAAGATTAGTATATATTTGCATGTATAGCAGACAGAAATTTCACAATTTCAAATTACAACACTCTCTTCCAGTTTCCGTGATTTTTGTTGCTGTCTTTTTTGTCACTTGCCATCATGAGTGAATAAATATTATTACACATTGCTAATGCCCTCATGGCTAACATAAAATATCACATTGAACACTGCTGCTGTTTTCTTGGAAGAGCCAATATCCTTTGATTACGTTCCCGTCAACTCTTCAGTCCGGTGGACGCCGTATGAATGTGAGCGTATTCATCGTGGATCCGACAGCACAACCTTTGTGAAATTGTTCCTGCAGGAAGAACCCTTCAGCCAAATGCCAGTGCTTGGGGTTATATCAAAGATGTTGACAAAGGCTTTTATGCTATGACTGTGAAGCTGTGAAGTTTCTAGTACATTGTGATTTGTAGACGTAAGCTGAACCGAAAAAGAATCCATTTAAACTAATTCATACGTTGAAGGAACTAAGTATATGTATCGCCGGTTTTCAATGAAATTTCACAATTTCAAAATACAACACTTTCATGAAGTTTCCATGTTTTGTTTGTCACTTGTCATATTGAGTGAGTGAGTAAATGAGTTGGGTTTTATGCCACTTTTATTAATATTCCAGTAATATCGCGGTGAGGGACACCGTAAATATGTTTGACACATTGTACCCATGTGGGGAATTAAAGCCAGGTCTTCAGCTTGACGGGTGCTACGTTTGGGGCAGGATACGCTCACCTTTTATCCCACTTAGCATCATCACTATTTCAAACTGGCTCATAAACACATGATCTGTCATCTTATCTCATGATGTCAATCACTGGATTGTCTGGTTCAGAGAAGATTTCTTTACAGACCACCGACATAGTGCTGTTATGGTGTAGTGTGCATTTCTTGTCGTGAATACCCAAAACTGTTGTTAAAAAATAAGAACCCCCTCAGTATTTTTTTTTGTCCTTTAAGAATGAAGTGCCATTACCGGTATGAATATTTGCGTCTATTCATTGACACGACTGTTTTAGTTCAATTTAAATAAAAGTTTCTCGGCCCAATGAACGTTATGACAATGTCAACCTGTCACATTTCAAGTTAAACTCTAAATTAATTGTGGGCGTGAAAAGACAAGGTGTTTGACATATCAACGATCCATTACAAGTAATGATAATGGGAAAGTTTATGACAACCCCCATTTGTAATCGAGAGGCTAAAGTAATAATTGTTTCTCTATAAGGCAGGGAAGTGTCTATAAAACAAGATCACCCTCGATATGATTGTTCTTGCGATAAGGTCAGAGTGAAAAGAGATATCAAACAGGGTGATTTTATCAAGAATATGAAACCTTTCCAGAAGAAGCTTGAACGATTTCTTCACAAATACATTATCTTTTGATTGTCTAACCAAATATCAAAATTCACTTGGCTTGGCGATGGTTGTTATCAGTTTGCACTTTCATGACCAAAACTTTCCATTCTAAACGTCAGCTTCGGAGATTAATCAGTGTCTGATTTCCCCTGAAACAGATTTCAAGGAACTTTCATAACCTAGAACAGAAAAGAAGATAATAAGAACGCATTGAGCACAGCATGTGTTACCTTGTTATATCAAAACGAGATTATGTGATCACTGTCAAAGATAATGTGTTTGACATGAAACACAAGACGTGTTCGCTTGTATTGATGGTATTTTGTAATAATATACCATCTGGCTGGAAGGAATCGTAGTTGTATTGTCATGTGATATTGAGCAGGTAATAATGCGTCTTATAGAAATGTATGTGGGTGGTTAACCATTGCCAAAAGTCACAGATTCGACCCGAGTATATTTCTATCATACGAGAGAGAGTGTCTGCACCATAACCATTTTCTTGGGTTTCACCTAAATGGCATACGTCATGGACATGCATTCCGTCACGCTTTCTACCAACATGGAGCTCCGACCCTGTCATGCCAATGAACAATTAGAGAGTTAACGTTCTGCAATGCAGATGACGCAAATCTGCCCAGTTGTATGTAGAACCAGTAAGTGGGTGAGTGCATTATTGAGTGTGTGACTGCCTCGCTTAATAGAAATCGTATCACCGTTCACAATTGTTCACATGATAGATGGCTTTTTCTTTTTTGGACGGGAGACCTGTCAAATGTCCGCGACGACCCTCTTTCCAAGTTTAGGCGGTATGCAGCTACAAATTAACTTACTTGCAGGGTCCAGTATCAAGAATTAATTTGTCAGTCGGTTCCATATAAATAACAAGACCACACTGTAGCAAAGTAATTCAGATTGAGCAGAAATCATGTAATCTCCTATGCCTGCAGAATATCAATAGTCAAGGTCGCAAATAGACTTCCTACAAAGAGTTACGTAAACCAGAGTTTTATGTCAGTGTCACCCTGACCTCTGTCATGTCCTTCATGTGAATGACGATTGTCATACGTTATTTGATTGAATGGTTTGGGGATATCATCATGCAAAGGATCCATCTCAGCTACAAGAAGGATAACGCTATTCTTCAGGGCATTCTCATTTGCAGAGGTCTATTTAACAAGCCTCCGCCGTTAATGTGAGAGCACGGCATTCTGCCAGTGATTATGCATTGACAACAGCGGTATCTTAGAGCAGCAATCTGGGAAATTACTTAGGTACCTATTACATACATCCAATGATCGAGTGACTTACGAATGATGACTTGCACCTAATCACCATTGTGTGTATTAACCATCAACCATTCCTGCAATAGGTTGTGAAACGTAATCTTTGGCTGTGTTGAAAATACATTGCTTCAGTGAAGACTGGGCGTACGAAATGTATCCGAAGTCATGTGACCATGTTCGAAATAATGTAAATTCAGGCCCAAAAGGCCAGCTTAATAAATTTCATAGATAAGAGTTCTAAGATACCCATAATTTTCAAACACTTCAAATCAAATGAAGAACAAATACCTCAGATCCAATGCAGTATACGTTAGCGTCGCTAACATTTTCAAACAAAATACACCGAGAGGTATTATTTCTTTTTCTCACTTGTTTACTTTTATATTCTGTAACAGTTAATGTGAAAGGTTCCTTAACTAGGACATCGTTGATTGATGTCGAAGGTAGCACACTTGACGTCACTGTGATGCACACATTGTCCTGTATTGAGCACACACTCAAGACGGGCGGCGGGGTAGCCTAGTGGTTAAAGCGTTCGCTCGTCACGCCGAAGACCCGAGTTCGATTCCCCACATGGGTACAATGTGTTAAGCCCATTTCTGGTGTCCCCTGCCGTGATATTGCTGGAATATTGCTAAAAGCGGCGTAAAACTAAACTCACTCACACTCAAGACATGCCTCCATCTCAAAACACCTACTAGTATTTTATGGACATACACTGCCGTCATCATTTCCTCAGCGTCACGCTGAAGGCCCGGGTTCGAATCCCCACATGGATACAATGCGTGAAGCCCATATCCGCCGTGATATTGATGGAATATTGCTAAATGCGGCGTAACAGTACACACACTCACTCACTCACACTCTACAAATGTTTAACACCAATTATTTCCAACGCGAATGATCCACGCCATCGTTTGTGTCAAATTCAAAGAGTTGCATCTGAACCGTGCGATTCTCTGCTCCAGTATACTGGAATCAGTAGTGTTCAGCGGAATAGGTTCCCACAGAAGGGAATGACCTTTCTAGCTGTGTCAACAACCTTGGGGTAATCGCTGAAGATAAAAAACAAACATTAGGGCTTCTTACTTAGCGTCCTACTTCAAGTTAAACTCTAAATTGCATTGAAAGCGTAAAAATACAAGACGTGTGTTGTGTTATCAGTCCATTAGTATTAGTAGGGATGAGAAACTTGATTCCGACTCTCATTTGTAACTGAGAGCATAAGTAAGAATTGTTTCTCTGTGGGGCATAAAACTGCCAATAAAACAAGATAGCGCTTGATAAGATGGCTCTTGCGAGTGAAAAGGTATCCAAGAAATGTTTTACCTTCATGTTAACAGATATGAAAGGACAAGTTCGCTTGCTATGATACAGAAATGGTTTCGAGTGTGTGTTTTTCTCATTCTAGCTTGAACCTGATTTCATAAGAAGTATCGGAAATTAGTTTAGATTGTTAAAAAATGAGCAAACAATTACAAACTGTATCATAATGGCATTTCTCTGCAACCCTGGGATCGACAGCGAAGACATCAATATTGAATAGCAATTTCTAGCTTGTTTTGTTCATCTTTAATCACCATTGAGTATATCCATTTCTTTTGCACTGCCATTTATCAGTCGCAAGTGTGTCTCGTGGGGCACTACCAAGCAAGGTGCCCTTTTCAGGTGTTACAGATTAAGATCTGTATTACTGCGCCTTACGGACCAATAGTGTAAATTCTAGACGTCAGCATCAGGGATTAATCAGTCTCGAATATCTACCAAAACAGATTATATAGGACGTGAAAGGAGGACTAGAGAAGAAAATGCTAACAGATCACGCAGGTCGTGTACCATCGCGTTATATCAAAACCAGATTACGTGATCACCGTCAAAGACAATGTATGTGTCATGAAACACAAGACTGGTACTCTTGTGTCGATGATATTTTGTAACAATGTGACGTATGGCAGCGTTGAAAGAAACATGGTTTCATGTTGACCAGGTATAAGAAATATTAAGGTCTTATAGGAAATCCATAGTCTTAGGTAACAATCAGCATGCTATGTCACCATAGAAACCCAAAGGCATCAGCGCCTGTTATTCACTTGCAACCAAAACCTTTTTGCAGTAAATTGTCTCTCTGTCGGATGCAGAATTTTTGTTAGCAGAAACTCAAAAGTGATGTGGACCTACACATTTGTTGAAATCCACAAGTATAGGTATTTTGCTGACAAATCGATTCGAACCGGGATTCGAAGCTACACTCTCAGGATGTTTACATGGCTATCGACAAGAGGACAGGCTGGTCACATGCGCACACTAGGACGATGTGGCACACGCTGATGACATTAACATTGTGGACGCCAAATGAATTAATGCATTGTACAGTCAGTCGAAGTCATATTTATGACATCACCGGAATGTCAATCAAACTCTGAAAACTAATTCACTAATTGTTCACTAAGCATTTCCTCGCCGATGATGGCGGAATCTCAAGCCAAGGTCGCACAGAGCCTTGCAACCTGAAGTGATGCAATTCGGTGTTTTTATGTCAGAGTCACACTGTCTCCGCGTTGCCCTTTAAGTGAATGACAATAACAATTATTTGTTGTTTGGTTGGGTTGGATTTGGGCAATTGTCAAGTTCTATCTATTTGAGCTTTTATAACAGAAACGCTATTATTTTCCAGGGCATTGCCAATTGCAGACGCCCTTGATCTGCTTACAGGCCTACTTCGTCGGATTGTTAATGGTAGATCTCGATCTCCTGCAAATGATAATGCCCTGATAACAGCGTTACCCAAGAACATCAATCTAAGAACTTACTTCAGTATCATTTCAACACATCGGAAGATCGGGCAAAAAGTCAGTACTTACCATCACGAGCACTAATTCCCGCAACAGTTTGTGAAACAGTTAACTATGGCTGGGCAAAAATATTTGGTTCAATGACGACTGGAGTAGGAAATGTATATGCACCAATATGACCTCTATAAATGGTCTTCAAAGACAAGACGTCTGAGATACCAACTAGGAGTTTTCAACTATGTTAATTTGTTTTGGGGTATTTTCATTATCAATTTAAAAAGTTAAATCAAATTACAGTTTTAAATTATATATTCGTTGTGTGCTTGACAATTTTGTTTATTCATATTGTTGCTAACTTATCGTATTTTCAACTGAAAATCAAACATACCATAATATCAACTGAGAGGTGAGGTCTCTTCTGCTGCTCCAAGTATTTTCTCTGAGTGTAAATATGAAAGGTTCTGAAGAAGTAGCTGCTTGACTGATGTTGAAAGCTGATTTGCGTGTCGCCATTGTGACGTACACATTGACCTGTATTGAACACACTCAAGGTTCAACTGTCAATTAAATGACACCTACCTCTATCATCATCAGTCCTCAGCGACTGAACCACGGGATATCAAACGTCAGGAAGACTTCCCGTCACACTGACAGCTCATCGTGCATGTAAAAAGTAGTTTTTGCATTACAAAAACACACCACATGCCAAAGACCTTAACACCTACCATCGTCATCTTGTCCGTCAGGGAATGAACTACAGGATATAAGACGTCACATTTCAGGAAGAAGTACAGTCCCATCTTCATTGTGTCATGTAAAAAGTAGGTTTCATGGATTACAAAGCACACCACATACCAAAGACCTTTAGGGCGGCATGTGTTGAGCACAGTACCGGACTGCTAATGTAGCATAACATGAAATATATGTCGATGATGTAGCCATGTGGTTATTGCTTATATTTGTCCGAAAGCTTTACAAATGATTTGATGGCGCTTTAACACGAGAAACAATGCAAAAACATGCGGTGAAAGAAACTAATTTAGGTTAACGGACCAAGGTTAAACATATCCATCAGCAATAAGGCTTATCATGTATTACGTCAGATTGAAAGGATGACTGTAAAAAGGAATATAATATACATCCTACTTTCACAGATGTAGAATCTGCTGCGGTCTAAAACGTGACGTCGACGCCGTCACCAGTTCTTGTACTTGAAGAAGTAGGACTTTAAGTTGATCTTGCATATTACTTCACATAATAACAGCAGCGGATGGAAGTTCATTAAATTGTTTTGTTCGGTTCTGGATAAAAGACGTTTTTGCTTATAATCGAAATCCAAGAAGAGCCATTCTTTGACGTTTAAAGCTGGCCACTATAATTATGGAATCAACGAAATAACACCTGGGACTTTCGTTAGCACTGGCATAAAAAGCGCTCCCCTGACTGTGCACAAATTATAGAAGTCAAAAAGCACTGACTGAGGTATTTTATCACTTCACAGGGCCATCTGTGGTCGGAATGAGCAATCTTTTGCTTGATTAAACACACATTATAGAATTTACTCTCAATTTACTCTGGAGACTTTGTAATCGAAGTTGTTATGTAGTATTATACATCAGAATCTGTCTATTACGGACTAACCTGGGAAAGACTCATTTGTCCGGATTGTAAAGCAGTCCGGATTAGACAACTTCTTTCCGTTACCGTATACACTGCCACGAAGACTTACTATTGTTAAGGACAGCAATAACTTGAATCGGTTTTTTTGTTTTTTATTTATTATGTATTGGAAAAAGTCTTCATTGCTTCATAATACAATCTTCAGTCATTAAGCATTGTCAACAGAAGTAACAAAGATGTTTATTCAACAGAATGTTATTTTAGTCAGCTACGTTCGGATTACAAAGCATTGTTCTCATTGCAAGTTGATTATCGGGACTATTATTTCAGTCAGCTGCGACCGGATAACAAAGCATTGTTCTCATAGCAAGTTGATTATTGGGACTGCTATTTTAGTCAGTAATCCTTAATTGAGAGAGTCCGGATTATAAAGTAGCTTTAATGATAAACTAAGAACAATTTTGCCGGGACTAAGAGAGTAGTCCGGATTACAAAGAGTCCGGATTTGACAGATTCCAGTGTACTACAGACCAGTGTTGACGTCATAATGTTTTTGACGTTAAACGTCAGAGCACTATGACGCTATGTGACACAAAAATCAGAAACCAGACTTGTCCTAGTTGTTTCAAACTATAATGATGCAAAATTGTTGACGATATCATGGTGCCTAACATGACACACGTGTAATCGTTATGAGAGGAAACATGTTCTTATTTTTTTGAGTGTCAAGCACTTATGATCAGACATTGTAATGAACATCTCAACGTATTTCAAAACGGCATGTACATTTAATTCACACAGATTAAGGGACTTAAACGTCCCCCAATGCCCAATTCATTCATTCGTTAATATGTTCCTTAGCTAGGGTTATCATCTCTCTTATCGTTATTAATGGAGTTAATGAATCTGAACTCCCCAGAATAATCACTACCAGATTTTTTTAAATGTAGAAGGTTCTACTCACATCATAGAGGAAATGATGTAGTACCAAGATCACCAAAATGCGTGCAACTTTATATGGTCAGACCGTAATAGTATTGCCAGTGACAATGTGAACAGGGGAGATAACCTTTCAGTATTACGTGATCAGCAAGTGGTGGTTCCTCGCTGCCGAAAGCGTTTCATGTGGTCATGTCAAGGTTACTCTCCAACTAACCGTTAAATCAAATACTGTTATTTTCCAAAGCCAAAGAATATATAGTTTCGTACGATCGTTTCAAAGCGTTACATTTGGTCTGTGTGATTGACCTGCACTAAATTATTGAAATCAATAGTGTTCAGGGGGAAGAGTGTTTCAGCAGAGGTCATTGACCTTTCCGCTGTGCCAACTACCGTCTGGTAATAGTTGTGCGCATTGACAAAAGCCTGTGTCCGTTCATTGCTTTGTGTTTGTATACGTATACGTTCACGAAGCAAACCAATTTACATTATGGAAAACTGATCTGCAAATTACATGTCCAGGGGACGTACAGTACTTTTGCTACCTGCATGGACCGTAACTGGATTTAGACCATCACTTCAATTGTGAGCGATTATAGAAAAACATTAGCCATCAGTTAACATAACACATATTCTACGATTAATAATCGTGGTCGGCATAGAATTACTCTGAAAGTTTTGGGACGCATGTATCTTATCATAAGACAATAGAAATACCTGATTTATAATTAAGGTGAAAGGTTCAACACTGTGAATGTACCCTCTTTTAGCACATGATTGAACTCGTTAGAACTCATAGTTGGCAACGTCGAGGAAAGTTGTTGGATGGATGACCCTGTTCGCAGTTAGTAGCCTTGGTAAGGTGACTGTTCAAAATATGTAGCTTGTCAACCAGAAGTAAATGGGTACCAACAGGATGAATCGTGATTGTACTTCTACCACCTCATGGGCAGCTTGCATTAGATACTCTGGAAGGAGTTGAGAATACAAATTGAGTGCAAACTGATCCTTGGACGGGGGTAATAGGACTGTATACTTTTGTTCCTTGCTTAGTTTTACGCCTTTTCATGCATTAATATTTTGATCTAACATTGGGCGTTTCTCATGGTGAATCAATAATTCATAATTATTGCACTATATATATTGGACGTGTGGTTCTCATGTTTTCACTTACGTAAGTCCCAAAATGTTCAAAGTCAATTTAAACTTACCAGGATTTTTAAACGTAGTTTTCTTGTTCTTTTAATTTGGGCTCACATTTCTTACAATCGCCAGCAGATGAAGGGATGGTGTAAATCCAACTAGGGTCCCTAGAATGGTGATCTACCTTCAGTTGTTGGCGATCTATAGCCTGTTTTTATATTATATTGTCCAAATAGTGCTATAAGTTTTAACTTTCCACGCTAGTTTTAATTTTAATTGTGATATTCTAGTTGTTTGACTGTCCTTTGCTGACAGGCTTTAATAATCTACACTTTCCATTTCAATGTCAAATATGTTCTCGTCACGATATGGCTGAAATAGTGCCGATGTGACGTTAAATATTAACTCACTCACTCACTCACTCAGGTATTCACTAAATTCATGAATAGTTAATCATCAAAATCTACGCAGTACCCACAGTCGTATGACTCAGTCAATAAAAGAACCAATGTGTGGCAAACGACATGAAAAGATGTACATGTCCTGTCTGGTAATTGGAAATGAGGGGATGAAAAACAAATACTAACTCTAAGTCCGTATTTTGATGTGAAAATGTGGATTTTTGTGTATTTGTGAACTCTATTTAACAAACTCTAAAAAAATGTGAATTGGAGTGTTAATGATGTACCCTTGGTAACAAAAAAAATATTAAAAAATGAACTCTAAGTCAGTATGCTGTATCTCAATGCACTATCCATTAAACACCGGCATTGGGACAGTGTATTATAACCAGGATTAGGCCAGAAACATAGGAGAAGCCACATGCATACACACACGCACATACATATATCGACATGCACGTGGTTGTTTAAGAGTAGTAACCTCATCAGAAGTTTAGAAGCTCTATAATCCAGCCGAAGATCCATGCGTGCAGCTGAAACAATGCCTCTCGTTTGAACATCTTGTAAACAGCAGCTGCAGCAACCACGCATCTCTCCACTAGCATCATCAGCAGAGGATACAGAAAATGTGTTACAAATGGCCTATCGATCGATCTTAATGCTGTTATGGCACCTGAACTACTTATCTAGTTACTTTTATGTTGAACTCATGAGGAGATTCTGGCGTTTTATTGTCTTTTCTTTATTGGAAAACATATACTTCCATCACTGAATTGCCAACAATATTGATGCGATGTTCGAACGCTATAAAGTGAGTGCCACTGGTGTTAAACATGGAAGTTGTTAAAACTGGAGTCTTTTAGCTCTGAAAAGCGTTATCTATTATAATATTGATCACGTTTAAGTCACAGCGTTTGTTATCAGAACATTGCAAAATGTGTCAAAAAGCACAATATCCTCTCCAATGATCAATATGTTCTCAACTATGACAGTCTATATGTTTCTGCAATCAAAACAACAAATGCACTTTATGCACAAGGTGTAAATGTAAAATCCATAACCTGCGTCAGATAATGCATTTATGACAGGGCCGAGGTGTGAAGGCAGTCTGCTAGGAAAGATGTCCTGAGGGGATGGATTGTTCATGGTTTCATGAAAGGATAATCATCGTTATTCGACATAAACGTTAACACCAGAGACTCGGTCATCAATATAGACAAACTTTATGGATAACAACTTCTTTATTTCCTCATTTTCATGAGTTTCGATACAGATTCGTGAACCCTTGTACAGGAATGACAACGGTACAAGAAAATGTATTGAAACGTCGCAGTCACGAAATGAAGAAGTTGTAATCCATAAAGTTTTTAAAATTAACTTCTAAAATGCCAATCAAAGAAGTAAATCGGTTATGTAAAGGGACTACACGTGGTATAAGGAGCCAAAGTAGTGTTTAATACTTTATGATCACTGAAAATCTGCTATGCCACCATATCTTTACAATCCATGAGTCTGATCTAGCTCCATTGATTTTTCTGATCCCATGACGAAATCTCCAATCAGACCCTATACCGACATTTACGACAGCCAAGAAAAGGACAAACAGACAACTCATGACCTGGGAACGATGACACACAAGAATCCAGTCAAATCTAACATGACTTGTAAAACCTAATCTGTGATGTATTAGTTTGGAAGATTATTGATGGTGTATCATAAGTTGCAAGAAAAACGATCATCAATTAAACTGGCTCTCAATAATGAATGAAGGAGGAGTCTATTATTGCACTCAAAACTTATTTCGGGTACGATGTGCAGGAAAGGAATCACCCAGTCAAGATGATCTATATACACAACACCAGTAGGGCTCTCACGAGTCCAAAATTTGGGACTCGAGTACTCGAGGTGTCAGACCCGACTCGGACCCGAGTACCCGACAATTTGGATGCTTATCTGAAACCAACATTCAAGCATACACGTAGCTGTTCCAACGTCCAATCTACGAATAATGCAAAATGTATATGGGAACCCATATAATTTTTATTATTGCAAACAGAATGTGAAGGCAACGTAAGTGTCACTGTGACCCAGTTCTACTCGATCAATTATGTGATAAATATTCATGAGCTGGGCCGGTGATACCTTATTACGCCTGTCAATGCTGTAATATGATTGGATGTGTCCGGGAAAAGAAACCAATCAATGTACTTCTCTGTTCTTTTGGTTTTAAGTTTGACTGCGCTTTCAAGATTATCTAATATTAATATGTCGTTGCAGTTATGACATATTAGCAACTTTTAAACATTCACCTAGACGATAAGTCACATAATCAATTAACCTTAATCACTGTTAAAATGCGGCAAAACACGTTCCACAGCTGGAACATACATAGATAAGCATTCATTAATTGGTGCTGCATTAGATACTAGTATCTTGTAAAGATGGATCGACTATGGAACTTAAAGAATATGTAAAACAGGATTGATGTTTATTTGACACTTCTTATATTGAAAACATTTTGGTTTCAAACTAAAGACCAACCATTTATTGATTAACACTACACTGTATTTCTTTTTCCGAAACTCTGCTGAACGGAGATCACGTTAATGGTATTCATTGTGATTAAAACTTTCACTATTAAGGATATAGGTATCCAAGTGTGAATGTTATTTTGAATGCGTATGTATGACTGTGTTGATTGTTGAATATGTAACACTGAAATACGCTGGATAAGAACGACTGCATATCTATCACGTGGTCCTATGAGCGAAATATTCTCAAGAACGACGTTAAACCCAATTTCACCTCACCTCCATACTGAATTACTTGTGAGTCAAATACACTTCAATAATCAATTAACAAGGGATTTATCTAAGTGTGTATTTCCTCGCAGTATTTCTTCTCAGCTCCTTTTATCACATTCTGTTTCAGTTTCAACAATTCATCGCGGATCTAATCCTAGCTCCGACCACGACATCGTTATGCTTATTCGAATCAGAATGAAACCACAACTGACAGAATGTTTTCCTGGGTAATTCGACAGGAAAAGGGAAGACGTGATTTTCCCATTTGTTTGAGAAGCACGCGACAAGGCGGGTTCAGTAGTTTTGCGTCAATTAGTAAACAGCTTTAAACCTGTTTGGATGGATATTCCCAGCGCTGTGGTATTCAAACCCAAGTCAAGCCTATAGAATGAGTCCGGTGTACAAATAATACAAAAACTGAGAACTGATACTCTTGATGATGCATCATGCTGGTCCTTGAAGTTAGTTCAGTTTCAACTCAACCGTGACCATTTCTGGTAATAGGAACCCAGGTTTGGGAGTGATATTCTTGATATCATCAAATTAACAAATTGTATTAACTGCTGTCATTTGTGCACGACTGCTCGAGTTACAAAAGAAGCGCATTTCAATGCACAGATATAGTCAGTTGATGCAGTGTTTATGTTCCATTAACCTAATCTGTTTTCTGGGTCATTGTTTAAAAGACAAATCCTATCAACAGACTTGTATTACATGCCTCGCTGAATCTTTGTCATATTGTACTCCATCATCCCAATCCGGTGCGATGCTCAGGTTTGAAGACCGCCTCCGTGGTGTAGTGGTTAGAGCGTCCGCCCGGAGAGCGGAAGGTCGCGAGTTCGATCCCCGACCGCGTCATACCAAAAGACGTTAAAATATGGTACTTGTTGGTCCCTGTCTGGCGCTCGCCATTAATGGGTACAACAAGGACTGGTCGGCTCGGAGTCAGTATAATGTGTCTGAGTGGGGTATTTCTGCTTCACTGCGGCATGGTATCTCAGTGGGCTAGCACTATAAAACCAGCTTAAGTCTGGGCTAGTACAAGCAGTCACACATACACATACACACACATGCACGCGCATGCACGTCGTATGAGCGAAATATTCTCAAGCACGACGTTAAACCCAATTTCACCTCACCTCAGGTTTGAAGTCTCGTCCTGCAAGGCCTTCAGAGATTACGCGGTCATGAATCCTTCTGTTGTTGCCTGTCCGGTTGCTGGTCGTTATCTTTCATTACCAAAAACATCATTACAACTAGGGAGAATAATTTGCTCGAGCCAGCCGCCATGCGATCATTGCACTTTACTGTATGGTATGTAGCACCAAGTGGGAACGGCTCTGAAAACTGCTCTCACAAGAGCAATAATTTGGCACTTGAAACAGAAAAGGGTATAAGAGGACTTTGTGGCGGTAACATTTCATTGTCCATGGTAAACAAACTGTGGTTTATTGGATCGTTTAGGATCGTTGAACCTGTATTTGCTGAACAGGGAAACGTAGATGTAATGCTTGTATGAATGAATCTACAGGTTTAACGCACCTGTAATTAATACTCCAGCAACAACACTTCGGCAAAAACCAGAAATTGGATTCATTCGTTGTACCCAAGCGGGAAATCAAACTCGGAGCTTCGACTTGATGAGACAACGCTTTATCCACTTGGACACAAAAACATCAGCTGTTCGTGTCCCCATGGGCTCGTTCGACAACAAATACATTTTCAGTGTAGACAGAAAACTGACAGGAAGGTTAGTTTCATGCTAGTTAACAACACCATATTGACCACTATGCTGGTAGTCAGACAGTAAACACTTCGGTGTACCAGGGAGGTGCTTCGATAAACTATTCTGTCTGCAAAATAGATTAAGCTGTCCAAAACGCAAGATTAACCCCTGAAAGAGATCATTAGGACCTGTATCAGTTTGCAGTAAGCAGACAATCCCACACAAAGCGATATTGGAACATGACAGCAGATCATCCATCAGGTGGTGGGACAGTGAAATGAGGTTCAACGACATTGCACGTAAATAATCCGCGTCTGTGTCACAGAGAGTATTATGTTCAGCTAAGGTTGCTGTTTAACGCCCTTTGGGGTGAAGGATACGGAAGGACGTATAGTCAGACAGACAGATTCCCTACTTCGACTGGCCGGGTTTTATAATGTTGATGAGATACCATGCCATAGTTTAACATGGATACTCCAGGCCTCTCAGAATCAGATCAATGACACTGACCTGAGCAGCCTTTGGTGCATCCCGTTATTGCCAAGTACCAGGTACGGATCAACAAGTACTATCTTTTACCCTTTGTTTTAAACCCGGCGAGGGAACAGAACCACCCGGCAGGCTCTTTATTCACAACACCGTGGTGACGCATTCATGAGAAGCGTCATCATGTGCACAAAGACATAAATAGTAACGAACATGTCAGATATAGTCTGAGCTTCTAGTCATGTCATGTGAAGGGCTTATACACCTTCGTACATCTAATCCTGAGTAACGTATAATTATGTCTGCCTGCTCCACGAACATTTGAAAAGTTTTAGTTGAAGATTTGCTAAATATCGTTGTAGGCACTATTCATGCAGACATATGGAAACCTAAAGTTGAGTAGATCTCATAAAATGACTGATGAAAAAACATTCATGAGAAAATTCGTTCCCTTGTCAAAAGTGAGTGAGTTGGGGTAACGACTTGACGATATTTCAGTTACTTCAAGTCGGGTCTACGTGAGAAGACCTCGAGGTGATGCAAATTTCAGAGGTCTAATCCTTTAGTGAAACTCGCAGGATGGGTAAAAAGTACTGACAAGCCTTAAGGTGTAATCTGTACCAACCAGGATTCGAACCCGTAATTTTAGGGTTCTGGCGTGCTCAAGAGACTGAATTGAGACTCGAATAGCAGCGCCTCAGACAACTGAGCTACGGGGCTCTCAATGAAAAAGCTGATATGACGACGTGCCAGAGAAATCGTTCCTCGACTTATATGACATCTCATTTAAAACTAACTCTGGACTGCATGTACCGCCTGGTGTGGAAAGTTTCAGGCTTTTTCCCACTAAGGATCAAATCAAATTTGGATCATATATCTTCCTCAGGAAATGACAGGATGTTCTCTAGCGGAACTGTAACGTTAGATATTAACTCACTCACTCACTCTAGCGGAACTAGGTTTAACCTGGCAACAATACATCTTGATTAATCTGTGGAAAGTGTATTCTAACAGTGGACTATATCGTCATATTAATACGTGTGCTACTTTTAAAAAAACTCATCCCGATCGATCTATCAGTTGTGGTAATGGATAATTAAAACAGGATTGACGAAATTAAAAGCACCACATTGTGGAAACAGTGACTTAAGGTCTTAATTACCACAGCTTGACATTCAGTTTTAAGACTGCAATCGTCATCGTATTTGGCCTTCATAACATAATATGATATAGTCTCGAGCGAAAATGGTAGCAATTCAAACATTAGCATAGTTAATGATAGCAAAGCTGACTAGAAACATACGCCGGAACACTGTAATGTAAAAATCACAGCTATGATAGACGTATGAACTACATCAGCATTGAATAAGCAAGTCTTGTTTGTTCCATATTTAGCCACCATCAAACATAGGGAGTTGAATGACACTTTCCCTGCGATGGTTCCAAACAAGCCATAAAACATAAACGTATTGTCAGTGTAGTGGAATATGCAATCAGTAAGACATTTGCTTTTTTAACCACCTTGTGTCAATCTGTTATCAACATATGTACACTCGTTCCACAATCATGGCCCAAATGATGCTCATGATGTTGATCAATGGATTGATTGGTCCAGACTCCATTATTTACAGACCGCCGCCATATACTAGCTGGAATATTGCTAATGCGGCGTAAAACTAAACCCACTCACTCACTGCACAATCATGGAACGATGATGCTTCAGTATTGTTTTGAACGTATGGCTACTCCGACCAGATTGAATTTCAACATACATAATCCATTGTCGGCCCATCTGGAACAGCCATTTTGTACGAAATCGGACAGAGACAACACAAATTGTTTGGAACAGCCATTTACGAATCGGACACCCGGTGTCTTCATAGCAGAAATTAGTAGACTGCCGTATTGACCATTTACGGTTTTATAGATTAGCAATTGATCTCAGCACTGATTCAGTTTAAATAAAACAGGAACTGTTTGCTTTACAGGAAACAGGAAGAATGTAGCATGTGATTCTTACATATCATTAATACTGTTGCCACATTATATTCAACAGTACAGATTTCACAGGGCGATGTCTGCAATGTCAGTAACGAGAGCAATTAGGGCGTCTAGCCATGCACAAATGCAAACGAATGTGGCAAGTTGAGTGTATTGAACGGCACCCGGCGACTAGTGTAGTACATAGAGTCACTAAGGCATGGATTACTTGAGAGCGTCGGACAGTTAATCTGTCTGCTAATCTAACGCTAAATTATCTTTATGAGCCTGTCGTGAAAGATCGTGACAGAGACCGGAACCCATGGCAGCAGCCTGCTTTTCTTAACCCCCAAACCTGACGTCGTTTCTGTTGTGTTTACACAGATTTGTGACGATGTGTATGTAGTGGTGGGAGTAATTATAATGATATGGCATACCACTTCAAGGGCACCATGAACCAGCGAGAATGTTTTGTTTTGTCCTCAACAAATGAGGCTTATCAATCATAATTACGAGTATAGAAGAACTTTCAGGATGGTCTTACAATTGGCTTGCCAGTGCAAGTGTTTGTTATGTGTGCCATCAGTGGAGCAGGATCCACAGACTGACCATGTATGGCATAACCTTCATGAAACAATTGACGTTGGCTGTCTTTTAAATCTCCATATTCATAGAATGCTCGATTTTCCCTCCAAACTTGTGAAATGAAGAGATCAAATGATACAATAAGGGCCTATCACTTATAATCGAAGTGTCGTCGTTCAAAGACTGAGATCTCACATTTTATGCTATCAATTTTAACAAATAGGAAAAGTGCATTTAGTGATTTGAGCTTCTGAATGTTTCGGGCCAGGTCAATAATTTCCACTTCCACGTACTATTGAGGATTGAAAGTTGCTCAACCGTAAATAAATAATAATAATAATTTTACTTCACACTCATGCCACCTTCGGCAGATATTCTAGCTAGTTTCATGTCTGAAACTAAGACATCCTACCTCTGTACTTAGCGCTTATCCACAAAGGCAACGAGCAACAAATGAGCAGGTGAACTAACCTGAACCGTGTATTGATCAGAGCCCAATGGCTGGCTGGGTCAGGCATATTTCTAATCAATACGTTCCGCCACTGCCTATAAAAAGACATGCCATTCTTCTGAAAACATTTCAATTATCGCAGGAAGATAACCGCCATGTTGCAACTGTGGCTGCATCCACGCCGAACACTCTCCAGGCTGACCTGACAACCATTAGTGTCATCAAGCGGACAGTTTACATTGTCTCGTGTAAAGGCCTCGTTACGGACGATATGATTATAAAACCAATTTAATGCTGATGGAACTTAAGACGCTGTCGTGTTTCCTGCCTAGCGAACGAAAAATGATGCAAATACTCTTGTGTCAAACTCTTCGGAAGAACATTATTTCACGCGGAACTCTAACATGACACCAAATTAAAGCGTTTTTAATTCTATATTTATGACCACAAACATCATGTGAGGAATCCTGCCACTTGAATATCATCGGCATTAATTACAAAAAAACATGTTTATCTGAGTTGGCGTTGATTATTCAACCCATAGAAACAATTGCATTAGTATAACAGGGTATTTTTAACTCATCAGAAACCAAACCTTGGTCCATTATCTGTTACCCTCAGCAGGATCTTTTACGAATCCGAGATGGACTGTTGCTATTTCTGGGGTGGTTTGTTTTCAAAGCATAAATATTCTTATCCGGGATCCCATTCAATGTATCAATGGCTTTAAACAAATCACATTTACCCCTACTCGGTTTTCAATGGCACATAAATGTATTTTCTTATCATGTGGTGGTGATGGCAGATAAACCCAGTATCCGTCTATCATTACGAAATCTTATATTGATAGTCTTTGGGATACTAGACAATGGCTTATCGGAGGTGTACAAAGTAATCGGTGATTCGTGCTAACATATTCTGTTATACAAGACGTGTACTGAGACACAAACGAGACATTATGTCAAAGACATGAAGGGGAAATTGACTTCTGGTCTCCTTTGTGGTATAAATAGCGTCTTCATGACGCATGCTTCAATCTGGTAATAACTGTAAGATCACGTCAGGAACACAAGGCGCACGTCTCACTGGTTCTATACGTCTAAATCCACTGAAACATCAAAGCAGTGTTTGAGGAAAATATCAGTGAGAAACACAGACAAAGGATTGATTAGGTTTCAGGGCATTATGCCATACGCTCCAAGCTTTTTGCTGTAAATTGTTTTGTTTTGAAATGAAGTATTTTCAAGATGTATTCTGGTAACAAGTAGAGCAATCATTGTCACAATCTCCGGCATGTCACTATCTGCTTCCTCGTGTGCGGAATGAACCTATGTTCAATATCAAGTAAGGCAGGTCAGCTTCAAGATGGCAATAGTGTCGAACTAATGGTAGATGCAACGTGCAATTTACAGCTCCTGTCAGTGTCCGATTGATCGACATATTGGAGCATAAACAACCAATGGCGAGATGATTGCTCATGATACTGATCACTGGATGTTCTGGTCCAGATTCGATTGTTTACAAACCGCCGTCGTATGGCAAAACTATTGATGTTTGTTGCGGTAGAAAACGTACTACACTACCACTGCGTTTTTAAAGAGTAGATGTGTGTTGGTGACTACGACAGAAAAAAAACCTAGTCGCAATACCTGGCTTCAACACCGAATTTGAGTGATGAAATCCCGATAATTTGCCTCACGCGTATCGACGTTTTACAGGACGATAATCGTATGTGACGAAACAACAAATTCGGGAATGACTAGAGCATGTCGAAATTTTACTTCATTTCTCATATAAGACAAAATATTATGGTTGTCAACTTCTTCTATATTGTATATACAACGTTTCAGGGCTTGTCCTTGCCCCTTCGTCAGGTGAAGGGTCAAGGAAAAGTCCAGAAAAGTTGTGTATACATTGAAGAAGAAGTAGACATCCATAATATTTTGTCTTATACTAGAACACCAACTTCTATATGCTTCTCAAGAACCTTCATTTCTCATCATTTTACACATAGACTCAGCGGTGCTACAGCAGATTATCCACGGATATTTGCGAATCGTCCATGTGACAAATTAGTGTTATAACCTGCGCCGTTTGCATAAGCCTAGTGTAAAATCCCATAACCTTTTAACAAATTTGATGACAAATATAACAGCATTGTGCGTGATATTTAAAGAATAATGTATTGTCCGGGGAGGAACAGAGACATAATGTGACCTAGTTTGTATATATTTCCCACTTCACTTCACAATCACGCCATAGGCAATTGGCAAATCTGTCATACAGACCCTGAAACATATATACTCAATGTAGCCCATTGTCTTACGATGGGCTTCTGAAGGCCAATAATAACCCGGATCTTCACGGGTAAAATTGACAGTGAACATATCACATAATGTATATAAAATCTTCTCATGAGCTGCATGTCCATGATTTCAGCAGTTCCCATCGTGCAATATATCTTAGAGACTCAAAGTCCAGAGAGCCTCCTGTGCAGTAAACGTGCGTTCTGAGCATCTACTCAAAGACTTTGCAATGTGATAATACACTATTGATCGACATCAACCAAAGATTCGCACCATACTTTGAACCTTTGGGACTTCTCACTCAGACACTCAGACACTCAGACCCTCTTCCCCTGTGACGTGCTGACCAGATACATATACATAAACCCTTTGATCGCAAACTGTTGATGGCCGCATGAGCCTCTTGATTCCCTGAACAAGTATTCAGTTTAGACAGCAAATCGCTCTTCTGGAGCGGAATACATCAACAAAGACCTAAAGGTCTCAGTGGAACATGAATAGCATTGCTTGGAAAACGTAAATTGTCAATTTTCCGAAAGCTCATCCATCAATATATATATAGGAATGAGTAGTAACATGTTACTGCAACTATGCTAATCAATCCATCTCTTACATGACCAGCGTGAACAGACAAGATTCCAACTAAGCATTGTACTAAACTAACGAAGACGGATTTGCCCATCATTGTCGAGAGATTTCTTCATGCTCCCTGAGATGTGATACAAATTACAAGTACCTTAGCAAATGAGCTGCCTGCCACTCGTCTCGTTTCAAGGATACATATATCATAATACATTATATGAATGATCAGCACACTACATCATCTTAATGAATGAGTGAGTATGATTTTACGCCGCTTTTAGCAATATTCCAGCAATATCACAGCGGGGTACACCAGGAATGGGGTTCACACAATGTACCCATGTGGGTATCGAACCCGGGATTTCGGCGTAAGGAGCGAATGCTTTCATGAAGGAACTGAATACAAAATGAAAAAGGACACACTTGAGTTTTACAAGTAACGTTGCAAGTAACGTCACATCACGCAGTATTTGACACCAGTACAGGCCTTGAAAGCTGTTTGGTTTCTACAAGACGACGACTAGCCAATCAAATCTCGAGATTTAATGATAACAAGGGTCAAAACAGATCGAAGATCAAAATACTCGCCAAAGCTCCTCCCCAATACGATGACAAAATCTAATTCTGATCATAGCTCAGAATGCTTGTGTGTCGAGCTCCTACCTATATCAAACTGTTGTGATAACATACTGCTCTGTGCGCAGTAAGGTCTCGACGCCAGCAAAGGCAGCACTATTGTCTAGTTATCGTTGACAAGGTCCTTGCAAGGACTATCGCAATCTGTGGGTGATCGGTTTTCGTTGGTCATTCGCTTGTCACTTTTGGCAGTGATTTATTTGTATTGGTCAGGGGGGTATCTCATCATTAACACAGTTTGAGAAGTATTGTAGCCTAAGACATGTGTAGCCCTGATTTCCACCGTATCACAGACGTCGTAACATCAAGGAGAACGTCCTTCAGATCTCGGTGAGGACATTGAACCTTTAACTCTACTTTGAATGGTGTTCCTGATATATCACAGCGTTAAAGAGTGATGTGGGCGGACAACCCGAAGTGCAGGTCACATTTACAACTTTGGTGAGACCAAGGGGCACGTACATGGTGCCGACATACCCGGTGACATATTCAGGCGGAACCGGCATTCGAAACTACAGTCTGATGTTTCGGACGTGTTCAAGTGATCCAATCCTGTAGATTCGCCGTAGCCAAATGAAGGCCGCCTGGAATCGAAATGATTATTTTCCTCTTGAATTTTATGACATAATACCCACATTTTGTTTCATTTCTTGAGTCCTGTGTCTTCAAACGCGTTGTTTATATCCGTCCATTACTTCTTCGAGTTCAATACATACACTCCAAATGCACTTAAAGTCTAGAATGACTACATATAATGTATTCCATACCCATTTCACAATAACGGCTGTGTTAAGTTACTGTTAAACGTCACTTTCCTAAACTTTCGCAATGAGGTTACCGCCACCGCGGAGTATTACTCCGGGTAAGGGACATATCATACATGTGTACGTGAGATCGCATTCCTCCGCCTGACGTCATCAATCAAGTGCCAGATTCTAGACACGAAAGGAAAGACAAAACACCCAGAATAATATTTCATACAAAACAACTTCCTAATTATAGATCTTGTGAAAATGGGAATACTTATGACCAAAGTAATGCCTAACTTTAGATATTTACGAAATGATCAGAGTACTGCCGAACATTGGAAAAAGTAGTTCTGGCAGCCGTGTCATGCAGAAATTAGAGTGAAATACGGAAGATTAAATAAGTGTGTGAGTGAAGTAAATCTAGTTGTGCCCCTTTTTTCGCAGCACCTCAGTCTACGTGTCGCCAAAATCTGAGACGCCTAAAAATTGAATTTCATGAATATTGTTAAATGGCAAAGAAAAACATTAACCACGGCTATGGATTGTCACGTGTAATCGAATGTTAAACTGTACCACAACATCACTATGATATATCCTATCTAATGAAAAGACACGCTGGTAGTAATGTAACATAAATAATTATGACAGCGTCGCCACAACCAAGAACCCAAGGACTTGCTTTAATCTTCCCTATCATTTCCTGTGCCAAACATGCTTCAAGATCACGAAGTCCATTTGACATGTCTGATCTGTGTCTACATAGTTAATAAAGAGAAGAATTGCATGTCGGTAAGACATTAAAGATGACCATATCACGATGAGATCAATGTCAGTTCTGAAGCAAACATCTTTGATCGAGGACAAATGACGATTGCTGATGAATCATATCAATCATCCTTCAGTGCATCTGTCCCCGTTCCAGTTTACACACGACATCAAGTCATATTCTAATTTCCGCGATTGTATGGAAAACATGCCGGGGTCAAATTAACATTATAAAGCTGTATTTTGTGTATCCTGGAAACTAATTCTTCAAACATGAACATTGAAAGAGAGTGCGGAAAACAGTGAGTTAGTGAGTTTAGTTTTACGCCGATTTTAGCAACATTCCATCAATATCATGGCAGGGTACACCAGAAATGGACTTCAAACAGTGTACGCATGTGAGGAATCGAACCCGGGTATTCGGCGTGACGAGCGAACGCTTTAACCACTAGGCTACCCCACCTGTCCCGTAAATGAGTGAGCTGGGATTAGTTGTGAACAGTATCCACACGTTATATCACAACGTTTCGGTTTAATATGACAGGAAAGCCAGTCGTGGTGCATGTTTCAAACATTTTCCACGTTTGTCAAAACAACGACCACGAGTATAGGGCCGACAAACCTAGAAACACACCCGTGAAGAACGGGGGTTCAAACCCCAAACATAGGTTCCTGGGGTGACCAAGGGACGCAACGCTATACAGCGAAGTGTAGCACTGTAGACGTCTGGGCGACCCTTACCCTCGCAGTTAGAATATAACACAATCCGTTTTTTTGTTCAAATATACGCGTCATTCATATCACTTCAAAACAGAAAATGTATCATTGAAAGACTACCCGTTATAAAGATCTGAGTCGGCGTTGATTGGCGGCCATTTTGTTGAGTTCAGAAAAGTTCTTAAGTGTCTGAGAGTGCTATATGAGGACTCATAACTTTCTGCTGACTTTAAGAGTGATCTGTTTGATTGGCATTTTAAAAGTTGATGGATAATAGAAAAGTATAATACTTTATGGATAACAACTTCTAATCTTTATTTGTTATGATGCGACGTTTCGGTATAGCTTCTTATACCGTTGTCAAGCAAGAGTAAAGTAATACAGCACAGAACCGACTTATATACATGTAACAGGGGTTAAAGGTCACATGCAACGTAAAACACAACTTTGCAGATTCTGATACCTTTCGGTATGGACCTACCGAAACAAAGCGTCAAAAATGCAAATTCAACTTATAAAGTTGAAAAATAACGCGATGAAAAAAAAAGCGCGAAATCGGAGTTCAAACGTTTCACTAATTTTCCCCAGACTTTTCTGGGGAAAACGGGTTTCAACAGCTGGGCTGCGCTCATAGCACGTGCGCAGTGAAATAGGTTCGCGCAACTTGGAAGCGGGCTGTCTGGTGAATACTCGGTGAAGGCTTAGGTGTGAGCTATTTTCATAATGTTTTGTTGATATCTCACAGGCGCGAGCTTTTTATATGTTATGACAGTAAATTAACTGTTTATATAATTTCATTTGTCTATTTCACCACACGTTCTTCTTACGGAGTCGCTTTCTCAGTTCGATACTTAAAAGCAATGTCATTATTTAGCGTTGACACAATTTCTAACTGTGATATAGATATGTCGCTGTCACAGACTAAACTCAATGTCTTGTTTTATTGACACCTGTGTGTCTGCCTGCCTGTCTGCTAACAACAATATTCAATACACAACCGCGATCACTGACCACATGCAATTTGAACTTAACACCAATCAGGCTATACACCATAAACAAAACGCATTGATTTATGGCCCAAGTTCGGTCTCTGTCACATTATGTAATTACACAGACAGGCAGGTGTGATACTTGAACACATGACATGTTATGATGTCTGTTGATTGCAAAATGTTATACACAAAAAATGAGTATGTATTTACAAAACCCAACATCTCTATATATACACACACAATGAGCCTCGAAGGCAGCATCTGCTAATGAACCAGCCGTTACACTTGAGTGCACACCCACCCGCCTGACTGGGTTCGGTATCCCGGCTGCTTGCTCTCGAGGGAGGTAAACCCAAGTACAAAATATTGCACTTTGATTTGCGATTATACGCTTATAATTTTGTTTATTTGTTTTTTCATAATCAGCAAATGTATATTATATGTCATGAAGAAGAATAATTGTGTATACATAATTATGGGGTAGATAATGGTTACAATATAATTAAGGACGACAATGTTGAGGAGTGCAGAACAAAGGTATACAAAGCAGATGGGGTAGGTGATAATACAATAACAATGGGAGGAAGCCAATGGAGGAGGCAGAACAAGGTATACATAGCAGATGGGGTAGGTAATAATACAATAACAATGGGAGGAAGCCAATGTTGAGGAGGCAGAACAAGGTATACATAGCAGATGGGGTAGGTAATAATACAATAACAATGGGAGGAAAGCCAATGTTGAGGAGGCAGAACAAGGTATACATAGCAGATGGGGTAGGTAATAATACAATAACAATGGGAGGAAGCCAATGTTGAGGAGGCAGAACAAGGTATACATAGCAGATGGGGTAGGTAATAATACAATAACAATGGGAGGAAGCCAATGTTGAGGAGGCAGAACAAGGTATACATAGCAGATGGGGTAGGTAATAATACAATAACAATGGGAGGAAGCCAATGTTGAGGAGGCAGAACAAGGTATACATAGCAGATGGGGTAGGTAATAATACAATAACAATGGGAGGAAGCCAATGTTGAGGAGGCAGAACAAGGTATACATAGCAGATGGGGTAGGTAATAATACAATAACAATGGGAGGAAGCCAATGTTGAGGAGGCAGAACAAGGTATACATAGCAGATGGGGTAGGTAATAATACAATAACAATGGGAGGAAGCCAATGTTGAGGAGGCAGAACAAGGTATACATAGCAGATGGGGTAGGTAATGATACAATAACAATGGGAGGAAGCCAATGTTGAGGAGGCAGAACAAGGTATACATAGCAGATGGGGTAGGTAATGATACAATAACAATGGGAGGAAGCCAATGTTGAGGAGGCAGAACAAGGTATACATAGCAGATGGGGTAGGTAATAATACAATAACAATGGGAGGAAGCCAATGTTGAGGAGGCAGAACAAGGTATACATAGCAGATGGGGTAGGTAATAATACAATAACAATGGGAGGAAGCCAATGTTGAGGAGGCAGAACAAGGTATACATAGCAGATGGGGTAGGTAATAATACAATAACAATGGGAGGAAGCCAATGTTGAGGAGGCAGAACAAGGTATACATAGCAGATGGGGTAGGTAATAATACAATAACAATGGGAGGAAGCCAATGTTGAGGAGGCAGAACAAGGTATACATAGCAGATGGGGTAGGTAATAATAATAACAATGGGAGGAAGCCAATGTTGAGGAGGCAGAACAAGGTATACATAGCAGATGGGGTAGGTAATGATACAATAACAATGGGAGGAAGCCAATGTTGAGGAGGCAGAACAAAGGTATACATAGCAGATGGGGTAGGTAATGATACAATAACAATGGGAGGAAGCCAATGTTGAGGAGGCAGAACAAGGTATACATAGCAGATGGGGTAGGTAATGATACAATAACAATGGGAGGAAGCCAATGTTGAGGAGGCAGAACAAGGTATACATAGCAGATGGGGTAGGTAATGATACAATAACAATGGGAGGAAGCCAATGTTGAGGAGGCAGAACAAGGTATACATAGCAGATGGGGTAGGTAATGATACAATAACAATGGGAGGAAGCCAATGTTGAGGAGGCAGAACAAGGTATACATAGCAGATGGGGTAGGTAATGATACAATAACAATGGGAGGAAGCCAATGTTGAGGAGGCAGAACAAAGGTATACATAGCAGATGGGGTAGGTAATGATACAATAACAATGGGAGGAAGCCAATGTTGAGGAGGCAGAACAAGGTATACATAGCAGATGGGGTAGGTAATGATACAATAACAATGGGAGGAAGCCAATGTTGAGGAGGCAGAACAAGGTATACATAGCAGATGGGGTAGGTAATGATACAATAACAATGGGAGGAAGCCAATGTTGAGGAGAGGCAGAACAAGGTATACATAGCAGATGGGGTAGGTAATGATACAATAACAATGGGAGGAAGCCAATGTTGAGGAGGCAGAACAAAGGTATACATAGCAGATGGGGTAGGTAATGATACAATAACAATGGGAGGAAGCCAATGTTGAGGAGGCAGAACAAGGTATACATAGCAGATGGGGTAGGTAATGATACAATAACAATGGGAGGAAGCCAATGTTGAGGAGGCAGAACAAAGGTATACATAGCAGATGGGGTAGGTAATAATACAATAACAATGGGAGGAAGCCAATGTTGAGGAGGCAGAACAAGGTATACATAGCAGATGGGGTAGGTAATGATACAATAACAATGGGAGGAAGCCAATGTTGAGGAGGCAGAACAAGGTATACATAGCAGATGGGGTAGGTAATAATACAATAACAATGGGAGGAAGCCAATGTTGAGGAGGCAGAACAAGGTATACATATGCAGATGGGGTAGGTAATGATACAATAACAATGGGAGGAAGCCAATGTTGAGGAGGCAGAACAAGGTATACATAGCAGATGGGGTAGGTAATAATACAATAACAATGGGAGGAAGCCAATGTTGAGGAGGCAGAACAAGGTATACATAGCAGATGGGGTAGGTAATAATACAATAACAATGGGAGGAAGCCAATGTTGAGGAGGCAGAACAAGGTATACATAGCAGATGGGGTAGGTAATGATACAATAACAATGGGAGGAAGCCAATGTTGAGGAGGCAGAACAAGGTATACATAGCAGATGGGGTAGGTAATGATACAATAACAATGGGAGGGAAGCCAATGTTGAGGAGGCAGAACAAGGTATACATAGCAGATGGGGTAGGTAATAATACAATAACAATGGGAGGAAGCCAATGTTGAGGAGGCAGAACAAGGTATACATAGCAGATGGGGTAGGTAATGATACAATAACAATGGGAGGAAGCCAATGTTGAGGAGGCAGAACAAGGTATACATAGCAGATGGGGTAGGTAATGATACAATAACAATGGGAGGAAGCCAATGTTGAGGAGGCAGAACAAGGTATACATAGCAGATGGGGTAGGTAATAATACAATAACAATGGGAGGAAGCCAATGTTGAGGAGGCAGAACAAGGTATACATAGCAGATGGGGTAGGTAATGACACAATAACAATGGGAGGAAGCCAATGTTGAGGAGGCAGAACAAGGTATACATAGCAGATGGGGTAGAGTAATAATACAATAACAATGGGAGGATAGCAGATGGGGTAGGTAATGATACAATAACAATGGGAGGAAGCCAATGTTGAGGAGGCAGAACAAGGTATACATAGTCAGATGGGATTTGTTTAGGCAATTGATTATGTGCTGGATAGTGCTCTGTTTCTTGGTTGTTTTGTTCCTGTTCATTGTTTATGGCGAGTTTCACCAACATGGCACCAACTGGCACCAATTATAGTATCCATATGGGGAATCGAACCCACGTCATCGGCGTGACAGGCGAGCGCTTTAACCACAAGGCTACCCACTGCCCCTGCCTAACTTCAGATGTACGTCACGTGTGGTGTTTATTTGGATGTGTGTGATACAAGAGACTTTAATAGAAAGTCTGGCTGCACAGACATGACCGAACACATACGTGCGTGTCTGCTACTAGACCGACACAGGTCTTTCAGCCTAAAACAGAACCTAATTGCTGAGGTCTGCATTTGGACTGGCATTTGCATGAACAGATATATTGATCTCTGACGTACGTTATTGGTAGTCTGTCTCCTTCCTTCTCGACGTTGACAACAGAGAGAGTGGAAACCAAGTGTATAGACTATTAAAGAACGCAGCCAGAACCCATGCTCTCTGTAATACTAATGCAAGCTGTGAGAAAGCGTTGAAGTTTCACGAGGTTGAGGGTTTGCGAACCCATATTCTCACTTTTCAGCAGAGTCTTGAGCACCTTCTTTCCTACGCTCCAGTACAACCTTTTATACCGACGTTTCCACGCGTACATGCAGTCCTGCGTGTCTGTATTATCACGGTGCCATACACCCTTGTGTGGCAACATATCCACGCTTCCGTGTAGCTCTGTGAGCCAAGATTTCCACTCTCCCCTGTAACCTTGTGTGTTAAAATGCCATACATCGGAGCGAATGTTAAATAATGACCCATGACTTGCTACGAGGTATTGCGTGCAATTAGACAAGGCGACATTGGTAACAAACAACATCTATCTTCTTCTAACGTAAATTTATTGAATGAACTGTCGAAAAACTAACACATGAATTACATTCATTATTTATGGTGCCATTTCCAAAATTGACTTGGACCAGTTTTTATGTGTTCCCACCTGATTCCTTGCAGAGATTCTCTGTGATTATGGAAACGGTTTAGTCACTTATATCTAATGCTATCAATATAAGTGATATCAGCTGAACTTGTTCCTTGATCTGAAGATATTTCATTCATTCATTTCTTGCTTTGATGGGGCAATGGGGTAGCCTAGTGGTTAAAGCGTTCGCTCATCACGCCGAAGATCCGGGTTCGATTCCCCACATGGGTAAAATGTCTGCAGTCTGTGGGAAGAACCTAAACGGTCTCAACGCAAAGAAATTTTACGACGTGAATTAATGGTTTTGAATCAGAATCTGTGTATAAGGTGCGTCTGTGGAGTGCAATTATGAACGACTTAAAGCCGAACCATACATGAGGAGATGACGGATTACATTATATTAGTATCTTCTCATGTGTGCGTAGGTATGAATTGTTTAATGTGGGTGCGCACAGTATGTCAGTTTAAATTGTTGTTGGAGACAAACAAAAGATAACACAGGTCTTAGACATCCCGAAAATTCACAATAATGTGTTCTGTCAAACCTTACAGGATAATGGCGAATCTGGGATTCGAACCCGGGATTAACGATTAATTCTGCAATTATGTCATACAGCATTATTCTATTTTGAACTAAACATTTTGTTTGTTTGTTGTTGAACGCCGCGCAATATTCCAGCTGTATGGTGGCGGTCTCTAAATCATCCAGTCTAGACCAGACAATCAAGTGATCGACATCATGAGCATCGACTCTACACATCCGATAACAGGTGTCAGCCAAGTCAGCGATCCTGACCACCCAATCATGTCAGTCGCCTCTTGCGACGTCAACAAGCATGAGTTACTGAATACCAATTCTAACCCGTATCTTCACTGGTCCTGAACTTAGCAAAATAAACCTTCTCCTGAATAGCAACTGTTACAACACAAACTATTCAAATGATTTGATTATACCCCTATCAATCAAATTCAAACTTCCGACCGGAAACCGTATAACCAATCAAGGCGCTTCTCTCCTTTGATGACTAATAACTTCTCATTTGATTGAAAGCATCCCGGGAACATTGAATATCTGAATCTGAGGTCAGCTTGCAATGTCATACCAGGGCTTATCCCAGTGGGAGTAGTGTTTGAGTGCTGTTACTATTTATGAAACCTGTTGAGATCGTTTGAGGGATTTGCCGACACATATGTATCGATTTCATGAGATGTATAGATACAGAGGCACTTCTCTCCCCAAGAGAGTGTATTGATATGCCGTATTCCGCCGCTAGGGACGATTATGTTTTCATTTAGGGTCACTATCATGAGATGAAGTGATTCACGCAGATAAAACATTCTTCTTTTGGAAGTATTGACATTGGTCATAATGCACTCCTCCGTGATATCGGTTATAATATATTCATTTCCTTTGAGAATGTAGTTAAGCTAGGGAGATATGACCCTCTTGGAACAATGGCACCAGGTTAAGATGAATCGTCATTGACATATTCGGGTTAATCGTTCATTATAAGGGCAGATGTATTCCCTCGATCCAGGCAGTTGTCGTTGAATAATCTAGTGATTTGTAACGGTGAATTATATCTGATATCTTATTGTATGGTTGTGATAAGACCCAGCCGAGCTGATTTAGTTGTATGGTGATATATGGTCCTGTGTGCAGCCCACAGGTCGCAAATCAGGCGACGATGAGCGAAGGTGGTCGTGGAGTGTAGGTGGATGGGTAAAGCTTGAATCCGAGTTTCTGAAACTTCGGTAAGGGCTGGCCCAGTACATAAGCGCATGTTGTCTCTCGTTAAATAAGCGGCCCAGTTCACAGAAACGCACTTAAGTATTTTACATGAATTAACCAAGTTTAAACCAAGCTGACTTTCTTCGAAGTGTCCGTCTGTTCACACAAACTAGGTAAGGTATTTTACATGGATTAACCATGGCTTCGGCCAAGCTCAAATCCCACGTCTCAGCTAAGACAGTATAAAATAGCTTAACATGGTGTATAACATACACAACATTAAATCACGTAAATGCCTTTACAGTCGCTAATAGTTATGACGTTTGACTGACACTATTCCCTCGTAATTGAGGAGGTAAATTATTTTAGCCTCATATTTGTCCGTCATTAGATCTTTCCATTCAACAAATTAAATACTCAAAGGGGAAGTGCATGAAGGCTTGATGAAAATTGTTTCGAATTCCAAGTGTGTGTGTGTGTGTGTGTGTGTGTGAGAGAGAGAGAGAGAGAGAATCAGAGAGAGACAGAGAGGAGAGAGAGAGAGAGAGAGAGATAGAGATATATATACATGTATATTATCAGCAGATAACCTCTTAGTCTAATTAATTATAAGTTGCAAATGTCTTTGACAGAGCCTGTGATGCATCACAGCATTCCTGACAAAACAGTATGACCTGAGTTTTTTTCTGTCCTCTATAAATAACAGATTTCATTATTCAAAACATTTAGAATCAGTAGCATATCTTAATTCCTCAAGGACAGCCAGGCAGGCGGCCATGGCATATTCATCATTCCAAGGTGAGCTGTCTGTCTTCGGACGACGACATCGCGTAGTAGTGGCCGCAGTTTAATGTTCAAATTAAAACGTTTCACGAAACAAACACATTTAATGATACCTCTGTGGGCCTAAAACTGTCACTATGTGATATGTTACCCGTGAAGATCCGTTTTTAGAACTAGTCTTCAGTAACCCATGCTTGTCGTAAGAGGCGACTAACGGGGATCGAGTGGTCAGGCTCGCTGACTTGGTTGACACATGTCATTGTATCCCGATTGCGTAGATCGATGCTCACAGTGTTGGTCACTGGATCTTCTGGTCCAGACTACATTACGTACAGGCCGCCTCCATACAGCTGGAATATGTTTGAGTGCGACGTTAAACAACAAACAGAATGGCAAAATTTATGATGCAAGGTACACCTTGTAAATTTGTCTGAATGTGTGAATTTCCAAGCACATGGATTCATTTATTTTAATGATACAGATGTATGGAAATTTAAATATGTAACACAAATTATGCCTATAATTTTGCATTACATTTGTGCTATTTGCCGTGTGTGCTGGTAATGAATGTAGGACATGATCACGTTGCTGGGTGGGTCAAATATTGGAATTACAATAATCACGTCTTCACCACACGAACAGTTATTGATTTGTGTGCATAACGTCCCCCACACATCCGGGTTCCTGTCCTTTATGAATAGAAGGCATGAAGCAGGTTTGTTCCTAATATTCATCGACAATCTAGTACAATCTGAGTGATGTTTAACGTTGTAATCATGTTGTGTCCCAGTAGTGAATAATCGAGTGTGTTCAGAACGGACCAATGATTGACCGAGGCACTGTCGCATGTGACACAGGGAAATGATGATAGTGTTAAATTGGTTGGTTGGTTTGTTTAACGAGGCAGTCAACAATATTCCATCTATATGGGGGCGGTCTGTAAATAATCGAATCTGAACCAGACAATCCAGTGATGAACAGCATGAGCTTCGATCTACGCAATTGGGATACGATGGTACATGTATGTGTCAACCAGGTCAGCGAGGCTGACCACCCGATCCCGACAAGCATGGGTTACTGAAGATCAATTCTTACGCGGATCTTCACGGGTTGATAGTATTAAGAGTTGGGAGCAGACAAACCAGTGATTGGTATTGTCAGCATCGGGGTACAATTACACGTCATCAACCAGGCCACCGAGCAAGACCAACCGATTCATTCCGTCCCTCCAATTCTTTTCCACACGGAACAGTTATATACCCCATAGCCCTAATCATTTGTTGCGGGCATGATCAGGTTAATTAAACAATGATGAACACAAGATAAACAACCATTAATATTGTCCTAATGACGTCTTTATGGGGTCATCAATTTACTGGCATGATATGACAAATCATTTTGTAGCCTTATACCACGTTTTTTCGCAGTGAAATACACTTGCCTCAATTGCAATTTCGTCCCCTTCAATCTTCAACGCCAAATATGTGCTCGCTCGTTGTGTGGGATAACCCTGCCCAGAATTATACAACGCTAACGCTTCAGAAAATCCAATCTCGGTGATCCACCGGAACGTATTTCTTTGGGCATAAAAGACAAAATATAGGGGAACTAGGAATGACTGATAAATCACTGAAACTCAGGGACTGTCGAGTATTAGAGTACTTAAGGTGTGACGCCGTAGTCACAAGCTCGATTATCAACATGGGTACAATGCAAGAAGCTCATTTCTGGCCTCACCCTCTGTGGTACTGTTTGAATACTCCTAAAAGCCGCGATGAACCTCAGTTGTTCACTCACTTAAAGTCAGTGATCACACAAGGTGTTCGCGAAAAGGTCAAACTTTCCCGGCCCAACCGGTAGCATCAACCACTTACTTATGCGTCTATCCAAAACCTATAGGTATCAGATCACATTGAACGATGGTACAATGACAACAGTGTCGACAAGCCCTGACATCCACTGCACCGGCGGAGACAAGAAACCGTATAGAAGAGTCTGAGATTAGGACAACACCATTCCATTTTACATTTACCCAGTCTGGCCAGGAAATGGCCTGAGGACAGTCGTCTAAAATCACCAAATAGCAGCCAGGAAAGATCAGCATCATCTCCGGATCCATCACATCAACGTCCTCTGTAATGTCTGCAACATCAATGTGGCACCGTATCCGAATTCTTGGAATAGAAACAAAGATAAAGTCCACGACCCAGACATGGGATACTACAATGTGGCGTGTGTTCTACGGCGCCATTACCATGTGATTTTACCAAATGGACGCCTTTGTACAAAGCAACCTTAGCCCTGACACTGTCGTAAATTCATGTTAAGGTATGGGAGTTACCATCACCTTAGTGCGCAGATCCCTTGTACAACGGCAGCCTGTATCTTTATCACCCACGTAATAGTGTAACCCGCAGAACAGTACAACAGACTCCCGAGTAAAGACGTGCTTCTTATCTCCGAGGGCTATAACTAGAAATGTAACTGTGATTAAATAGCTTCGTTTCGCCTTTTAATGTCGTTCCGTTACGAGAATGATGTACAGTATGTTCTAGTAACATAACCTAAATTGAATAGACACAACGGGTTGATCCTATCAATATAATCGGATCTGATCAGTTCGCATCGAGAGGTGTTTTCTGTGTTTTCCAGTGCAAGCGTCATTTGAACTCGATGGCTATATCAAATCGGAAATAGATTGTGTCATATAAAACACATTTAAACTGTATTTAAAAGTCATGAAAATTCTAATTCAAAACAAAAGACATACGTTGAATTGGAAGTGCTGTTTTATTTTCATAATTGTAAATTCGCCTTTCTGAATCATACCAGCAAGTATTGTTTATGTGATTTTGTTGGAGCACGCACACAGCGCCTGGCTATAATATGTAGGACCAGTGTTAATGTCCCTTACTGTGTACTGTGTTTGCAGTGTAAGCATCAGTTGAACTATATCCAATCGGAAATAGATTGTGTCATCCAATCACACAGTTAAACTGTATTTATAATTCAAGATATGTTTTATTTCAAAACAAAACGTCAAAGACAAAAACCTTTTTTGGACATGCTTTGAATAGGAAATGCCGTTCAATTTTCGTGATTTTGAATTTGCCTTTCTGCATCAACTTTGTACCAACAAGTATTGTCTATGTCATTTTGTTGGAGCACGCACACAACCTCGGGCTGTAATATGTAGGACCAGTGTTAATGTCCCTTATATAAACATGGCGTCCTCCAGGCTGAAGGCACCGAACTCTTGACAGAAGCATAATCAGATAGGACAGAATCATACAGACAGTCGCTGTAATGTTAACTTTGATCTACTCTCTGGCACAGACCTGTCTCCTACACATACCCACGGGAGCCAATGTCGTTATCCTACCGGCGATATCAAAGGAGAGATATTATTTTCATGTAAGTTTTGTAACAAACATAATGTCAAGGTCCCTTTTTATAATTAACCTATGCTCGTGGAGAATGTTTGTAATGGTTTAATCAGGGGAAAATACAACGTTATCACAAGTCCCCGATTCCAATGATTACGTTCTGATTCTATGTATAGTGTGATGTTATAATACTGCTGGACGTGTCTGAGTCATGTGATACCGCATACGCCTATATCGACGGGACCCTCCTTTCCCCTTCCCCAACCCACTCTGACAGAAACAATCGACCAAGTGTTTTTTCTTGGAATGGGTACGCCTCTTGTACCATATGCTTGTCGACTGAAATAGAAATTCTATGGACGTATATTAGTGTCACAATCTAAAAATGCTGACATCTACGTAGACGATACTTAAAGTTAGGTATATGATATTACACTCCACTTTGGAGAATGTATTATGTAAGTATCACCTTCGTAGATGCAATTCAAGTATAATAGATGATGCAAACATTTAGATTGTGGCACTAATATGCTTCCATTAATATTTGATTATTTGTTGGTTGGAAAGTTGCTTCATGTAGTTATATTCCCACGATATGAGATATATTAATGCTTACATCTACTGTGTATGTACACGATACTTAAATCTATGTAAATGACAATCTACACTGGAGAAGGTATTATGGAAGTATGATCCGCACAGATGATAACAAAAAGTCGTTTGAGGCACCGGTATTCTTCCATGATACATTTCATTAACCTTTGACTAGCTGTTGTTTGGTAGTTTGGCTGGTTACTAAATGTAGTAACATTGCAACAATATGCCTGAACCGTCCTGTAATCAAATTGGATCTATACTGGGGTCGGATAAGTCCCAGCGATCTGCGCTTGTCGAGAAGGCAAATATAAGTGGATTGGGTGTACAGGCTTGGTGATTTGGTTGGCGTGTCGGCCTAATCCGACGGCGAGGCACGTTTCATCAACCACATGGATGTCTAATCCAAACCCGCTACTCAATAACTGGACAGTGGGATACCAGCGACAATGATCCCTTTGCAAAAAGAGATCCTGGTGAGTGAGTCAGGAAGATTTGACGCTGCTTTGTACACTGCGTAGCTATTTACGGCGTGTCAGCAAAAATGTGGAACCACCCATTATAACATTGACAATCGTAGGTGTTAACACTTCGGTGAACCAAAATATTCCAGCAATAAACGGCGGGGACACCAGACCCTTCACTTGTGCTGGTAAACGAGCCAACAATAACCACTAGGCACCCATGACCTGAGGATACTTGAACAGCTAATGACTGCAACTCCGAAAACATAACATGGACTAGAAGGTTAAATATCAGACAATACCAATAATAACGTTAGGTTATCTAAACCAATATCAGACACCTTAATAAACGTGCAGAGCAAAACTATACCCATCTGACGTCAATTCCATATTGATTGAACAAAATATGTCATTCATTTCTTTAGCAATAATGGTTTGTAAAGGATAACGTCAGTCAATCTTATACATTCTGCCATCATATGCGAGGTGAATGTAAAAAGTAGGGTGACACTGACAGATTTGCCAATAACCAAGTCTGATAGGAGATCATCTTACAAAATATTTGTTGTCAAACACGCAATCACTGCTGCCAGTGTCACGCTGGTGTTGATGCGCTAACCCACTGATACTATACAGCAGATGTAAATGAATTGGTTGGAAAACGACGTTTCGAGTTGAAGGTCCTACATAGTTGTGTTTCAATACGAAGGACTAGTAACCATATTGAGAAAAGTATTTGTCAAGAGAAACTCACAAAAGCGGATTCGAACATTTTAGTCTGGTCTTCTGTATAGATCAGATCCAATAATCAAAAATAACACAAACAGTCTTCCAATCAACTTTTTTACAATATGATTGTCCTATTCTTGAATACCAGCCAACAATTAGGGGGCTTATCATATATGTTCTCCACTGGAAGAGTTGATGTACTTGTTTTCCAAATATTTTAGGTGCTGGAACATGCCCCCAAACCTGCAGTACTTGGTGGAGTATGCAGTCTTTTCACATGTTCAACGCAAGAGAATACTGTGTCGAATATGTACCGAAACAGACACTATACAGCGCGAGAGGGCAAAAAGGTGATGAAGATTTATATATTTGGATAAATTGAATTACATTATCTCTTGACACATTATAAAAGGTAAGTGAAAGTGAGTAATGGTCACAGAAGTGATACCATGTGCTGTCTTGTCATGGTTACAATTGGCGCGTCATGCACGTATGAAAATGCACATATTTTACAAAAAATAATGTTATGTATTTTTATAAAATATACAGACCTTACAGTGAATGTGAACTTAAATTGAACTTCTCGTTGTCCAATGTTCTAAACCTACAAAATGATTTTATCATGCTCACTACTGTTTATACTAAAACAACCTCTCTCGACAAAAGCGTAAACAGTGTACTATAAGTCACCCACAACAATGTGTCATTGGTAAAAAAGCAAATCTAAACCACGTGTCATCTAAACAAACAAATGTTAACAAAGTATTTCAAGTGAACAAACACGTTTAACCAACGTGTCACATATAAAAGAACAAATGAAAATAACATGAAGATATGCATGCGAAAATGTGACAATGTAAACAAGCATTCGTCAACCATTTCTTGTAAATATACTAGCAATTGTAAACACCAGATGCCAACACTGTTATCAAGCAAGTGATGAAAAATCACTGATCCTGGTATCACGAATAACGATCCCTGACGTACGATCGCCCACTTGCAATCATCTAGGTCACCGAGCCTGCTTACCAGATGCGAAAAGTAGCCTTGCTAGACTAACACCGTTTTCTGGGGACAAGCAATCTCCATGGGTTTTAATGACTATATATTCAAACAAGAGTACACTAATGAGATACATATTTGCGTTTACGCCTATACAATAAGTTCATCGTTTACAGTAAACGTTCTTACTCTAATGTGGAGGCTTGAAACGTGTCTCGGTTAAACATTCTATCCAGTCATACAACTGTGTTTATAGTCGCCAAACAAACTGCACATCCTGCCAATTTTGCAGTTTACAGTAAATTCACACCAGTCACGACCCTTGACGACAAGCGTGCCTGGAATTGTGTTCGCGGCATAGACAGTTAGACAAACTGCTTTGAGCATAAGATATATTCCTGGAATGAAAATATTGGATCTGTGATCAGGAGCATTGGTCAAGGCGTCTAGAATAAATTGCTTTTCCTTTCCTCCATCTTGCGGCCATCACAAGACCGACCCCTAACCAACGAGGTTCTGAGTCTGTTTTTCCGTGGGTTTATTAAGGCGATGGTAAATGAGAAGTGGCGTTTGCAGACCAGTCAGTATATCATCCTTTCTTAAGCAAAACAACGGGGAGTTGATTATTACCCACAGTAGGAGCCTATCGATGTGACACCCAAGCCCAAACGGTGTATTTCAATGCTTTATCTTGCATTCAGTTCGTATGTTGAAGACGTCCGTTTTTCACTTTGTCACGTCGCTGTCTGCTCTTTAAACAAATCCCTGAATGGATGCTCTGACAGACTAATTACTACTCGGAGGTTAATAACAGGTTTTGGTTGGGTTGTAAGAAGTCGTCAGATTGCTTACTTATCGGGATGAAAAGGTAATTAAAGAGCTTGTTGTTAGAACAGCCGTGATCTGCTGGTACAACTTTCAGCATCACATGCAAATACAAGCATTCACGATACTACTTGTGTCAACACCATCGCAATACTATCCTCTATTGAGGCAAAACACCAGTATGTTGATATATAGTTAAGGTCATATTTGCACACAAACAGTGCATGACTGAACAAAAGAAAACGAACTAGCTTAACATCAAGCTATTTTCTATGAAATGAACACATGTTACAGAAAGATACTGTTCCTAAATAATGTTCATAAGATATAATAAAACGGAGTCCAGAGACTTTTTCAATTTTAGAACTGAAACTGTTGTCTAGACTTGCCACATATTCTTGGTTTGCATGGGCTATATTGGGTAAATATTTGTTTCAGGGTCTGTTTGACAGAGTAAAAAGGAAGTAAATTCACTCTGAAGTATCGTGGTGATGGTTTCATTTCGTAAACATTTGCTTGTTTAGGTATGGCACGCTAATTACGTTTGCTGGTTTTACCTATGGCAAATGGCTTACGATTGTTCGTTTACATATGTCAAATGTCTTGCTTTTCATGGTTTTTCATATGATATATGGTTTGATTTTGGTGGTTTTATGAAAGGCACGGTTTAAATTTACTTGTTTGCTATGTTTACCAATTGCTTATCTATCTATAACAAATTGTTTACAGATGCTAGAAGCAATACTAGAATCTACTTGACATCTGAAGTCTTCTATTGTCTGTTTATATTATTCAAGTGCCTACACGAAGACTGTGATCGGTTTACCGACATGGTTTCCAGGCCTGTTTTCATAAACATATTTCATAGCATGGTTGAGGTTTGAGCAATTCTCATGAAACACCATATTCAAAATAGCTATCAATTCTCTATTCTTAATTTTCTTTGTTACTTTTGTTTGCATGTAGTGTACGAACTTGTTCTTTAATTGCTTGTTCTCAATGCTACATTTTGGCTGGTTTTCTATCATATGACATCTGTTGTATATCAATTCTTTTACGTATGACACGTGTTTGACACTTGTCAGTTTACATTTGTACATATGATGCTATGTTTTCATTTGTTAACATAATTATGTCGCATACTTTTGTTCATGATATGGCACTTAGTATATATTTGGGGGGTTACACAGCGTACATTCTTCAAGCTTTTGTCAAGAAAAATTGGTTTCGTATAAACAGTAGTGAGCACGATAAAATCAGTATTTTGAAGGTTTAAGACATTGGATAATGAACAGTTCAATTAAACTTTACATGTCATGTATCTGAAATATATTGCTGTAAGGTCTGTACATTTCACAAAAATACATATTTTAACCTCCCTCTTCGTAGAAGCCCTAAGCACGCACTGCTCCTTGCGAAATGAATTATCTAAACTATTATAAGTGATTTGTCTTACATGCAAGACTTGTCAAATGACAAGATAGCCCATACTATCACTGCTGTGACCGTCACTCACTTTCACTTACTTTTTTAATGTGTCAATACATGCTTACCGCTTTTCTGTTTCCTGTGGATAGTCCTGTGGATATTCGAGACTCTGGCTTTGAACATTTCTGCCTTTGAAAATTTGAATAGATAGTCATGCTTGATCTAACTTCAAGTACTGCATGTTTAGAGGCATGTCTTCCAACACCTATAATATTATATCGACTCTTACAATGGAGTACTTGCATTAAGCCCCATGTTTCTTAGACTTCTGATTATTGGATTTTCCTGCTCAGCAGAAAGACGGTCACACGACTGATCTTTACGAAAGACCAGTCTTAAATATGTGTCATATGGTTCCGCTTTTGGGTATTTCTCTTCACAAATACTTTTCTCAACATGGATTACTAGTCCTTCGTATTGAAACACAACTATATATTTTCTATATTGGATCTATGCAAAGTTTCAGCCCGAAACGTCATTTTCAATAATCCAATTCATTCGCTGTATAGTACCAATGAGTTAGTTCATCAACACATGCGTAGCACTGGCAGCAGTGATGGCGTGTTTGACAAAAATATTTTGAAAGATGATCTTCTGTCAGACTTGGTTATCGGGAAATCTGTCAATGTCACCCTATTTTTTACACTCACCTCGCATATGATAAAAGAATGCATAACATTGACTGACGTTATCCTTTACAAGCCATTACTGCAAAACAAATGAATGACAGATTTTGTTCGATCAATATGGAATTGACGTCAGAGGGGTATAGTTTTGTGTCTGCGCGTTTATTAAGGTGACTGATACTGATTTTGTCCATGTTATGTTTTCGGAGTTACTGTCCTTAGCTGTTCAAGGATCCTCATGTCATAGTTTCTAATTGTTGATATGCCATGATTGTCCTTGATGTGGCACACGTTTTCGTATGGGTTCACAAAAGTGGCAACGTCTACTATTGTAAAGTTACAATGGGTAGTTCCACATTTTAGCTGATACGCCGTGAACAACTACTGTACAAAGCAGCGTCAAATCTACCTGACTCACACAACCGACGGTGTCGCATTCAAGATGAAAGATCTCCAGTCCTTATAGGAACATTTGGATGCATGTTCACTCTGTTTGCATAGGGAGCAATGTTGCTTGTGTCACAAGTGACTGAGTAGCGAGTTTGGATTAGACATCTATGTGGTTGATGTGCCTCGCTGTCGGGCTACGTGGACTCGCCAATCAAGACCACCCGATCCATTGATAGTTGCCTTCTTGACTAGCACAGGTCGCTGGGTCTTATTCAAATCCAGAATAGGCCCGCTATGATTACATACAGGTCACTACAGGTTATTCATACCATTCGGATATTATAACATTAAGCAACTAACCTCACTACCATCGATTAAATATTAAAAGGTTAATGAAATGTATGGAAGCGTAGTAGTGCCACAATCAAATGTATCATCTACGTTGATTATACTTGCATCTACGCAGATCATTCTTACATAATACCTAACTAGTACATTACTATGTCAAGTACGTAAATATAAATATCAATATCATCAACGTAGATATAAGTATTAAAACATTTTTAGATTGTGCAAAAATATGCTTCCATAGAAATCTGTATTTTATTCTAGTTATTACGACAAGCATACGATACAGGAGGCCTTAACATTCTAGACAAAAAGCACCTGGTGGACTGTTTCTGTCATAATGGGTTGGGGAAGGGGAAAGGAGTGTCCCGTCGATGAAGGCGTATGCGGTATCACATGACTCAGACACGTCCAGCAGTATCATAACATCACACTATACTACTACACTATACTATACATTATGTATTTTCCAAATAAAACCATCACAAACATTCTCCACGAACATAGGTAAATTATATATGGGACCTTGACATTATGTTTATTAGAAAACTTACATGAAAATAATATCTCTCCTTTGATATCGCCGGTATGATAACGACATTGGCTCCCGTGGGTATGTGTAGGAGACTAGTCCGTGCCAGAGAGTATATCAAAGTTAATATTTATGAGCATTTTCAAGAAGATAAGGATCTCCGCTATTACCAAGGACATTACTAAGATGTGTCATTGGCTTTATGAACGTAGAATTTGTGGTTAAGTGTAATACCATTGTCCGTTGTTATTGCCTTGGAATAATGTGTGTTTTTTAGCCCTTTGATGTTATAGATGGAGTTCTAGCAGCAAACAAACATGTAGATAAATTAATATTTCCTTACATTTCGTTCTCTCTGAACATAGAATTAAAGATGCAAACAAAGCTTTAAAGGTATTCGCAGTTCATAATTCCCCTGGTTTGAAACCTTTGGGAAAGTACTTCAAAAAAGCATTAACATGCATTCTCCCATGTTCTGTTGAATCCACATTGATTTGTTTTCTGTAAACCTGTTATGTTTCCAGGATTGTCATCACCACGCCCGTGCTCGTAGGTTTCACCGAAATGGTAAACGTCTTACTCCTTTTGCTTATTGAGCTGTCAGGATGTGACATGAGTGAAATACGTAAGACCAAGTCACTCCGTCAATCTTTGATTTCTGGGGACTGACTGAAGAACATAGATTTTAAAAGAATCCAAAATTTCACGACTTTGGCATAATACTTCATTGCAGCGTTCTTCCCAGCCGTCATCAGTGTGGAGGAAGACCTGACAGAGCAAATAGTGTCTATGAAGTACAGTTTGTATGGAGAAAAACGTTTATGCTGCCCAAATGGCTTAGCTTGAAAAGTCCTTCTTGCATCGAAGCACAACAGGACAATTTAGTCCTATTCAGATCACCTAATTAGCAGTCGGAAGAGTTAACGTAATTTCTTGAAGTACTGCATGAACTGAAGCGACGTTGACATAATTCTTGAGTGCCGTGTTCTCCATCAACGTAATAGCGGTGATGTTGTCGAGTGGTAAAAGCGTTTGCCGGTACGTTTTGAGACATGTATTAAAGCCACTTGGCCCATTCTTTGAAGACCTCAGTAGCAATCCAAATTATCCTTGCAATAAGGTTGAAAGTGAGGTAACCGTGTCGTGGGATGCCGAAATTAACCTCAGCTGTACTGGTGACTTATGACCGTCGAGACCGCCTCCGTGGTGTAGTGGTTAGAGTGGTTAAAATATGGTACTTGTTGGTCCCTGCCTGGCGCTCGGCATTAATGGTACAACAAGGACTGGTCGGCTCGGAGTCAGTATACTGTATCTGATTGGGGTATTCATGCTTCACTGCGGCATGGTATCTCAGTGGGCTAGCACTATAAAACCAGCTTAAGCCTGGGCTAGTACAAGCAGCCGCACATACACATACACATGCATGCACGTCGTCATATGAGCGAAATCTTCTCAAGCACGACGTTAAACCCAACTTCACTTCATATAAATATCTTCATAACAAAGACGAGAAATTGATAAGTTAACTCACCAATAACGTAGACCGATGTCATACATTTTATTTCAGTCAGTGTACTGTACGAGCCGAACTTGCACAGGTTTGACAATGTGATAAAACTTATGCTTCACGGATACGACTAATGAGGAAAGATGCTGATAGTTCAGTGTGTACCCAGAGAACAAATGAAATGCGTAAAGTCATTGCGTATCTTCTCCTGTGTTGTTTGCTATATTGTTTTGTTTTATCAAACACTCGAGCGCCACAAAATGGATTTCATGTGATATTTATCGCATTACCCACCAATACTACTGGAATGCTTTTCAGAATCAAGTTAGACGCGTCGGGTTCCTTTCCTTACATTTGTACTGTCCAGGGAATGTCGCAACTGTTTATGCGTTGATTGAATAAATAATTCACACATTTTCGAACCACTGTTTGTGTTTCTTGGAACATATTCCACACGGTGCCCTCACTCCATATTGCAGGGCACCGTGAGTCAGCCATGCCGAGATCCAAGAATTAGTAAAAGTCATTTATCTTGATTCAGTGTTTTTTTCTCCAATCATACACTAACATGACGTAGGGATGCAATAAGTACCAGCAAAAATCACCTTACTGACATCTGAACTTGCACTGGATACAGTCAAATGAGGGTGTGAGCTTTAACGCTGCTTTAAGATGTATTTAAGTGAAAGCGTGTCGAAGTGGGAGGACTGAGTGAGTGAGTTCAGTTTTAGCAATATTCCAGCAATATCACAGTGGGAGACACCAGAAATGGGCTTCACACATTGCACCCATGTGGGGAATCGAACCCGGATCTTCGGCGTGACGAGGGAACGCTTTAACATCTAGGCTACCCAGCGCCCCTGAAGTGGTAGGAGAGCACGAAGTTTATCCGTCCTTTCTTTAACGCCACATTCAGTCATATTCCAGCTATATGGCGGCGGTCTGTAAATAATCTTGAACAGACAATCCAGTGAACAACAGCATGAGCTTCTGTCTACGCAGTTTGGATACGATGACATGTTTCATCCGTTAGTCGCCTCTTACGACAAGCATGGGCTTCTGAAGACCAATTCTAACCCTGATCGTCACAGGTAACACGGCAGAGTGGGTCGAAGAGCACGAAGTGACCCAGCTTTTAGATGTAGAAGCGTTGGGGAATCACATGAGTAGGGTACGAAGAGGACAAATCAAGAACCATCACTTGGGATTTTCGATTCGAACCCACGATCACTGGATTCCAGGTCAGATTCCCTGTTCCAATGTCATCAGAGTGCCAATGTGCGCAGAGCCAATATCAAATACTTTAAAGATAAACATCATGCCTAGAATTACCATATTAGGACACAACCTTAATCGACCTGATTCCTGTTTTTGTTTAAGTCAATGAATAATTCAAAAGCAGCGTAAATGTTAACGGAAGGTCGATCGATTGAAATTAAAAAAACAATTAACGAAGAATCATGCTCCTTGAAGTACTTCTTTGAACAACATCAAGAGTAACTAATTTAAGGAAGATCACTTAGGCTCATTATCGCAAAGTTCTTTGAAAAACAAGTCAAAGACCTACCACACGACTGATATTGATGTATTTTGAGGGTGCTGGTCGGAAAGTAGTTAATCGGCATGGCATGCAGAAACAAAGAGTTCTAAATCGTCTTATTTATTCCATTTTGTGTGAATGAAACGGAAAATCAGACCCGATAACCACCATCAAGATAAGAGATGAGAGAACCTGTATGAGCTTGCCATGCCGCTGTTGCTTGGGAGGAGTACCGTTCTACGGCGTCACGAGGGGATTAGTGGGTACGGTTGAACGCCACTTTTGGCAATATTCCCGCTATATCACAACTGCATGGGGTACTCCATAAATTATCTTTATAAATTGCAACCTTACGAGGAGACAAACCCACGTCTTCAGTGTCAAGAGCGAACGCGTTAACCACTGGCCTACCCCATCGCTCCTACAAACTTCGTCGATAATTTCATGTGACAATTCAGTTAAGGTGTATGTATTGGACATATTACCATAATGTTGTTAGATGTCCAATTATATTTCTAACGAAACCCACAAGTTAAAAAAGAATTGTTGGAAAATTTCCTACAATGAAACTGTGAAATGACTACCATGCTGACTCCATGGAGTCCCAACGGTATAAGAGAATAGAGTAGGGGAAGTAAGCGCTTGTGGCATGAATATGCTGCTGCTCTCGTTCACTGTGGACACACATTGTTTTTTATCCAATACATCATGTAATGGATATATTCGAATAATTGTCATAAACATGCTATAGGTGTGTTAATTATTTAAAACCAATATTTATTCAGACAGATTTTTGCTTTATTGCACATGACTTGTGTTGGCTATTGTGTTGGCTATTGTAATGTGATACTGTGTTGTCGGCGTGCTGATGTCTTTTGTCAACGGTTTCTTGTCTAGTTTGATCATAAATGGCGGATGGTACCAGATATTTTTAATTTCTTCTCGATCACCTGGTGTGACCGCTGATTTTCAGTGACACATTTTCAACTTCTTTTACTTTGTACGACAAATGGAATATGTTTTTAAAGACAGGTTTAGAGTTACTTCCATTCCATAAAGAAATAACACAAATGGTATCCAATTTACAAAGTGCTTACGTCATTAGAGACTATTATCATTTAGTGCAAGAATGAGACAAAAGCCGGAAGCCTGATTTTCCATGGCATTGGCACACTGCTCGTGACTCTGCAAGAGGAAATTGAATCTCTCGTCTGCATAAGATGCTGATTCGGAAAACGATGTTTTATGTTAAATGGGAACGTTAACAGTAGCGGCAAGCATATTGATTTCTTCCGACGTTTAATATGATACTTGTGAATTAACGCGAAATGCATTTAACATGACCGGTATTGGAAGTCAAGCCAAACATGATATATATTTTGTGACAGGATTTGTTGCCATTCGGTTATAATGCCCAACCTTTCTGACGGGGCAGACTAATGATCAAGTGTGAGGTGAGGTGAGGTGAGGTGAGGTGAAATTGGGTTTAACGTCGTGCTTGAGAATATTTCGCTCATATGACGACGTGCATGCGTGTGTATGTGTATGTGCGGCTGCTTGTACTAGCCCAGACTTAAGCTGGTTTTATAGTGCTAGCCCACTGAGATGCCATGCCGCAGTGAAGCATGAATACCCCACTCAGACACATTATACTGACTCCGAGCCGACCAGTCCTTGTTGTACCCATTAATGCCGAGCGCCAGGCAGGGACCAACAAGTACCATATTTTAACGTCTTTTGGTATGACGCGGTCGGGGATCGAACCCGCGACCTTCCGCTCTCCGGGCGGACGCTCTAACCACTACACCACGGAGGCGGCAATGATCAAGTGTGGCGTATAGAACAGCCACTGCATTCGATTACCATGACTGATTGGGTAGGCAATCCGCTATTATGATATACATTAATATCTGTTTGCAAGTCATAGTGTCTACATTTTGAATTTTTAGGTACAATTTAGCGTCATACGACCCTTGATCTAAAGTTATTGCTCTAGCTCCTCCCACTTCAGGGAGCCTAGTAGTTAAAGTGTTCGCTCGTCACACCGAAGACCCGCTCGATTCCCCACATGGGTACAATGTGTGAAGCCAGTTTCTGGTGTTCCCCGCCGCGACATTGCTGGAATATTGCTAAAACTAAACTCAGTCACTCATCGTCATGGGGGAATAAGTTTGATTTTACTGCGATTTTGGACAGTCAGGTAATTGTGTTTCAGCTTTATTTGGGCCAATAATTAATGCATACATAAATTTGAACCCATAATATAATCTTTCTGGGACGCTTAACCGGTACAACCGGCGCGTCACACTAATGATCAAGCCTTGACCCTGTGGTTCTGCTGCTGTTCGTTGTGTACAGAAACAATTCTAAGCGTAATTTCAAACACGTCAGCTGTAGCGCCAAACATAGTACATGTACTATACATTATTATATGATATTTATATAGCGCACATATCCAGGCAACTAGTGCTTGCTCAAGGCGCTGGTATTTTTTCCCTCAATCATTGGATGTCAGTCTCAACGGCACATCGTGTTATCAATCTCAACTCCCTGGGGAGCATACAACTCTTGCAGCCACTAGGCGCACCAAGTTATTGTGGCCTTCTCATCCTAACGAGGTACCCATTCACAGCTGGGTGGACTGGGACACATAGTCACAGTACTTTGTCCAAGTTCACTGCACGTTGCTGTACCCGCAACTTGGTGTTTGCACGTATTCATGTGGCCACCATCTGGTCATATACCAACGGATTCGTGGGTTCTTTTAAGTGCACATGGATGTGTACTGTACACTAGGGGTTGTGACAACACTGAAAGAGTCTGCACACAAAGTTGACTCGAGGTTTTACACCCGGTCACAGGTGGGCTCGATCCCGACACCTCAAGCTGGCTGGATCACTAGCCTGGCACCTTAGCCAGCTCGCCCAGCGCGCCTTACATGAAACCTTAATCGATAATACTCCAGAAGTAAATCGCGTGGCACTGTTTCTTCAGCAGCATTAATGTCAGTGTAGTGAAGTATTTAATTGGTCACAGGCCAAAAGAACATACGACAGTAGGTGACCGTCAGCCTGATTTACACAGTAATTCCAGCATAGGCACCAGTAATCTCAAGCCACTGGTTTTTACTTAAAATTGCAATGGCATCCGCTGGGCATACGTACATATACAGCCCGTAATCGACATGACATTTAAAGTTGCAGACGCCTGCCACTCGCATACAGGATTGTATAAGCGGAAGATTAGAACTGCCACATGTTCCTGCAGCGATCTCAATTGAAGGACAGCACAGGAAGGGTATATCGACAAAAATACACCTGGCAGTGCCAGAGGGCATTTGTAGATCTTATCTCTGTCTGAACCTATGTCGATTTGTAATCACAGCTTCAAAAGCAACAACGTTTATTTGTAATCAATGACTTAATTTGTTTTAATGAAAGATCATTACCGGGAATTATTGGCATTTTGTTGTTTACAGTTTGAAGATGGGAAGGTCATAACTAGCAACGAATATTTGACATGATGTCCCGTTTACAGTGAAGTGAAGTGATTCCCCGTTAATAATATAAGGAACATTGTACATGGACTCCAGGTTGACTAAAAATATCATTTTTATGGGTGATCTCATAGTAGAATATTGATTCACCGACGAAACATTATCACAAATCTGAAATGGCAAGAAGAACTTTAATGTTCTTCCCAAAGGAAATTGCTTACGTTTCAGTAAGATTAACAGTTTTTTAGAAATGGCATAGTCAAAGACTTAATTTGTTTTAATGAAAGATCATTACATGGAATTATTGACATTTGTTGCTACAAAAGGTTGCTACATTTGTTTTGCAGTTTGAAGCTGGGAACGTCATAACGAGCAATGAATGTTGTCCCGACATTATGTCCCGTTTACAGTCTTCATCCATTGACGTGCATCCGCGTTAAAAGGAACATTGTAAATGGACTCGGATTTGATAAGATATACGTGTTCATCCTTATGGGTGGTCTTGTAGTACAATATTGATTCACCGACGAAACATATCAGAAATGAGAAATGGCTCGATGAACTTTAATTTTCGTCCCAAAGGAGATAGCTTATACGTTTCGGTTTGAAGATTAATAGGTTTTCAGAAATCGCAGTGACATTTTGAAATGTCTGCAGTGGCACACACCAAGTACCAGCTAAGTATCATTGCTGCCTCAGTGCACGGACCCAACCGAAGAGCATTACAGCCACCAGAAACATTTAAGAACCGTGCAAAAGCGGTGTCATAATGCTATATGTTAGATGTTGTTCTCATCATGTATCAGCATGATGTGGTAGTGCATGCATCTTCAACGCTGAATAGTACCTGAATACTTCTCACACATGATTTGGCTGATACATGTATGAAGCAAATTCTCAAACACACTGGATTTAAACACGGACACAGATGTTGGGCATCAATAATGCACTTTTAATACAAAACGGCGGCCATGTAGATAAATATTTCTCTTTGTTAGACGGTTAAATGTTAGTTTTTAGGTTAAAACATGTGGTAATATCAGAAGTGTTTGAGTGAAGAACGATTGGTTGTTGATCTGTACCATTTGTCTCAGACAAATAGGAATACCTTGTTTGGGTGGCATTTTAGAAGTTGAGACGTACAATATTGAACAAACTTTATGGATAAGAACTTCTTTATTTCGTGACAACGGTACAAAAACTGTACTGAAACGTCGCACTCACGAAATAAAGTTGTTATCCATAAAGTTTGTTTAATAAGATAGGAACTGAATTTGCATTTTAATAACATTTTTCGCCTGGTAGATATTGTCTAATATTTATTACTTTTAGAGTTAAATCCATAAATAGAAACAGACAGAACCATTTCCATAATCATAAAACATCTCTGCCAAATCCATAGTATGATTCCGAATATATCACAAGGAAGTCTTTAGAAAACTCTGACAAATAGTACTATTTTACAAAAAACACAAAGGTTATACGAATGTTGCAAAATAATCATATCTGTTGGCTGACCGTTTGACCCTTTGTTATCGCATGGTAGGTTCACGGACATATGTCATTAACGTTATTTATTCTGTCCAGTGACACTGTAAACAGGTTTGTGTACGCTAGTCCAGTGATAATGACTTCAATCTGAGAAATTTGGGATGTTTGTAAAGTTGCAGACGCCTGCCACTCGCATACAGGATTGTATAAGGGGAAGATTAGAGCTGTCACATGTTCCTGCAGAGATCTCAGGTGAAGGACAGCACAGGAAGGGTATATGGACAAAATACACCTGGCAGTGCCAGAGGGCATTTTAGATCTTATCTCTGTCTGAACCTATGTCGATTTGTAATCACAGCTTCAAAAGCAACAACGTTTATTTGTAATCAATGACTTAATTTGTTTAATGAAAGATCATTACCGGGAATTATTGGCATTTTGTTGTTTACAGTTTGAAGATGGGAAGGTCATAACTAGCAACGAATATTTGACATGATGTCCCGTTTACAGTGAAGTGAAGTGATTCCCCGTTAATAATATAAGGAACATTGTACATGGACTCCAGGTTGACTAAAATATCATTTTTATGGGTGATCTCATAGTAGAATATTGATTCACCGACGAAACATTATCACAAATCTGAAATGGCAAGAAGAACTTTAATGTTCTTCCCAAAGGAAATTGCTTACGTTTCAGTAAGATTAACAGTTTTTTAGAAATGGCATAGTCAAAGACTTAATTTGTTTTAATGAAAGATCATTACATGGAATTATTGACATTTGTTGCTACAAAAAGGTTGCTACATTTGTTTTTGCAGTTTGAAGCTGGGAACGTCATAACGAGCAATGAATGTTGTCCCGACATTATGTCCCGTTTACAGTCTTCATCCAATGACGTGCATCCGCGTTAAAAGGAACATTGTAAATGGACTCCAGATTTGATAAGATATACGTGTTCATCCTTATGGGTGGTCTTGTAGTACAATATTGATTCACCGACGAAACATATCAGAAATGAGAAATGGCTCGATGAACTTTAATTTTCGTCCCAAAGGAGATAGCTTATACGTTTCGGTTTGAAGATTAAGAGGTTTTCAGAAATCGCAGTGACATTTTGAAATGTCTGCAGTGGCACACACCAAGTACCAGCTAAGTATCATTGCTGCCTCAGTGCACGGACCCAACCGAAGAGCATTACAGCCACCAGAAACATTTTAAGAACCGTGCAAAAGCGGTGTCATGATGCTACATGTTAGATGTCGTTATCATCATGTATCAACATGATGTGGTAGTACATGCATCTTCAACGCTGAATAGTACCTGAATAGTTCTCACACATGATTTGGCTGATACATGTAAGAAGCAAATTCTCAAAAACACTGGATTTAAACACGGACACAGCTGTTGGGCATCAATAATGCACTTTTAATACAAAACGGCGGCCATGTAGATAAATATTTCTCATTTGTTAGTTAAATGTTAGTTTTTTAGGTTAAAACATGTCAATATATCAGAAGTTTTTGGGTGAAGAACGATTGGTTGTTGATCTGTACCATTTGTCTCAGACAAATAGGAATACCTTGTTTGGGTGGCATTTTAGAAGTTGAGACGTACAATACTGAACAAACTTTATGAATAACAACTTCTATGTTTCGTGACAACGGTACAAAATACTGTATTGAAACGTCGCACTCACGAAATAAAGATAGGAACTGAATTTGCATTTTAATAACATTTTTCGCCTGGTAGATATTGTCCAATATTGATTACTTTTAGAGTTAAATCCATAAAAAGAAACAGACAGAACCATTTCCATAACCATAAAACATCTCTGCCAAATTCATAGTATGATTTCGAATATATCACAAGGAAGTCTTTAGAAAACTCTGAGAAATAGTACTATTTTAGAAAACACAAAGGTTCTACGAATGTTGCTAAATAATCATATCTGTTGGCTGACCGTTTGACCCTTTGTTATCGCATGGTAGGTAATTCACGGACATATGTCATTACCGTTATTTATTCTGTCCAGTGACACTGTAAACGGGTTTGTGTACGCTAGTCCAGTGATAATGACTTCAATCTGAGAAATTTGGGATGTTTTCCCAGATGGTGTTGGTCAGTGAGATTGAGATCAACAGCACATGTACGCTGTTTCTGGTGTATGTTGTTGATCGTGTATTTTGTGTTTACAATGTAATGGAAACGTCAGCTTGTACAATTACACGCACTACACACAGCGTACATATGTTTACTTCAGAAATACGATATATGTCGTACATGCATCCGTTATGACATGTTTAATGAACGTTCAAGCATATGTCGTATTCACAATCCTTCGATTTTCTCTTAAACTATAAATCCAGCTAGGGTCCATGCTAGAAGCAAATGTACTGTAAATCCCCATGGTCCCTGGTATGGTAATCTACCTTCACTTGTTGGCAATCTATAACCTGTTTTTATATTGTATTGTCATGTATAGTTAAAATATTTTTGATTTAATTACTAGTTTTAAATTTATATCTGTGATAATGTATTTACTTTGCTGTCCTTCGTTGACAGAAATTCATAATTTACCTTTAATTGTTAATATATTTATAACTTGAAATAGTCACGATATGGCTGAAATACTGCCGATGTGACTTAAAATCTTAACTCACTCACTCACTCATTACTTAGACTATAATATTGATGTACAGCCAAACACCGTTGTGTCGAAAGTACGGTTGTCTCGAAGCAGAAGTTTGTCCCTGCACATTGCGTACGTAGTCATTTGTTTGCGGTTATTTCGAACTTCGGATAAGTCGAAGTATTTGTGAAGGTCATTTCAACTTTGCCTTTATCTCGACGGAATCTTTTGGGGGATATAAAAACACTGTCATACATGTTTGCTTGTTGTTTAATATTGCACTTGGAATATTCCAGCTGTTTAACGGTGGCAACGTCAGTAGCGGGTACATTCCTGCCGTTCTCTTACGGTTTCTTTGTGTTAAGCATACTTTAGCATTAATTTTGTGACATAATGAACTCTTTCACACGAGTTGTAGTTGGTTTTCAGTGATCAATGCTTGTAAGAGGCGGCTAATGGGATTGGGTGGTCAGGCTTGCTGATTTGATGCTTGCCATTTTGTCCAAATTTAGTAGATCGATGTTCATGATGTCATTCAAAGAATTGTCTGGTCCAGACTCAGTTCATGAAATACCATCGTCAAAGAGCTGTACAAAATTGCATATCATTGTCATCTGCAACGATGAGATTTTGCCCAACGTGTTGTACAAATGGCGAAATGATCAATTATGTTTTCTGGATATTACTCTATTTTGACTCTGCCACAGACAACATGGCTGCATAACAGCCAACATGATAATGGACACATTTGGGACATAGTATTCAGGCATTGAGGCATAAGTCATGGATGTTAAGCGTGAACCTTAATTATGCAGAAAGTATGAACGTCTCTTATCGATCCCTACACCACTGGCGCCTCGGATTCAAATGACGTACAGTAAGTTGTGCGACGGCACGCAATCATCGTACGTGCTTGTCCAAACGATGTTGCACCGTCTGGAAATGTACTTTTACACCAACTGCCTGTTGCAACCGTCCTCTGAGTGGGCTAGACGTCCGTCCTAGGCTGGAGTTATTGCCCTCACGACTCCAGAATGCTGATGACATATTGAGAATCAGGCAGCGTTTGGGGAAATTATGTTCTGACATATGCGCACTTGCAAAGTACCACTGACATATATAGACTGGGCACCTTGCAAATTGTTTATGTTTGCTCAAAACAAAAGTAAACATTCTCGCCCATGGGCCACAATATTTTCGCCAATGAGCGAGGTATTTTATTTACGCTCTAAATTAGCCGAATTAAGTTCAAGTTAGTTGAATGTTGAATTTTGTTTCCAGCAATAACTTGTGACGTGTTATTTGTTTTAAAAAATCCTTCTTCGTGTTTGGTCTTTGGTTTCAGGGTTTGTACATTGTACCCGGGAGGATCCGTATTCTACTTCCGTGTATGCAAACATTCGCTCCGACGTATGGGTTGTATGCACACAAGGCTGCATGGAAGTGTGGAAATATAGATGCACATTGCTGCATGGAAGAGTGAGTGAGTGAGTTAAAATTTACAGTCACATCGACAATATTTCAGCCATATCTTGACTAAAACAAGTTTCAAATTGACCACAAATACATGTAAATTATATAACCTGTCAACGAAGGACAGTGAAAACAACTAGAATATCACAGTATCAACAATTAAAACTAGCATCTCTCTCTAAAATTTCATACTGTCAAGACAGTACAGAAGCCGATTATGGAAGGCACACAAGGTAGCTTGGAAGTTAGAAAATGATGGCACAGAAGACTGCACGGACGCGGGAAAGTGAAGACACACAGGGTGGCACGGAATCGGTGAAATGAAGGCACACAAGACTGTACGGAAGCGTGAGAATATATGTACACAGGAATAATGTATGGACGCGTGGTTTCATGTATGTTGGCCCACAAGGTCGTAACGTTACTGAACCATCAACCTCGTGGGTATTACAAAGAGCTTGGACACAAGCTTCGTTCATTTATAGTCTAAATACCTGGTTACGACTCTCCCTGTTGTCAACTTCGAGAAGGAAGGAGGCAGACTACCAATAACGTACGTCAGAGATCAATATATATGTTCATGCAGATACCAGAGACCAATACCTACGTGTCAGTCCAAATGCAGACCCCAGTTCTGTTTTAGGCTGAAAGACCTGTGTCGGTCTAGTAGCAGACACGCACGTATGTGTTCGGTCATGTCTATGCAGCCAGACTTTCTATTAAGATCTCTTGAGCACATCCATCTAAATTAACGCTACATTTGACGTACGTCTGACGTTAGGCAGGGGCAGTGGTAGTCTTATGGTTAAAGCGCTCGAAGACTTGGGTTCGATTCCCCATAGGGATACAATGTGTGGTATCCCCTCACGTGATATTGCTGGAATATTGCTAAAGCGGCGTTATGGAGTGCTCATTGTTCAGCTAGACCAGATCTCCTTTACGGATAGTCTTCTCATTTTACATTTTCCCTTTGGAAGTAATGTGGAATGCTTATTTCAAACAAAACTAATTATGTTATTTTGGGGGGCAAGGGTGGCCCAGGCGTCTAAGGCGCAGCATTTTGCGGTACAGAGTTGTGTCCCTTTGGGCATTCAGGAACCATGTTGGCGGATTCGAATTGTAATGCCAGGTTATGTGTCAAGGTTTGTCAACACCACACTCGTGCTCGGCGGTTTGACCAACGTGGAAAATTTTGGAATCTCCACCACGACTGGCTTTCCTGCCATGTTGTGATGGTGCGTGGTCTTATGCATAGAGTGAATGAGTAAGTTCAAATGTTACGTCGCAAGAGCAATATTTCAGCCATATCGTGACGAGAGTGACTCGTGCACAGATCTCAAGTCACAAATCAGTTGAAGCTAAGCAGCATTGGTCGAGGAGTGTCCTTGGATGGGTGACCGTGTTTGGCAACTTGACTCCTGAGAGTTTGTTGGACTTTGGTCCTGCCCTACCACAAAGCACACGTGATACATGTACTCAAGTGAGTTTGTATAAATTGCCTCTGTTCACGTTGCAGTGAATGTGTACCCGGTGGGATAAGTCATATGACTATTATCCTTCTAGCGCCACGTAAAGCCCCTTGCCGCATTCCTCCATACTATGTTTAGGCGCCGTAATATTTCCGTAGAATAGTTTAATCTATTCGAATGTTAATGTTCACATTCGCTCATCAACATGTTTGCTGCTTATATGATTTATGCTTTTTATTGTAAGAAAGTGAATGTGTGTGTGTGTGTGTGTGTGTGTGTGTGTGTGTGAGAGAGAGAGAGAGAGTGTGTTTGTGTGTGCGTGTGTGTACGTGTGCCTGCATTTGTGTTTGTGTATATGTTTGGGCTTGCGTGTGTTTATGTGTGGGTGGGATTTTATTACAAATGGTTTTTTTATACAACTGTGATTCTACTTGTGTCTCCTAGGCCATTTGGACGGATGCTGCTTTTAAATCCATGCAATAATGTAACGACTTTTTTAATGAATTGCAGCATGTGACACTCTAATAAACTATATTTCTTCTTTTTCTTCACAATAATCCTTCGAGCGCCACGCCGGCAGCTTGGGTTAACGGGGGTAATAATGTTCATTATGTTGTATGCGCTTAGAGCCCTGATGTAAGTAATACTGAATAAAGGGCACTAATCCTAACAACCTCATTAACGCATTCTATATATTTCAAGTTTCATGAATTATGCTTCCAAGAGACACAAACTGCAGCTTTAAAATATTAATTTGACCCGAGCATATTGACATGTTTTCCTTGCAATTCAGGAAATTAGAATATGGCGTGATGTCGTGCGTAAACCGAAGCGAGGACTGCCGAGCTCAAAGATGCATGTATATGCTTCATAATCATTCGTCATTTGTCATCGATCAAAGACGTTTGCTTCAGAACTGACATTGATCTCATCGTGATATGGTCATATTTAATGTCCATCCGACATGCAATTCTTCTCTTTATTAACTATGTCGACACAGATCAGTCAAGCTCCGTCATATGCATTTCAAGATCTTAAAGCATATTTGTATCAGCCGCAGCGGATTAAAGCAGGAGTTTCCTTGGTGTGTGAGTGAGTTTAGTTTTACGCCGCTTTTAGGAATTTTCCTGCAATATGACGGCGGGGGACACCAGAAATGGGCTTCACACATTGTACCCATGTGGGGAATCGAACCCGGGTCTTCGCCGTGACGATCGAACGATTTAACCACTAGGCTACCCCACCAGCCCTCCTTGGTTTGAATGAGAGAGGAATGGTTTCTTGGTTGTGGCGCCGCTTTGGCATAATCATTTTGGGAGAGAGTGAGTTTAGTTTTGCGCTGCACTCATCAATATTCCAGCTACACGGCATCGGTCTGTAAATAATCGAGTCTGAACCAGACAATCCAGTGATCAACAGCATGAGCATCGATATATTCAATTGGAATACTATGACATGTTAATTTTTCAACGTGTCTTTTCATTAGAGGTGAGGTGAAATTGGGTTTTTACGTCGTGCTTGAGAATATTTCGCTCATTTGCATGCGTATGTGTATGTGCGGCTGCTTGTACTAGCCCAGACTTAAGCTGGTTTTATAGTGCTAGCCCAGTGAGATACCATGTCGCAGGGAGGCATGAGTACCCCACTCAGACACAGTATACTGACTCCGAGCCGACCAGTGCTTGTTGTACCAATTAATGCCGAGCGCCAGGCAGGGACCAACAAGTACCTTATTTTAACGTCTTTTGGTATGACACGGTCGGGGATCGAACCCGCGACCTTCCGCTCTCCGGGCGGACGCTCTAACCACTACACCACGGAGGCGGCTCTTTTCATTAGAGAGGCAATATCATAGTGTTGTTGTGGTACATGTTTACATTTGGTTACACGTGACAATCCATGGCCGCGATCATTGAGGCTCGTTTTCTTCATCGACGGGAGCATTACTCCTGAATTTAAACGTTTACATGTCTCACATTTGGGCGTCATACAGGCCGAGGTGCTACCAGATCAGCAGGATAACTAGTTACTTTTTATTAGACGCGCATCTTACGATTGCAATACACCCATGTAATGCGGCGAGCTTCGACGAATTCCGTATTGCATGGCTGCCGGACCTACTTTCTCTAGTCAGGTGTAGTACTCGGATTCTTTCGTCAACATCCAAATTTAGACATTAATTAGGTTATGAGTATTTTAATTTCCCATCTTAACGAGATCTACAGAAAGGGGTTTTTTTTTGGACAAATATTATTCTGGTTGTTTTTTTTCCTTTCCCGGTCATAACCATATCACGTGATTGATGACGTCCTTGATTGAGGAATGCGATCTCAGGTATACATGTGTGATACGTCCCCTGTCCGGCGTAATACGCGATGGCTGTAACCTCAGTGCGTCAAACAGGCTGAAGTGATGCCATGTATGGAGCATAAATAGCGTTACGTTATATCACACACTCATTTAATCTTACGATAGCAATACACCTGTGCAATACGGCGAGCTTAGGTGAATTCCGTATTTCACCCCAGTGTCCGTATTGCACGGCTGACGGATCTACTTTTTCCAATGTTCGGCAGTACTCGGATCCTTTCGTAAATATCTAAATTTAGACATTAGTCATGAGCGTTCCCATTTTAACAAGATCTATAATTAGGAAGTTGTTTTGTGTCAAATATTAATCGGTTTTTTTCTTTCCCGATCAGAACTATATCTCTTGATTGGTGACGTCAGGCGGAAGAATGCGATCTAAAGTATACATGTGTCATACTTTCCTTACCCGGAGTAATACTCCGCATTGGCGGTAAGTTTCAAAACTAGACTTTAAGCGCATTTGGAGCGTATGTATTGAAATGGATCTAATGGACGGAGGGAAACAATGAGTTCGTTGACACGAGACTCTCAAGACTCGGGAAAAATCTATAAAATTTGTTTTTGGCTCTTTTAGTTTATATTAATTATTTAATTGTATCTAAACCAACATAACTTTATTTCTGGGATTAAACGTAAGTCTGTACAGGTATCGTAGCACAATGTTAAAGTTGTTTTTGCTGTTTAAGGCTGTTCTCGTCAATATTCCCGCTGTATGGCAGCGGTCTGTAAATAATCGAGTCTGAACCAGACAGTCTGGTGAATGACGTCACTAATAAGACGACGAGGTACGCTGGTAGAAATGGCTTCAGCTCGTTACGCAGACGCCCGTGCTTGATACACCTTCATCATATTCCCTCAACGTGATATTGCGACAACTGCCAATAAGTCACGTCACCAAGTCAATCAGCATTAGGTTGCTGGGGACTTGTATTCTTCCCCAGAGTCCTCGTGGGTCTATAACTTTACAAAACTGTTGACGTTGACAGGAACGGAAATGTGGGCATTATATCCTAAATTTCAAAAGGAAAATTATCTCGCTTCAAGACGGCGTTCATTGGTCGAAGGAAATATATAGGGTTGCGCCCCCTTGAAGACGCAGGAAACATACCATTGTATTTTCGAATGCCGGTTCCGCCTCGGTTTGCCTGCACCATATACGTGCCCGTGGGTTTCACAAAAGTTGTAAATGGGGCGGTGGGGTATGCTAGTGGTTAAAACGTTCGCTCATCACACCGAAGACCCGGGTTTGATTCACAACACGGGTACAATGTGTGAAGCCCATTTCTGTTCCGCCGTGATATTGCTGAAATATTGCTAAAAGCGTCGTTAAACCATACTCACTTACTCACCCACTCCTACATCACTCTGTAACGCTGTGATATATCATGAACACCATTCAACGCGGAGTTAAAAGTTCAACGTCCTCACCGAGATCTGAAGGACGTTCTCCTTGATGTTGTCGCTGCGACGCTTGTGATACGGTGGGAATCAGGACTACACATGTATTAGGTTACAATACTTCTCACACTGTTAATGATGCGATACCCCCTGACCAACACAAATAAATCACTGCCAAAAGTGACCAGCGAATGACCAACGGAAACTGATCACCTACAGATTGCGATAAGACCTTGTTAGCGACAGCTTGACAATAGTGCTTCCATTGCCAGCGTCGAGACCACACCAGGTACAGAACGGCAAAATAATACAACGGTTTGATACTGGTAGAAGTAAAAGCATATTCATTCACTCATATATAGCATAGCAATCGAACAGCTCCTTATGTTGTGTCTATATTTAAAAGTCTTACAGTGTTGCAGGCTACTTATTCGAATACTTTAATAAGTACATAATGGGAATAAGATAAATACTATTAGGAAATATTTGGATGGAATATGTATTGCAAATGTTTTCCGTTCAAGTTCCTTATTTGACCATCTATAGCTATACTATGAGTGGATATTCTCATAACTTCTTTGAGTGGCATTTTAGAATCTGGGAAGAACAAAATAGATAAAGGACAATAACTGCTTGACAAAGGTACAATAATCTGCATCGAAACTTCGCATGTTGAAATTGTTATCCATAAAGTTTGTCTGTTTTCATATTCTCATATACTGTTTGCACATCATGGTTTCTAAAAAACGAACAATTGAGCATCGTAAAATCGCTATGCAGCCCTCATGTGTCCTATTGCCTTCAACATACAGTTCCTTAATTAACGATTTGGATATACGTGTGGATCATTATTCACATAATTTATCATCATGATATCTTTGTTAATGTAAGGAGTTAGCCATCTGACTTGATAAGGTATTAATATATGTGTATCACATGAAGGAATATCTACATAATGGGCAATTCTGACTTCGTTGGTTTAGTACAATGCTCAGTTGGAAAGTGTCTGTCCATGCTGGTCGTATAAGACATCAATGAATTAGTATCGTTATTCCATTCTAAAGATATACTGATGAATGAGTTTTCGGACCTTTATGTCTTTGTTGATGTGTTCCGCTCTAGGAATGTTTTGTTTTAAACCAGTGAAGATCCGGGTTAGAATTGGTCTTCGGAAAGCCATGCTTGTTGTACGAGGCGACTAACGGATCGGGTGGTCAGGCTCACTGACTTGGATGACAAATTTGTCTTGGAGGCAAACTATTGTCCCTTGACGTATATATGTGTTATATCAGGATGTGTAATGTGCTATGTTACTCAGTAGAAATCTACCTGGCCATATTTTGGCTGCATTCCGTCGACATGAATATTTATTTCTCACTGTTTCACTTGTCCTATCATCCACCACGAGTATCCATGTATTCACAAAAGCAGTGAAAACTTCAGGTCAGTTGTTTGACCTAAACATCCAGTCTCAGAAGTGAACATATTTTACAGAAAAAAACGGTTTCTAAATTATGGTTATGAAATATAATACAAAGAAACATGGAGACTTTCTAGATTTTCAGAAACTGTGTTAGAAAAAACTGTGATAATCTGATAATCTACTTGTGCAGTATAATTTGCTTGATAACGGTGTTAGGATCTACACCGAAACGTCGCAACTACTACTGCAACAAAGAAGTTGTCTATCCATAAAACGTGTTCCACTTGTGATAATCTGGACTTGCCACATATTCTGGACTTGCAGACTTGTCAATTGATATGGCGTGTGAAGTGAAATTAGGTGACAACTCATCAACGCCAGGGGAAATATATACAAACTAGGTCCCATTACTCGGACAATGCATCGTCCTATAAAAATCGCTCACAATAATGTTCTATTTGTTATCAAATTTGTTAAAACGTTATTGATTTTTTCACCAGACTTGTGCAAACGAACGCAGGTCATAACAGTAATTTGTCACATGAAATATTTGTGTAAAATGATGTGGAAAACGTCAAGAAATGAAGTTAAAACCTTAAGTGGTAGAATATAGAGATTAAAATTAAATGAACTGACAACTGAAAGTCGGTGATGAAACCGGGTATTGCGACGAGGAGTTGCTACCGTAATATCCACCAACATCTGCTCTTTACAAACGCCAGTGGTAGTGTAGTGTGTTCTCTAACGCAACACCCAGCAACATTTTTGCCATACGACGACGGTTTGGAAATAATCGAATCTGAACCAGACAATACAGTGATCAATATTATGAGCAATGATCTCGCCATCGGTTTTTAATGCTCTGGACAATGACGGGAGCTATAAATTTTACTTAGCATGTACCAATAATAATAATATAATAATGTGTCCATTCATATAGCGCCAAACCCCACACTAGGCATGCTCATAGAGCAAACAATCAATAGCACAGCACATTATTACCCCGGATTACCCAACCTGCCTCTTAGGCGCTAGGGCTAGCACTATAAAACCAGCTTCAGTCTGGGCTAGTACAAGCAGCCGCACATACACATACACACGCATGCACGTCGTCATATGAGCGAAATATTCTCAAGCACGACGTTAAACCCAATTTCACCTCACCTCACCTCTTAGGCGCTAGAAGGTTATAGTCGCATGACATTTTCCACCGGGTACCCATTTTTCTGCTGGGTGAACAGAGGCAATTTTGAACAAACTCACTTGCCTATGGTGAGACCACATGTATCACATGTGCTTCGTTGTGGGGCAGGACTGAAGGAGTCAGGCTGACAAACACGCCAGGCTGCCACTATCGTCATCATACAATTGAAATGCTAGTTCCACTTATTACGAGGAAATATCTTGAAAATAAAAAATCCGAACAAGGAAAAACTTGCGTCGTATGGCAAACTGCCCTGAAACAATCAATCCTTTTCCTCAAACACTGCTTTGATGTCTCAGTGGATTTAGACGTATAGAACCAGTGAGACGTGCGCCTTGTGTTCCTGACGTGATCTTACAGTTATTACCAGATTGAAGTATGCGTCATTAACACGCTATATATACCACAAAGGAGACCAGAAGTCAATTTCCCCTTCATTTCGTTGACAGAATGTCTCGAGTGCTACCCTTTGTGTCACAGTATATGCCTACATGAGTCGCCAATTACTTTGAACATCTTAGATTCGCGATTCTCTAGTATCACAAAGGGTATCAAAATTTAGTTTGATGTCCAGCATGAAATAGTGTTCTTCCGATGAATTTGCCACCATTGTATCAGCATCATTTTTTTTACGTTCACTAAGCTGGAAACACGACAGCATCTTAAGTTCCAGTAGCTTTAAATTGATTCTATAATCCTTTCGTCCGTAACGAGGCCTTTACATTAGACTATTTAAACTGTCCGGTTGATGACACTCATGGTTGTCAGGTCAGCCTGGAGAGTGTTCGGCGTGGATGCAGCCACAGTTGCAACATGACGGTTATCTTCCTGTGGTAATTGAAATGTTTTCAGAGGAATGACATGTCGATTTTTAGGCAGTGGCGGAACGTATTGATTAGACTCAGCCAGCGGTTGGGCTCTGGGCAATAGACGGTACAAGTTTGTATACCTGTTATTTTGTGATCAATGCCCTTGTAGATGGTCGCGCTGAGTACAGAAGTAGGATGTCTTTGGTTTCGTGCAACCGGAAGGCACGAGTGTGAAAAAAACGAATCACTCTTTTTAAGCCTGATACACAAAGCAGTATACCCTACAAATACGACTGACGCTATTTTGACTCTGACCATATTCTCCCGTTATTTTCCTTTCGGATTATGTACAAAGCGACCCTTGCACAGCTCCGACTATGTCGTAACCATGTGTTAGGGAATCAGTATCATATAGTGATGATAATACGTGAGCATATCCTGAACCACTAATGGCACATGTAACAAACACTGGCACTGGCAAGCCAATTGTAAGACCACCCTGAACAGTTCTTCTATACTCGTAATTATGATCGATAAACCTCATTTGTTGACAAAACAAAACATTCTCACTGTTTCACGTTGCCCTTACAGTCGTATGCCACCACCGTTATTACTCCCTGAGGCGGTGGAGTAGCCTAGTGGTTAAAGCTTTCGCTCGTCACGACGAAGACCCGGGTTCGATTCCCCACATGGGTACAATGTGTGCAGCTCATTTCTGGTGTCCCCTGCCGTGATATTGCTGGAATATTTCTAAAACTAAACTCGATCACTCACTTTATTACTCCCACCACCATCGTCACAACCACGACCATCTTAACAACCAACACCACCATCATAACTACAACCACATACACATGTTCACAAATTTGTGTAAAAACAACAGTAATAGCGTCATATTAGAGGGTTAAGAAAGATAGGAGGCTGCCAGGGGTTCAGGTTTTCGTGACCATCTTTCACGACCAGTTCATAAAAACATTTAACGTTAGATTAGCAGACAGATGAACTGTCAGACGTTCCCAGGTTATCCATCTGGTAGTTCCACTATGTACATTGCCCTATACATTACCCTTGTCGTCCGATGCAGCTCTGTCAATACACTCAACTTGCCACATTCGTTTGCATTTGTACATGGCTAGACAGCCTAATTGTTCTCGTTACTTCCATTGTAGACATATCATGTGGAATCTGATCAAATGAGTATAACGTGGACACAATGTTCATGTAAGATTCACATGCTACATTTCCCGGTCCAAAAGCGAGTGAAAATCGAAATCATTTTTTTTCTGAACTTAATCATTACTGAGACCATTTGCTTAATAGATATAACTTAATATAACTTATATATACTTTATATAAGTTTATAAAATCGAAATCATGTTTTTCTGTACTTAATCATTACTGAGACCATTTGCTTCATAGATATAACTTAATATAACTTATATAACTTTATATAACTTTATAAAATCGAAATCATGTTTTTTTTCTGAACTTAATCATTACTGAGACCATTTGCTTCATAGATATAACTTAATATAACTTATATAACTTTATATAACTTTATAAAATCGAAATCATGTTTTTCTGTACTTAATCATTACTAAGACCATTTGCTTAATAGATATAACTTAATATAACTTATATAACTTTATATAACTTTATAAAATCGAAATCATGTTTTTCTGTACTTAATCATTACTGAGACCATTTGCTTAATAGATATAACTTTATATAACTTATATAGCTTTATATAACTTTATAAAATCGAAATCATGTTTTCTGTACTTAATCATTACTGAGACCATTTGCTTAATAGATATAAAGTTCAACTGCAATGACGATGCGATAGTCTACAAATTACTGCCATAAAATGTTTTAACATCACTTTCTAGCCTGAAATACACAATGCCATTTTAGAAAGTGGTCAAATGTAACATATGTAATATTTGGGATTACTTTCTTATGGAATCCGAGAAGGTATATTGTCGCTATGTCGCATTGTCGCCCTCTCAAAAACAAGTAAAGTGAGGCAAAATAAACCAAAACGCGACACGCGACATCGCAACAACGCGACATTTCGCCCATTTGTCGCATTGTCGCGATGTCGCGTGTCGCGTTTTGAATAATATTTTTCTATTCCTCCAAAGGGCGACACGCGACATAGCGACAATTTTCAAGGTCAAAATATGTCGTGTTGTCGCCCTATCTAAGATGTGTAAAAAGAAGCCTAAAAATTCACTAAAACGCCACACGCGACATCGCGACAATGCGACAAATGGGCGAAATGTCGCGTTGTCGCGATGTCGCGTGTCGCGTTTTGGTTAATTTTGCTTCATTTTGCTCGTATTTGAGAGGGCGACAACGCGTCAATGAGACAACGCGACAATGTCCCTTCCAGGATTCCATACTTTCTAGCCTGTTTTACAATGTTGTTGTTTATATTTCTACCATTTTCGCTCGTCGGTTTGGAGAATGTGTAACGTGTACATGTACGGTGACTATTGCAGTCTAAAAATCAATATGAAGCTCTGATGATGTGGTACCTTTGATTTAACGCTGAACATCATGTCACTGTTCCCCACCTGATGCATGATCTGATGTCATGTGAGAATCTCGCTTTGTTTGGGATTTTCTGGTAACGACAAATGATACTGGCCATAATGATCTCTTTCAGGGATTAATCTTGCGTTTAGGACAGCCTAATCTATTTTGCAGACAGAATAGTTTATTGACGAACCTCCCTGATCCACCGAAGTGTTTACTGTCTTCCTTCCCGCATAACGGTCAATATGGTCCATAGCCGGCAAGCATGAAACCAACCTTCCTGTAAAAACACTGAAAATGTTATTTCTTGCCAAGCGATTTGTTTTCGTCGCGACTCAATAAAGAACCATAGGGACACCTAAAGCTACTGTCTGTGACCTAGTGGGTAAAGCATTTAATCATCAGGTCGAAGCTCCGGGGTCGATTCCCCACGTGGATGCAACGAATGGACCCGAAATGCCGGAGAATTGAGGTGCGTTAAACCTGAACATTGAGTTAAGCACTAATTATATCAAAGTATCCCTGCCTGTTCAGCAAATACAGGTTCAATTATCCTAAGCCACCAATACAACACAGTTTGTTTACCGTGGACAATGAAATGTTACAGCCACAACGTCCTCCCATACCACTTTCTGTTCCAAGTGTCAGTTTATTGCCCCCAGTGCATTGAAATGCGTTTCTTCTGTAACTCGAACAAATGTGCACAAATGTGACCGTTGTCAGTTCAAGTGTGCCAGTTCTCTGATCTTGAATTATTTGTACATTGGACCTATTCGCCACCATACTATCGGCTTGAGGTGGGTTCGAATAACACAATGCTTGGAATATTCATCCAAACAAGTTTATGGCCGTTTCCTAATTGACAAAAATGCTCGCCTCGCAACGGAGCGTGCCTTCTCAAACAAATGGGAAAATCCTTCTTCAAGTCGTAATCCTCAGTAAAACATTCTTTTAGTTGGCGTTTTATTCTGATTCGAATAACCATATCGACGACTCGCATGAAGCCTGGATTACATCCGCGGTGAATAGTTGAAACTGAAAAAGAATCTGTGTAATTTGATATGAGAAGCTGAGAAGAAATGCTTTGAATAAATACACATGTTGAGAATTCCCTGATTATTTGATGATGCAAGTACATTTCCCAAAAAACCTATATGACAACGCCATCTTTGCACATTAATAACTTATAAGTGTTTTTTTTCTAATTAACATGTCCAGTGTATATTTTTATATTAATGTAGTAAGGTCAAGTACACCGTTATTTAGAACAAGACACATTACTATTGGTACACTATGTTCTTGTGTTCTTGAGCATGTACATTTTAAAAACTCAAGATGACTGCAAGATGACTGCAAACGTATATGCCACATGTATACTAAGTGATTTTCTCTCTAGAAATCAGATAATTCACCTTTCCCCATTATAGGGAGAAGGCAGAGATGTCCGAATGGTCGCGGAGGTGCATCCCTTGGGCATGCCAGAAACTTATGATCGGGGGTTCGTTTGTCATGATTATTCTTCTGGGTTTGTTCTTGCCATTGTCAAATTCGTAGGATTCACCGAAGGGGTACATCCAAACTGTGCATGGTTACTATATTCTCCAGCTTCATTTACATCATTGTTACCCAAAGCTATTCACGATTCAAGGTGAGCGAGGAAAATGTATGCCATTTTAAACCGTATCCTTGAAGTGTGGAGCCAATTGCCACTGAAATAGAAGACATTTGTGTATTTTCTATTCCAGGGTACAGAGTAATGTCCTCAATAATTAGCTATCATTATCTGGTGTCAGATTAGGAATGAGAAACGGGCCCTGGAAAGGAGTTTTTCAATAATGGTAAGCATGTTCTGTCCTACTGGTTGTACTGACCACTCACGGAATTTGCAAAACCGTGTGACGTTCTGTCTCTGACTCATGCTTAGAACTGAATTCAAACTTGCAACAGATACCCATATTTATAGACCTTCCACTTTGCACTCACTACGAAGGAGGTAAACGTATAGTTCATGAAATCATTAGCAAACGTCAATGCAATAGTGTTTGGCTCACGGCAAATAAGGATAAGAAGAAATATGATTGAATCGTCTAATTAGCAAGCTAACGCCACGTCTTGTTATAATGAGAAGGTTTTGAACAAAAAGGGTCCTGTGTATATAGATCATCTTGACATGGTGATTCCTTTCCTGCACATAACGCCCCAAATAACTTTTTGAGAGCAGTAATCCACACCTATTGGTGTCTCGTTCATTTGTTATTGAGAGCCAGTTTAATTGATGTTCGTTATTCTTGCAACAAATGATACAGCAATGACATCACATCAATAATGTTTCAAATTTATACATCATAGGTTTTTCAGGGTAATTACATGTTATAGACTCTCAATGTTTATTGGTTTCTGATTGTATTTTCAGTCATCACTCGAAGGCACGTTTGATTAATAATTTTGTATAGATGTCTCCACCAACTTAAAAAAAGACCGTATTTTGAGTTGGTACATATGTGTGGGATGTGTCAAATAAAGGAAATACACACCCACAGGCACCCTGTTCACTTATTTTTTAGGACTAATCTAATTCATGTTCGTTTTTCTTGCACGTAGGGAAACGCGAGAGACACCACATCAACAATCTTCAACATTTTTTTAATAGATTAGGTTTTACAGGGTAATTACATGCAAATAAGTCTCAATGAGTTTTTTTCTTCTGACCGATTAATTTTCAGTCATCACAGGAAGGCATGTTGTTGTTTTTTTGTGTAGTTGCCTCCATCAACTTTAAAATATAACGTATTTTTGAGTTGGTAAGCATGTGTGTTTTTCTTGAATGTAAACAGTTCCGCCTCATGGGTTTCTGCCAGAAGTAGTATGAGCTGATCTCATCAGTGAAACTCATGAGGTATTCGATTTAGTTGTTTCAGGATTTGGCTCAAAATAGTTCCCATCCACTGATCACATGCTTGTCGCAAGATCGAACTAATGGCGCAATGCCGGTTGCATGTGTTGTCTGGCTTCTTAAATGTCATCGAATCCATGTCTTGTGTTGTTTGGCTTCTTGTGTGTCTTTGTACCCATGTCATGTCCTTGACGCTGGTGGCTGACCCAGACTGATTACTTAAACTTCAGTCGATTCAAACGTAAGGATTCTTGAGTGTGGAGCTATATACTATTCATTGTCTTGTTGCACTATAAAAATGTACAAAATGCATGCATGCCACCATCAATCATGCTGACTACTTTTAGGGTGAACAGGGCATTAACTATTTCCTTCGAATAATGCACATTTGTAATTGTAAAATAATGTTAATAAAACCCAACAGACAAAACCATCATTAACTGAAACAGTGTAATATGTATTATGTGCTATCCAAATGCGACATGTCATATACTACCGTGAAAAATGATCCAGGAGTTTCCACATAACCTTTAATTGCTGGACTGACCAAGTCTGTGGTAGGTGTGGTTTAAAACATGATAATGGAAGTCTGCAACATTAGCCGGAATGTCTGTACCATTGTTTCATTACAGCATTTCACTAGGTGACTTGGAAAAATAGGAATCTGTACAAAGAGATTGTCAGAGTGTCATTGTAGAAATCAATCTTATTGACAAGCTGATCATAACTGTCATTCCTCTGCATGGCCTTACGATAGTCTCAGCACAAAGGGTGTTTTGTACAACGGCGCCCAGGTTCAAGTAAATGTACCACCAAAACGCTGTGAATCTATCACGAATAATACCGACCACAATGAAGCAGGGCCCAAAGTCACATACTGTTGGTGAATATATAAACGGATGTCCTTCACACATCGAACTCGAACTAGAAATACAAAACGTTTTTATAGCTTGACAATCTCAGACCAGGAAAACATCTTTTCCACCTTTCACGCAACTATCACTTCTGAAAAATGAAAGGGCACCTCAGTTCTATAATTAGTTATCTTTTTGGCTTTAGGAAAGCGACAACTTCAATAGTCGGGTTAAATTTAGCAAAAACTGAAAGAAAATCTATTCAGAAATATTCAAATACTTATAAGTGTGTTGCTGGATGTTCCTGATTGACATCATATTTGACAAATTTGGGAATTTTACGTAATTAGGGGGTATTCCTCATGATCAAGGTACTTACTGCGCACCTCTGCCAGGTGGCTGGTTGTCTATGCATACGGTTTGGATTTTGTGACTGCAAACTAATTCAGAAAGTTCTACACTTGTGAATCAGTTACAGGATGATATATACAATGGATGAATGATATGTTATGATCCTAACACAGAGGGACCTGAATGAAAGCCATTAAGATTATCCAGTTTTCAACATGATCGCTTTCCCTATTGGTACAGGTTGGATATCGATGTTGTTGGGATTTCATTCCAGTTTCGTAGATGTCCTTCTCATGGCTTTTCTCAACAGATGTCGGAATGTGGTCTGATTGGAGCTTTCTTCGTGGGATCAGATGAAAGATAAATGGAGCTGGATCAGAACTTGTAGATTGTAAGCGCCTGGGTCATCGATGATTTTCAGTGATCCATGCACAGAGTATTAAACGGTACTTTCGCTTCTGATCCCAAGTGTAATCCGTTTACTGGATAACCGAGTCTCTGGTGTTGACGTTTTTGTGGTATTAAAACCATTATTAATCCATCCTCTCAGGACATCTTTCAAAGTTGATTACCTTCAGACATCCCGTCTGTCACAACTACATTATCTGAAGCAATGAATGAATTCTGGATCATCTGAAATCCAGCACAACTCAAAGTTTGATTCCATAAAAATGACAAATGTCTCAATGTACTGATTACAAACGCTGTGACTGGATCAAATATGGATTATTCTTTGGATAACAGGTAAGGTTTTCCATATAAATTTAGATTTAACAACTTCCATGTATAACACCATTTGCACTCCTGTGGAATAAGAAGCTATCGTTTAATAACATCGCATCAATATTGTCGACAATAAAGTGAAGGGGCATATATTTTCGTATGAAGAAAAGGCAGTAAAACGCCAGAACCTCCTCATGGGTTCAACATAAAACTAACTAGATGAGTAGTTCAGGATGCCATTACTGCATTAAGATCGATCAACAGTCCATTTGTAACACATTATTTATATACTCTGCTGATGATGCTAATGGAGAGACGCGTGGTTGCAGCAGCTGCTGTTTACAGGGTGTTCAAACGAGGAGACATTGTTTCAGCTGCACGCATGGATCTTCGGCTGGATTATACAGCGTCTAAGCTACAGTTGAGATTATTGCGAGTGTAATATATGTGAATGTGCGGGCGTGTGTGCATGTGGCTTCTTGTTCTTTTCTGGATATATACTACTGCTCCGATCGGATAGCATGCCGCTGTTTAACATGGATGCCCCATTAAGACACATTATCTGAATTCGAGATAATCCTTGCTTTTTTACACTTCAGTTCCAAGTGCCAGGCAGGGAAACGACAAGTACATCGTTTCACGTCTTTAGCTATACGTTGGTTGTTTTCCTGACTGTGCCACGACTGCGGGTACTGTGTAATTATTAATGATTAACTATTCGTGAATTCTGTGAATATCTGAGAAGCACACATGACCCCAATACAGTGAAATAAATATGTATTTTTGGTTCACAGTGAGAAACATCCTATTTTAAATAATAATCGGGATAAGAATGCATGGAAAGAACATACAGCTAACTAGACACAAGAGCATACACTACAATTACCACCGTCAAAGGATCAGTGTGCCATAAATTTGTATTCTCAACTCCCTGGAGAGTATCTAATGCAAGCGGCCCATAAGGCGCTAGTAGGTCAATACTGACTCATCCTGCCGGGTACCCATTCACCTCTGGTTGCCAGTGACATATTTCGAACGAGGTCATTTGCCCAAGATTACAAGCTGCAGAACAGGGTCACTCATTCAGCAACATTCCTAGACGTTGATTAACTTTCTATCATATGAGCGTGCGCTTTACTCAGGACTAAGTGCCACCATAGGTTCTTGTTGTGAGTACCAAAGACGATCCGGGTTAGAATTTGATCTTCAGAAACCCATGCTTGTCGTAAGAGGCGACTTATGGGTTCGGGTGGTCAGGCTTGCTGACCCGGTTGAAACATGTCATCGCATCCCAGTTGCGTAGATCGATGCTCATGCTGTTGATCACTGAATTGTCTGGTCTAAACTTGTTACAGACTGCCGCCACATAGCCTGGTCTAAACTTTTGAAGAGAAGTATAGTTAGCACAGTTCTAGAGAGGCGAATCATGTTCTAACACACACACAATATTGGCCCTTTTACCTAAAGTGATTATTTTCCCAAGTGATACGGTACGTAAGTCCCAAAACATTCAAAGTAAATTTAGGCCAACGACGTTTATTAATCGAAGAATTTATTATAGATTAACTGATGGCTGGATGTTGTTTATGTAATCGCTAACATTTGAAGGGATGGTGTTATCCGGCAAGGCTCCATGCAGGTACCGAAAGTGCTGTAAGTCCCCATGGTAATGTATTTCGTTGATCAACTTTCCATTACTCAAATCTGTTTGCTTTATGAAGTTGTACGCAACACAAAAACAGTGCATGGACAAAACCCTTTGTCAGTACCCACAACCATTACCCGACGGTAGTTGACACAGCGGAGAGGTCAATGACCTCTGCTGAAAGCTATTCCCCTGAACACTAATGATTCCAATAACCTAGTGCAGGATAATCACACAGACCACATGTAACGCATTGAATATGAAGAAATCGATAGAGAGGATTCTTCACCTACTTTTGCGTGGTTAGTTGTAGAGTATTGAAATAAGCATGACCATATGAAACGCTTCGGCAGCGAGGAACCATCATCACTTTCTAACCACGTAACTTTAAAGGTTGATCTCCCCTGCTATTAAGATCTGACCATATCAAGTCAAGCCAAACTGATTTCGGTCATCATTTTTCCCCTTTCAGCTGTTATATAACACATCACATTCTCTTAGATGTCAGTAGTACGTTTAAAACGTCTGGCAGTGAGTCATTTGGGGAATTCAGATTTAGAAACATCATTAATTCATAACGGATACAAGGGGTCTCCTTGTCGAGTCCATTTCTAATGATACAGGTATGGCATTTGGTCTCGACAAATGCAACACTCTTCATTAGAAGCGTGGCAAGGTAGTGAATGATGGATCGGTCAAGTTACAAGGGGGAGGAGTTATTGAGCATCTTGTGGAAGATCAGGACTACATCTATCTAAGTTCGAGACAAGCGCCAGAATGCCCAAAATCAAGGCAAACGTCGGGCCGAGTATAAAACTCGCTGAAAGAAAATCTGGAGCTCAAAGCTTAATGCTCGAAACAAGGACAAAGTCACCAATACTTTTGCTGTGCCAGTCCTTTCCTATTCCTTTGGGGTAGTTGATTGGTCAAAACGAGATATTGATGGGACAAAAGATGAGAAGCATCTTGATCACTTGACAAGAAAGATCATGTCTGATAATAGAGCCCACTACCTTTGTTCCTCTCACAATTGTGTATATATTCCAATCAATTCGGGAGGTTTGGGTTTGATTAATGTGGAGGCTCTTCATGATAGAATTGAGTTATGTACTTATGCACATATTTATCAGATGATCCTCTGGTAATGCATGTCAAGACTCATGATGAAAGCAAGAAAATTTCACAGCCATTTCAAGCGTGCCAATGTTGTTGGACAGAATCTCAAATTTGAGGTTGATTTTGTTGATAGTGATGTACTGCTGGGCGGAACAGGGATGGAAGTAAACCAGGTGAAGTCATTCAGCAAGCCTGCCCAGAGTCAGTCATTTGTGGAGAAGCTTTCTGAGAAACAACTAACCACTGCAACGTGTGTACATGCAGTGTGTGGAACAGAACAGTAATCCAACCGACTCCTTCGAATGGATGAAGTCGGCTGGTCTTAAAAGTGAAACTGAGGGCTTTCTTTTTTCTGCTCAGTCGCTTCCCACTCGCAATCGCCAAAATGTGATTCTAAAAGAAAATATTAATTATTATACGAAATGTCGACTTTGCAATGAATTTACTGAGACCGTCTAACACCTTGTCAGTGGATGCCCTTCCTTGGGACAAACATCATATCATAAACGACATGATGGCATGGCTCGATGTTTCTACTACCGTGTCGCAATGTCTGTGGCTTTGACTCCGAGGTCCATCCATAGTACGATCCTGAACATGTCCAGGGCGTCATGGAAAATGATGATTTTAAATTTCTTTGGAATTGGCCCATATTCAGCCTAAGAAGAATTCCTGCCAACAAACCTGATCTTATCGTTTTTGATAAAGCAAATGAATTTATTTAAATCATTGGACTTTCTGTCCCTTTTGCAGCAACGAGATTGGCAAGACATAGGAAAACCCTGTTAAGTATGCGGACCTCGCCTTTGAAATGTCTTGCTTGCATCCCAAGTTTGCCCTTGGTTTGGTACCTCCAAATTTTATCCAGAGCCGAACAAAACAATTTAAAGAACACCATCCGCTGTTATGAGTATACTAAGTGACAGAAATATACCAGATGAACTTAATATCCTACTTCTCTTCGTTTTTTACTGCCGCAGATTCTACATCTGTGAAAGTAGGCGAAATATTCTTTGTTACAGTTATCCTTTCAAGCTGTCATGTATAGTGCTTGATGGGCCTTATTGCTGATGGATATCCATAACCTCGGTCTGATAAACCAAGAGCCCAAGATTTGCAATTCTCGTCTCCGATAGGGTGGTGGACTGCACATTCAAATCTAATAGAGTTTTACTCTAAACTAACTTCGGATTATGCGGTAGACTTTTTAGTTTGGTTCTTCTGAGTGCGTGAACCTATTGTATCTATTCCTATTGCAATGTCAAATAAACTGACAGTTTAATGAGGTAAATAGGACGGATTTGAAAGGACCAAGTACAACAAAACCCTTCTGGTCACATCAGAATAGTATATTTCCAATCAAGAAACCTAGACATTTTAATGTAAGTTCTCGAAGATGTTCCTTGTTTCTTCTTCTTTGTAGGGGCGGTGGGGTAGCCTAATGGTTAAAGCGTTGGCTCGTCACGCCGAAGACCCGGGTTCGAATCCCCACATGGGTACAATGTGTGAAGCCCATTTCTGGTGTTCCCCGCCGTGATGTTGCTGGAATATTGCTAAAAGCGGCGTAAAACCAAACTCAGTCAGTTCTTCTTTGTAAGCTCTTGTATTCGTGAATAACGCAACGAGGAAAAATATGACTTGGGATTTGTTTCTGTTATTGTTTTATTATGTTAAAGAATCATTAAAGCATTTGTAATTTTAAAGCTTACGGGTACATATAAGCAATAACAACAAGGCTACATAAACGTGTTTTTAATGCTGTGCTTCATTAGCAGTCCAATACTGCGCTCAACAAATGTCACCCTGCTCTGTAGAAAGGCCTTTGGTATTTATATAATCCAGGATACCTACTTTTCACATGCCACAAGGATGAACTGTCAGTGTTGATGTAAGTCTTCCTGAAATGTGACATTTGATATCCTGTGGGTCTGTCACTGAGGACACGATGACGGCGGTAGTTGTCTGTGAATTGTCAGTTTGATCTGGAGGCATGTCTTGAGTGTGTGTTCAATACAGGTCAATGTGTGCATCACAATGGCGACACGCAAATCACCTTTCAACATAAGTCAAGCAGCTGCTTCTTCAAAACCTTTCACATCAACACTCGGAGAAAATACGAGGAGCAGCAGAGACCATACCTCCCAGTTGATAGTGTGATATGTTTCATTTACAGTTGAAAACACATTAAGTTAGGGACAAAATAAACAAAAGTTTCTGTACTGGCAAACAAAGAATATATATTTTAAAATGTAATTTGATTAAACCTTTTTAAATTAAAATGAAAAAACAACTTCCAGAGCCAACAAATCCGTACAGTAACTGCTAATGGGTATTTCAGACGTCTTGTTTATTTTAAGACAAATTTCAATCAGTAAGGTCATATGTGTGCGAATACATTTCATACCCCAATCTTCATTGAACCAGTATCTTTTCGCCAAGCCATTGATTGATAACCTTTCCACAAACTGTACCTGGAAAGAATGTTGATGTTGATAATTTATGACTATTTGCTTGATCTTCCGATGTGTGAAAGTGGTACTGAAGTTATTTCTTAGATTGCTGTTCTTGGGTAACGCTAGTGTTGAACATTCAGGGCATTATCATTCGCAGAACCTCGAGGTCTACCGTTTACTTCCCGACGAGGGGATCCCGTTAAGCAGAGCAAGGTCTGAAAAGAAATAGCGTACCATTATAAAAGCTCAAATGGATAGAACTTCACGTGACAATTGCGCTAAACCAACCCAATCGAACAACAAAGTATAGCTATCGTTACTTACTTGAAGGGCAACGCAGAGGTCAATGTGACTTACCTAAAAACACCGGATTACATCACCGTATGCTTGGCTTTGGATGCTAACATCATCGGCGAGGAAATGGTTTGTGAACAATTAGTGAATAAGTTTTCAGAGTTTGATTGACATTCCGGTATTGTCATTGATATAGCTTCGACTGACTGTACAATTCTTTCCTCAGGCTTCCACAACGTTAATTGTGTCTGAATGCCATCAACGTGTGCCACTTCCTTCTAGTTTATGTCATGTGACCAGCCTGTTCTCTTGTAGATAAGTCATATGTCTTGTAAACATCAAAATAGTATTACGAGTTTAGGTGCAGAAGCCATCCACTTGCTCACTCACTCACTCAACACACTCAGTACGGTATACAGTACTGTGCGTATTCGCGATATTTAGGGGGGCCGGAAAGTCCAAAATGTACGTTCGGCTCCCCAATTCGTTGGGATTATATGATTTGGTTTGTTTCCTTATTTACCTGGATTCCACAAAGGATGATGGCACACGGTGCAGTAAACCCGGATGCATCAGGTCACTGAGTTACATGCTTACCCATTATGCCAAACGACTGGTGTGGTCTCAGAAAAAGGGAGCCTGGTTATGTTTATTCTTTCATGTTTATATTATACGGGCAAAACTGCTACATGTGTCTATATATTGACCAGTACAGTCCCTGGTTTATCAGCACTAAACCCATTCCATCGCGAATAAAACATATCTGTATGTGTAACACCAGAAAAAGGACACCTTGCTGGCAGTGCAACACATGACGCAAAGCGGACTGATAAACTGCCGTGCAAATGAGATGGATATGCTTAATTGTAATTCATGAGATGAATAAAACAACTAAAATGAATATCAAATATTGATGCACTTGTCTCTCTCAGGTTTGGAGCCAATTACCATTTTGACACAGTTTGTAATTTTATGCTCATTTCTTCCGATTTAAAATATGTTCCGATATTTATTTAAGAAAACAGCCACAAGCTAAAATAAGGAAACAAAACTTGTGTTTCATATAAATGAAATTTTCCATATATGTGAGTTCACATGAAGGTAAAACATTTCTTTAACATGGATTCACTCTGACCTAATCTTGCCAAGGGCTATCTTGTTTTTTCGGAAGTTTTATGCCCCATAAAGAAACCTCTTACTCAAGGCTCTTGGTTACAAATGAGGGTCGGGATAAAACATTCTCATTCTTATTAATACTAATGGATGGTTAGCATGACAAACGTCTTCAGTGTTTGCGCTTCCAATGTAATGCAGTGGTTAACTTAAAATGTAAGACGCTCTAATGTCATTATTTTCAGCTTTTACCCCACGGTTGTTGACACACCTAGAAAGGTCATTCCCTCCTTTGGAAATCTATTCCCCTGAACTCTACTGATTCCAATAAACTGGAGCATAGAATCACACAGACCAAATCTAACTCTTTGAATTTGACACAAACGATCTGCGGAAACTACACATCGCGTAGGAAATAATTGTATTTCAAGATGAGTAAGTGTTGATCTAAGCATTGCCACACGAAACGTTTCAGACAGTAAGGAACCATCACTTCAGATCACGTAAACCTGAAGGTTATCTCCCCTGCTCACATCATTTGCCGCTATAACATTGCGATCACTTTACCCTGACACAAACGTCTAGTGGAACATAGTTAATCTTGCTTGAGTGGCATTTAGAAGTTGGTGTGATGAATAACGGCGATACCTTATTGTGCAGTACTGTAGGTCAAGCATTTATATAAAGTAAAGTTATGTTTAGACAGTTAAAGTACAGTTAAAATAACATTCAGGCCTGTACTTTAACAACTGTACTGTAGTACTGTATATCACGTTCGTGAACCTGTGCTAGCTTCTACATGTAAACGTCGCATATATTGTAATAAAGAAGTTGTGTATCCATAGAACACAGTTTAGTTTTCAGTTTATGTCTTTAGCTATCATACGTTACTTTCTCTTCAAAATTTCTTCACTGCTTCACTTTGTCGCGAAATCGCGCGAGATATGAGAATATTAGCCATTTTTTAGACTTATGGTTCCAATTTAGGCGTATTTGAGTTCTCAATAACCTTTTGACTTCATGACATGCTGGTTGGTTGTGTTTCTTTTTTGTGCGTGACCCTATTAAGACAGGTTCCTAAAGCAATATGCAAACAACATAGCACGAATTTTGAAGAGAAAATGGTGGATGTGGAATTATGGCCGAGGTCACATAGAATTTCCGTTCTAGTCACTCTTAATGGAATTATATTTATTTTGCTAAAATCTTGAAATGTTTCTTCAACTTTTCAATCAGGTTCCCAGTTTCCACGTCCAGAAAGCGTACTGATTACTGCCAACAGACCCAAGATTTCTTTTCTTAACCATATTTTGGTAGTTATTTCTAATTTACAAACATTATAAAAAATTTGTCAGGCATTTGGACACACTGAGGCAGTAACCACACAGCTATACGCAACGTAATACATGTTATTTAATGCTACTTAAACATACCAAACTTTACTTCACAATTGCATTTTACTCCTTGTAAAGGTATGTGGAATGTAAGGTGTTTATGTAATCCATGAAACCCATTTTTCAAATGCCTCAACGGGGATGAACTGTCAGTGTGAAAGTATGTCTTCCTGAAATGTGACACTTGATATTCTGTGGTTCTGTCGCTGAGGAAGTGATGACGGCGGTAGGTGTTTATGCAGTAAGTATTTGACCTGGAGGCATGTCTTGAGTGTGTGCTCAATACAGGTCAATGTGTGTATCACACTGACGTCAAGTGTGCCACCTATGACCATGTCCTAGTTCAGGTTAACGTGTCATAGAATATAATGAGTGAGTGAGTTTAGTATTACACCGCACTAAGCAATATTCCAGCTATATGACGGCGGTCTGTAAATAATCGTATCTGGACCAGACAATCAAGGGATCAAGAGCATGAACATCAATCTACGCAATTGGGAACCGATGACATGTGTCAACCAAGTCAGTGAGCCTGACCACCCGATCCCGTTAGTCGCCTCTTACGACAAGCATGGTTTACTAATTCTAACCCCGACCTTCACGGGTGTCAGAGAATATAAAAGTAAAGTGACGAGAACTAGATATTATATCTAGTTTGATATTCTTTAAAATGTTTGATTTTTAGTTGAAAATACGTAAAGGTAGCGACATTACAATCATTCGTTATAACTTTAGTAACACATACTGCACTGGCCGTGATGAGGCATCATCGAATACACGGGAAGGTGATTGGGTGCTAGTTATCAATGGTTAGTCACTCTATCTTTAGATGTATTTAAGGTACCAAAGTAATTTCCCAGATTGCTGCTCTAAGGTACCGCTGTTATGAAGACATAATCACTGGCAGAAGCCCAGGGTCTGACATTAACGGCGGAGGCTTGTTAAATAAATGAGAATGCCCTGAAGAATAGCGTTATCCTTATTGTAGCTGAGATGGATCCTTTGCATGATGATATCCCCAAACCATTCAATCAAATAACGTATGACTATCGTCATTCACACGAAGGTCAGCGTGACACTGACATTAACCTTGTTTACGTCACTTAGGTAGTAAGGCTATTTGTGACCTTGGCTTTTGATATTCCGGGGGCATAGGAGATTACATGATTTCTGCTCAATCTGAATTACCTTTCTGAGGCTGATCGACAATGGGGTCTTGTTATTGATATGAGACCAACTGACTATAATTCTTCATACGCGGCCCTGCGAGAAGTTAATTTTTTAACAGCATACCGACTAAAAATCGGAAAGAGTTTCTCCGCGGCCATGTGACAGGTCTCACCTCAAATAGAAAAAGTCATCTATCATGTACACATTTAAACAGTATTACGATTTCTGTTGACCGAGGTAGTCACACACTCATTAATACACTCGCTTTCTTACTGGTTTTACATTCATCCAGGGAGTGAGTGAGTGAGTTAATATTTAACGTCACATCGGCAATATCTCAGCCATATCGTGACGAAAACAATTTATACAATAAAAAGTGAAAACATTTTGAAGATTAAAACCTGTCGACGATGGACAGTAAAAATACTAGATAATCACAGATATAATATAAAACTAGCGAGCAAAGCTAAAACATTCCAATTAAAGAAGACAATACAATATAAAACACGGTCTATAGATCGCCAACAACTGAAGGTAGATCACCATACTAGGAACCATGGGGACTTACATTACTTGTGCTATCTGCATGGAGCCTAGCTGGATTTACACAACCCCTTCAGCCGCTGGCGATTGTAGGATAATTTAGCCGAAATTTAAAAGAACAAAAATACTACGTTTAAAAACCCTGGTACGTGAAAATGTTACTTTGAAAGTTTTTGGGACTTACGTACCCTCTCAGGAGGACACATTCATCCAGAGTGACTATAAGACGAAATGTGCGTCAGTTGCATGCCAGAACCCCCTAATTGTCGGTTCCCAGATTCGCCCCCATTATATTTCTAGCATACGAGAGAGTCTACACCATAACAATTCTCTTGGGTTTCACCTAAATGACAAACGTAAAGGACATGCATTCCATCGCGCTTTCTTCCCACATCAAGTTCCTATCCTGTGATGTCAATGAAACACTCTTCAACACAAACATTCGCACTCGTTTATGTAATGTTTGATGTACCTAAAGCAGTCAACAGTGTTAACTTTTATCATATACCCAAGTAAACCTAGGATAGTAATTCAGGGTGCAATACGGACGACGTGGTCAGATTCCGTATTGCACCCAGATTCCGTATTGAACCCTTGCCGGTTCTACTTTCTCCGAAGCTCGATATATTTTATGAAATAACAGATTAATGCAAGATAAGAGGGTATTTAATAAATATAGAACGTTCTTCGAACTCGTTGTTTCTCTGCTACCATGACTTCTTCTCGTCCAATACAAAACATCTAAATGCACTAGTATGACGTTCTATATGTGTATTATATTGAACTTCAACGTCTTACAACATGATGTTGAATACACTGTCTGGACGTTATACGATAATCCACTGAATGATACCTTGTTGGTAGTGATCCATTCCCAAATTATCATCTGTCACGGTTAAACGATGGAATGTGGTATGGATGCATCTGACCACTATGTCACTTACAGGACACACTTGTACAAGCCTCATAACTCATCACTGATTTTCAGAGATCCATTCTAAAGATAAGTACCATGTTTTGCCTTGTACGTCTAGTAGAGTCTAGTTTTGGAGGATGATCGAGAGTTATGTTCTAGCGTTGACGAAACTGTGCTACAGATGTTTTCGGAATGGTCAATTACGACAAATTCTTCTGAAGTATTTGAATCCGACCATAATGAATATATCAGTTAGGAACGACAAACTCTTCGAGAGAATAACCTCTTTCTTGTTAATCATATGCCTGGAGCACTGTTTAAACTACCGTAAGGTTCAAAAGTTGATACAAAAAACAAGCGCTTTCTACGGAAAGACAATTTATTACAAAAATCATTTTTACCGCACGGGGTACACATGGCTTTTCTATGCTGACATGGAATGCTGACTTTTCCTGTGACGTTTGGCAATGGTTAACCACCCACATGGATTTTCTGTAAAACGAATTGATATCTGGTCAATATCACATGACAGTACAACTATGATTTCTTCAAAAGAGCTAGACGTTACATTATTAAACATACCAATAATCACCCATACAAGAGTACACGTCTTGTGTTTCATATCAAACACATTGTCTATGACAGTGATCACATAATCTTGTTTTGATATAACATCATAACACAATCTGCTCAATCCATTCCTATTATTTTCATTTCTATTTTGGGTTATACCTCCCTGGAAATCTCTTTCAGCAGATATCAGACACTGATTAATCTCTGAAGCTGACGTTTAGAACTTAAAGATTTGGCCATGAAATTGCAAACTGATGACATCCATTGTGAATAAAATGGATAGTAATCTGTAACAAGAGGTGAGGTGAAATTGGGTTTAACGTCGTACTTGAGAATATTTCTCTCATATGACGACCATCTGTAACAAGAAAGAGCTCCAGATGCGGTCAAAATACAAAAGAAAACAGTATGCAATAAATATTTTATAGTGATCTATACGGATTTCATAGCTGTGTTTTCGATCTGATGTTTGCAGTGTTTCAGCCAAGTGACATTTTAATAAGTTGATATTTTGTATTTGGACAATCAAAAGATCATATATTTGTGAGGAGATCGTTAAAGCTTCTACTGGAAAGGTTTCATATTCTTGTTAAAATCACCTTCTTTTATATCTCTTTTCACTCTGACCTTATCGCAAGAACAATCATATCGAGGGTGATCATGTTTTATAGACAATTCTCTACCTAATGGAGAAACAATTATTACTTAAGGCGCTCGGTTACAAATTAGGGTAGATACAAACTTTCCCATTATCATAACTAGTAATGGACGGTTGACAAGACAAACACCTTGTTTTTTTACGCCTACACTGTTATTTGGAGTTTATATTGAAATGTGACAGGTTGAATTTGTCATAAAGTCCATTGTACCGCGAAACTGTTATTCAGATTAACCTAAATTAACTCAGACGCAGATATTCATACCGATAAAAAGTACGCCATTCTTAAAAGACAAAATAGAGACTGATGGGTTTCTATATTTTTTAACAACAGTTTTGGGTATTCACGACAAGAAATACAGAAAGCACAAAGATGAAATACTGTTCAACACTTAAATGGCATGCTAAATGTGATTGTATGAATTCCTTGACTTTTATGACTCCAAAACTTTTTCATAATCACAAACAAAAGTGACAAAACACTTTCCCCATTCATGAGAAATTTCTGCTAAAAGAAGAGTCAATTGCACGATTGCACGATTGCTGTTATGTGTGTTTAGTTGCTTGTACGTTTAAAGCCGCACTCAGCAAGATTACAGCTATATGTCGTCGGTTTGTAAAAACATCTTCTCTGAACCAGACACTCCAATGTTTGACATCATGAGACAAGTTGACAGATCATGTGTTTATGACTCACATTGAAATAGTGATGATACGAGGTGTTCACGAAAAACTGAGCTTACCCTGCCCCAAACTGGCACCCGTCACGCAAAAGACATGGTTTCGATTCCCCACATTTGTCAACTGGGTCAAGACCCGTGAAGATCAGGGGTAGAATAGGTCTTCAGCAACCCATGCTTGCTGCAAAAGGCGACTATGCTTGTCGTAAGAGGCGACTAACGGGATCGGATGGTCAGGCTCGCTGACTTGGTTGACACATGTCATCGGTTCCCAATTGCGCAGATCGATGCTCATGTTGTTTATCACTGGATTGTCTGGTCCAGACTCGATTATTTGCAGACCGCCGCCATATAATATTGCTGAGTGCGGCGTAAAACTAAACTCACTCACTCACTCAAAAGGGTCAAGCCAATTGTCGGTGTCCCTGATATTGCTGGAATATTAATAAAAGCGGTGTAAAACCCAACTCATTCACTCACCTAATATGGAAAGTGACAAACAAAACATTGAAACAAGAAAGAGTGTTGTAATTTTAAATTATGAAATTTCTTTCAAAACCTGCGATACATATACTTAGTTCCATCAACGGATATCGATGTACTAGTTTAAATGAATTCTTTTTCGGTTCAGCTTAGGTCTACAAATCACAGTGTATTAGATACTTCGCAGCTTCACAGTCAGATGTGACATTGAGCATAAAAACCCTTGTCTACATCTCCAATCTAACCCCAAGCACTGACATTTGGCTGAAGTGTTGCACGATGAGGTCAGCACTAGCCAGTGGTATCCTACTCCACATTCATACGGCGTCCACCAGACTGCAGAGTTGACGGGAACGTAATAAAGGGATATTGGTTCTTCTAAGAAAACAGCAGAAGTGTTTGATGTGATATTTGATATAGAGTTTTATATAATCACAAGGGCATACATACATACACATATACATACACATACACATACACATACACATACACATACGCACGCACGCACACATACATACACACATACATATTTATATTCCTTCCTGCGTTTGAGTTTCATATATATTAGCTAAGGTGTACAAATGTTGTTTTGTTCATGGTAAATGTCTACCTTTTGCGAATTCAGATGTCTGTTCATTGTGCAAATATTGAATGCTAATGTGTCATACATGTCAAATGTCACCGAAAACCGACTTCCATACCCGTTGCAATCCCCAGCCTATTGGTAGAGACGCATTACTGCAATGCGTGGTGAGCAGAGCACGTTGAGGCAACTAGGAATCTGCATCAGTACTGCAGTCGTCGTTCGTAAAATATTTTTAAAAAGAACCATCAAAGGATGATCGAATTTCAAAACTATGAGAGCCATTTCTTTTACAAGAAGGAGTGGGTGAGTCAGGTAACCATTAGGTGTTGTTCAAAATGGTTTTCAGTTAAAACTTGCTACATCGGTTTAATGGTGGGGAAGGTTAGCAATATAAACCAGTAACCTCTCGACATCAAGATGTGAATTTGTAGATCCACCTATGAATGGGGAGATTCTGCGAACTATTAAAACAATGTTTCAGGGCATTAAGACACCTATCGATGCTGGATTAATCCTTCATGGACCTGAATATGAAACAAATGAGGTGGTTTTAGTAGCCTCTTTTATTTCGCGATCAGGTGGACCGAATGATTATTTGACGATTACTGAACTGCAACAGATAATCGATATACAGAAGCCAAGGTTCAACGCCATGGCTAAATTCCTGTGTTTCAATTTCACCAGCTCTAATTCCGTTTCAAATGTCAGTTTTCTTTTGGTGAAGTACTGAAGGATGTTTGGAGTCTGTTTTGGTACTCAGTACAATTGAAAGCGTCCCACAGAAGTAGCGTTGTTTAACGACGCACTCAGGAATAGTCCAGCTTTATGGCAGCAATCTGTAAACCGTAACCACGTCTGGAGCAGTCAATCCAGTGGTCAATAGCATGAGCATCGATCTACGCAGTTGGGACACAATGATATGTATGAACCAAGTCAGCAAGCCTGACCTCCCGATCCCGTTAGTTGCCTCTTACGACATGCATTGGGTTGCTGAAGACCAATTCTAACCCAGATCTTCACGGATCAAAAGCGTTGAATTTGTAATTACATGTATTAGAATGTTTTAGTAATTCTGCGTTAGACGGACTGTGATCTTGTATAATAGAACCACTTCTTGACATTCGTTTTCATTTGATTTGACAGTATCACATTCCCTTTGGAAAAATATCAGTGTGTTAAGTAGCGGTCGCTCTCTTCCCGTGGTACCATTAAAAATGAAAAAAGGTCAGTAAATGGCAAATGCGCACTAACGGTTCTCCATAACGGCCGTAAAGACCTTCAGATTGTTACTAAAGCTTTGGGGAGTGTTGCCGTCAAAGAATAAGTATCAGGATTCGTGCTCGGCTGAAAAGCCACCATTAATTCAGACAAAAAACAAGAGCAAATTATTGTTCTTAAAATCATGTCAGCTGAAGACAGTCATATGGGTACGGTATTTATTTTTTATACAACTCACATTTAATTACAAACGTGATTTAATTAACTTCATTATTTGCATAAGCCGTTCCAGATCACAGCAACTATCTTCTTGCATGGGATCGTTTTATGTACAGTAACTCTTCTAATTACTTAAAACCCAAGCAACATTCGTTGACTGTAAGCAATTTCAACATAACTATAGAAACATATTAACATTTATCATACATTATTGATAAATATATTGTCATATTGGTACGCGCAGGAGGGACAACAAAATATAGTCCTGAGTGCTGCAAATCCCTGGTTCCCAAAGTTAATGCTTAGAACTAGTAATGTTGACCCTGCACCTATTTGATTGGGAGTATCAGCACTAAGATGTACTGACAGCAGCTACAATCCTCTCACGAAATGGCCATCTGGTGGTATCTCCCTGTCTTAGAGGCAATGAGCGATAAGCTTTATGAACCTGTTCCACTGTGTGTTGAGATTAGTCTGAATGTTCTTATACAGATATATGGGGTTCGTCATGTGAGTACAGCATGTGTCAAAGTGTCCTGAGTGGATGATCTGATTGATCGTCATTAGCTCCAAAGGTCGTTGTCCTGAAACGGTCATCGACCACATACAAGGACTCTGTGTTTCTGCCCTGGTTCATGTGATGGTCACTGGTTTCGTAAACGCACGTTGTATTATAAATGCGATAATCTTGAATATTTAGTTAACCCCCCAAGTTCACCGATACCCCAGTGACAACTGTTTAAGTGTACCCAGACCAACGTGATCGACGTAAGGGTTACGGAGTGACTGGTTGAGTTGCTTATCGTCTCCTTGATCATGATCAATAACTCACTTCAATGATTGTGGTGATTTTGCTTTAGAGGATTTCCACAGAAACAGAAAACACAATAGGTCGGATTGACACACCCGGGGACTCAGCTGACAGCAAAATATTATACTGGATCACCGGATTGTCTGGCCCTGATTGATTTTGACATACCGAGGTCATTTAGCTGGAATATTGTTAAATGCGATATCAACCAGTTATAATAATAATGTATAATAATAATAATAATAATAATAATAAAAGTATCGGTCCTGCAGATTAATGCGTAAGGAAAGTTCACGATGACGGATGTCGAATACATTCGCCGTTAATAAACCCGGGCACGGGTATTGTGCAATACAGACCAAGAATAATTAAAGGGTGGAATGTGGAATTCAATAAAATTAATGTCATCCAATCTCTTCATTAGAGTCGTGGTTATACACAATGAATTGTGCAATGTCTGTTTGTTTAGATACCAAAGGTCGAAGATGAAGTAAATTAATGAATTGTCTGTCCAGAATCGATTATTTACAGATTGCCGTCATATTGCTGGAAAATTGCTGAGTGCGGCGTTAAACAACAAACAGGATACAAACTGCTGTGAAACATACACTGTGATGTTGGCAAGTTGAGTCATACCAACATTCATGAAATAATGATTAGACTGTGACGAAAGACAACCCTGACGGTGACTCTCCGAGTCTGATCCTCCCACTGAAAACCCCCTGGTGGATCTGGGATGGAATTGGACGGCAGCAACCAATGCTTGCCCACCGACGCGACTAATTAGATGGGTGGTCTGATTCAGTGGTTTTGGGTAATTGTGTTGTTTCGTTGAACGTTAGTCATATATTCTTAATGGAGAAACTGTATGATAACGCAGTACCGTAAAATTAGAAAATTAGGCTTAACCTTTCAGGCAACACTAGGGGCTGAACATCATACGAATGCAGTATGCGAGGTTGCTTACTACCAATTACGAAATATTAGTCTTGTCATGCGGTATGGCGGCATTGCGGCAACCAAGACACTTATCCATGCTTTTGCGACATCTCGGCTGGATTACTATAATTCACTGCTGTATGGATCGAACCAACCATGCTTGAGCAAACTTCAGAAGGTACAAAACCGTATATGACCTGCGCTGGCTTCCAATTCGCAGTCGAATTGTTTACAAATGACTGATGTTCGTGTTTAAAGCTCGTCACGGTGTAGCCCCTCTGTATCTTGAACAGCTTATAACGAGATACCATCCGCAAAGTACGCTGCGGTCAGATATTTCAAACTGAGCTGAAGACCCTCTTATTAAAACCAGCCTATGACCTGTAAACTATCATGATAAGAATATTATACATAGCTGAGTGATACATGTGACCTTGATCCTTCCGCGCGCAATAAGGCGAAAAGCTTTATGCATGCCCCAATAAGGCGAATGGCTTTATGCATGCCCCAATAAGGCGAATAGCTTTATGCATGCCCCAATAAGGCGAATAGCTTTATGCATGCCCCAATAAGGCGAATGGATTTATGCATGCCCCAAATCATTTACGCCACAACCTTATGGACATATTTCTCAGAATTTAACCCAAAGAGTGAATATTTCTGTTATTTCAGTCAGTGAGTGAACATGGTTTTACGCCGCTTTTAGCAATATTTCAGCAATATCACGTTGACACCAGAAACGGGTCTTCACACACAAAGGTTTATTTAACCTGGGCAATCAATGGCTGGCCTCTCGGCGAATGATCATGATCAGATTATGATTTACACGCCTTAATGCATGCCACAAATCACATACGCCGCAATGTCATGGACATATTTCTTAGAATTTTACCCAAAGAGTGAATATTTCTGTTGTTTCTGTTGTAATCATGATAAGAATATTATACATAGCTGAGTGATATCTGTGACCTTGATCCTTCCTCGCGCAATAACGCGAATAGCTTCATGCATGCCCCAATAAAGCGAATAGCTTTATGCATGCTCCAATAAGGCGAATAGCTTTATGCATGCCCCAATAAGGCGAATAGCCTTATGCATGCCCCAAATCATTTACGCCACAACTATATGGACATATTTCTCAGAATTTAACCCAAAGAGTGAATATTTCTGTTATTTCAGTCAGTGAGTGAACATGGTTTTACGCCGCTTTTAGCAATATTTCAGCAATATCACGTTGACACCAGAAACGGGCTTCACACATTGTACCCATGTGGGCAATCAAACTGGGCCTTCGGCGTGACGACTGACCGCTTTAACCACTGGGCTACCCCACTACCCCTAGCTCAACATGAAACATTATTTCAGTTGTAGATTATCATGATACATAGCTGAGTGATATATGTGACCTTGATCCTTCCGCGCGCAAGAAGGCGTATAGCTTAAATCATGTGAAGCGTTCGAGTTTCGAGTTTCGGAAATCCACTGAATATTGACCATTTGTAACCACTTGCACCTTTCCATAACCTACGTGGAGATTCGTCCCCCAGCCGATGAAAGATTTGTGCTAAACCAACGCTAAACCAACAAGAATAAAGACTAGTATGATTTTAGTTCTTCGGTCAAAGTGTCTTGTTGCTAACAATATACCAAAGATACTGTTAATAGTTTTCAACGATACCGTTTTAAATATCATCAGCAATATATACCATACTTAGGGGAAAATACGTAAATGATTACATGAAATGTTGGAGCTCGTCTCTGAAGGTGACAATGCGTTCAGTTATGCCCGTTTGCGCTTAGACGGAACCCAGTCCTAGTAGATTGCCAGAAGGGGCACAGCCTGTCCCGAATCAACATGGCGGTATCATGGTGTTGCCCTGACGACCTGACATCGACCCCATGTAATTTTGTTCTTCAAACAGACTGGGAGGTTACAATGTTAAGGGTCAGTCTACTTATATAGTTGTGTCCCGCCAGATGATCAAGTTAAGTTGTTAGTTTGATGACGATAACTTGAGGAATCCCCCAAACTGTCCGAACTGAATACCGGATCTACAGTGGTGACAATTAGAATTAGTCAGTCGGCAAACCCGTGACATATCACGGTGTATTAAAAATTATGAACTCTCGTCTTTTCTCAAAGAGCAAATTTGACTTCATACATCACGAATGTTGCATATGTTCACCAAACATTTACCGTTTTGCAAGATTCGCTTCACAGCATCTGATCTGATCTGCCTCTTCTCAAGCAACTCCGTTAATATATATGTACGGGCATGTTCATGAATACTTGTGATGTAATAGCATCATTTAATGTTGTGTAGCCATTAATGGTTGATCTGTAAATATCACCATCTACAGAAGAATAACGGGTAGTCTTGTTTAACAATGCAATGTGATATTAATATGGCGACTGCCTATAAACAGACCAGGCAATCCGTGTTGCTTCTTACTGCAATCACTGGTAGCTGGACGCCAGTTCCAACTCGGGTAATTACAGTGATGAGGGATCAGATGGTTTTCAATGACACAGCAAAGAATGGAATGCGAGTCAACTAAACTTGCCTGTTTTACCATTCCATCACTAGTGCAGCCATAAAGTAGGCACATCTGTTGTTGGGAGACATATCCTGGACGCATCTAATGACATTTATTAAGATTATTAAAGCTGGATCCCCTGGAATATGGCTAGATGTATAGAGAAAGTTGACCATTGGAAAGTTGAAGTCATCCCTCGTGCAGTCATGTTGAGAGTTATATGTCACTTTGAATCAATGTGAATAAATCTACATATGAAACAGACATGGCGACCTTTTCTATTTGTAGGTCAGGTGAGTTAATCGGAGAAAGGGAATTGGCTATTTGGCCATTGTTGAAAGACTTTCGATCATTGATATGCCTGAAGCTTGAGTTGAACTTCTTGGCCAGATTCTCGTGTTTTCATTATTCGTGTGGAAATTAATTAACGTTGCATGTGCATAAAGAAACAAATCAGCCAGAATCAATGCTCGTGGTGATGCGTTCGTCTTGCCCTAATGTCTTAAAACAGATTTTACCAATGACGCAGTACAAAATTTCACATAGTTTTCTCGATAACCTATAGATGGCATTTAGGTTCATATTTGGCAAATTGTCGTAAATCTCTGAAGATATGTAACCATACTGTATATATGGTCACCATGCTAGATTTCCCTGATGTTCGTTGTGTGGGATATGTTGATAGTGTACAAAAATGAGAAAACAAACGTTTTAACAGGAATGGAAAATAGTTCTTTTCTGAGATTTGCAATTGAAAGATAAAACGTGGTAAGAATTTCTCTTGTGATTATACATTCTGTGAATACGAATTCCTTGATTATGGACCGTTCATGGCTCGAGGGGGGGATGAAAATTATGTACAAAGGTAAGTTGCCCCGCTGCATGTCATACACAAAATCAATGACCCCCTCCCATATTTTGTAAGCATAATTTATAAGTATTATTATGTACATAATTGCTGACTCACCTACCTCCCAAGAACAAAATAGGTGACCCTCTCCCTTTAAATCATCATCATCACACACACACAATTATGAACGGTCCCTTATATGGTTAATCTTTGAGACATGGGTTTGGTGTACATTGCTGGACCAAACAATATGTCTTTCGCTGTCCAGATTGTATGAAGCTTTTAGTATAAAGAGGATTTACCATGCAAGTTTGCATGATTTGCCCTTAGTTAACATATATACTGACCTTGCTAGAACCGTTGGCTGTGAAGGGTCTGTTTGTAAGATGAGTTCTAAAGTTGAAAGACGTTACTTGGTATAAGGCGAGTATAGCTTGCTTGATTGTTGTTTAACGCCATACAGAGCACGAATCCATCTGGAATATTATCATATGCGACTGTCAGTACATAAATATTATTTCTCATCCTGTTCCATCTTCGATGAATAAAAATATTTAAATATCCGTGGTATTTTACTAACCATAGCAGAATAGCATCACTGCTTGATGCAATGCCTCTGTCGTTATGTATTGCCTACACGAAGCTTTGTTGACTCGAGGGACCTCTTACGTTGCTTTAAGATAAACGGTTTCAATCCGGTCGACTTAGTAAAATGTTGCTTTACTTCAATAACAGATACGTGTCACGCGAACAGCCATCTTCTCTTTTCATGATAGTCATTATTGCAAAACATTTTATCTCGAATACAGGCGAGTCAAATACCATACATTATTCATAAAGGACTATTTTGTATCTAAGTCGTAAATTGTAGACAATGAACCACACTGAAATATAGACTGTCGTGTCATAAATAAACCATTTTTTAACCTTTTCATGTCTGAAAACAGTTATAGAGATCCAGAAAGTCTACTTTGCCTTTTTCATGCCGTTAGTATAATAGAAATGGGCATACATGCAGTGGTGACCTTTGAAAATTGTTTTTACAATGCCTTTGTTGATATTGACAATATTTCATATGTACCCACCTTCAGCAAGGTGGGGATGTTCATGTTCAACGATTGCATAAAGCCACTGACAATGTTCTCAGATATCAGACTGAGTATATCTCGATACCAGTATTTCTCCTGGTCCATTACACCCGTGAATATGTATGCTTCAATTGGTTTTCAGCAACCCATGCGCCATAAGATGTGGCTAACGGAATAAGGTGGCCAGACTGGCGGACTTGGTTGAAACATATCCTAATTGCACAGATCGATGTTCATGATGCCAGTCACTGGACTCTCTGGTCCAGACTCGATTATTTAGACACCGTCATGTGCTGAGTGCGGCGTTAAACAACAAGCAAAAAATAAAAGAAAAAATCTCGTCCCTTAATGGATGGATCACCGTGCGCGTGATGTGACGGGATGTTAAAAGATTGTACTTGTTGTTACACCGCCTGATGCTCGGCTCGTAGTCTGTACACTATTGTCCGAGTAGGTCATGCTTTTTAAATTCCGACGGTGGGGTAGCTTAGTGGTTGAAGCGTTCGCTCCGCACACGAAGGACCGTGTTCGATTCCCCACATGGGTACAATGTGTGAAGCCATTATATTACTGGAATATTGCTAAAGGCGGAGTAAAACCCAACTCACAATTTCGACATTGTATATGAGTTGGATGACACTGTAAATCGGAATGGGTCCGGACTAGCAGTCCCAAAACACACGCCCGCACGTACGGACCCTCATACACATGTCAGATTTAGTACAATAATCCTTAACGGGCCTCTTCACACTATTCCAGCTCATCTCACAAAATCCCAAACAGGGACGATAGGAGCACCAAAGTATACATCGAAAAAAAGTATTTTGAAGTTTTTAATATGGACAATGTACATTCGATCATTGTAGGTGAATAGACAACAATAAGAAATGGTTTAACGAACTTAAAAGTCACCACTAATAATAGTTCATAATAACTGTGGTTACTTATGAGCATTTCGACTAAAATGTACAGCATGTTTCTGGGACCGAAAACAAGTTCGTTATATCCGTAAGTTCGTTATAAACGTGGTTTGCTGCATTTTTTTTTTTGCATTTGTTTGTTAAGTGGCAAACTTTTACGAGTTCCGTCAGTAAATGAAATCCAACGTCAGGATCAAGAATTTTGTGTACTAGCTGGGGACCTTTAATGGTTTAGCTTTAACTTCCAGTTGTAGATCTGGCTCCGGAACCACCTGTAACTCACCATTGGATTGAGTGAGAGTGTCGGCCGTAACCTCACCAGCTGTACACGAGAGGAGGTGGACAATGGTTCGGTTGGAGTAAGAAGCAAACTAAAAAGGGTACTTTTGAAAAAAAAGGTCTGAAGAAAATGGACCCGTGAAGATCCAGGGTAGAATAGGTCTTCAGCAACCCATGCTTGCTGCAAAAGGCGACTATGCTTGTCGTAAGAGGCGACTATAGGGATTGGGTGGTCAGGCTCGCTGACTTGGTTGACACATGTCATCGGTTCCCAATTGCACAGATCGATGCTCATGTTGTTGATCACTGGATTGTCTGGCCCAGACTCGATTATTTACAGACCGCCGCCATATAGGTGGAATATTGCTGAGTGCGGCGTAAAACTAAACTCACTCACTCAAGAAAATGGCTATTATTTGCGGCTAGAATAATATATGTATGCTTTTTAATTAAACAGAGAATTGATAACAAAACACACACACATCCTAAAATCATATGGTTGGTCCCTCAGAACGACATATCATGATGTGGAGCAGTATTGTTTTTGTGTGATCAAATGTTAACCGCTTGTCTCATTCTCCACGTTTTTACAAATTTGATGGTAATTGCGTCTGACATGCAGATTTATCGCGTTAGTCAATGTGTATGGAGCCAGATATTAGAATGTACAATTTCAAAGCAAGCTGGTCAAAGAATCTAACATCGACACAATTTGTTTTCTTCAGTATTTCCAGCCAGACAGTGGGCGCGAAACCGATTTGATGTCTGATGCAGGAAGATGTTGAGACTATTAACATGTTTTATGTATACCCCACGTTTTGCTTCTAGCGTTGTGCAGTAGATGTATAACCTTTATCGCCTGGATGTTGATCATCCCCAACAATGACTTTGTCAAACTTAAATATAGATAAGTCTAGGAGGTATCAGATATGTTCAAAGGTTGAGGCTGTCCATGTTTCCAACCAGCAAATTTGAATCAATTAAAATGAACATTCTTCGTAAACTGCCAGACAAAAGAAAGTTGTCACGTGAAAATTAGAACGGACAAACACTACAAACATAAAGAAAACGTCACCAGGATGAATAAAAGTCGCCGAAACGCAGTCAATACACCCGTATCAGATACCCCACCATTTCGTGTTTGGTTCACGTTTAGCCACCATCAAGCGTAGGTGTAGTTTTTGTTTTGCCTGGTACTTTACATGAACGACTATGTTTCAAGCGAAGTCAGTGTAACCCCTCTTATAACGAGATACGGGATCGTGTGTCTCAGCCAATAGCAACTTATAAGAAAACAATAGGAAAAGATGCAAGGTGAGATGTAGTTCTACAGATACGTATCAAAATGTCAAAGTCGTTTGATTAAGTACAGAAAGGACCAATTGAAAGTTGGCTACATTATTAAAAGGTTCTGTGTCATAAGAATCTCTTTACATCGGAACCGTTGGGTAGGACATTCTGAAATACAAGCTGGCGCCGTCTTATTTTCTACGCCAAGATGCTGCGTGAACATTTCACACAATTAAAGCAAATCTGTTTTACAGATACATTATGAAATAAGTAAATAAACACACAAGATAAAGATATATTTAATATTCAAACTCACTTTTTACGTAGCAATTACAGAAGCTGATAACATCAAAGGATAACAGGCTTTATTGTAAACGTTAGTGTTTTACTCACGTAATACTGCATTCTGTATTCTGAATTCAAAACTAGGATGAAATCAAAGACTTAATTTTTCAAATAAGTTTGCGTCATTTATTCAGACCGGGATTCTTGTTATTCAATAATTAGTACATGTATTCAACACATGCTCCAGCTCCAATTACATTATAAGTTGTATGCTTTTCTCGAGGGTAATACGGTCTGATATACGCATCTCTATAGCAGTGTCACCCGAGCCGGTATTACCCGAGGGAGACGTTTACAACGTATTTATCTTACCGCCATGTTGAATGTACAAAATATCATTATATTTTATTTTAAAGATCGATAATCTCGCTACCGACTATATGACATGTAAGATATTCTGACAAACTTAAAACTGCTATAAAATGGTTAATTATGTTTAAATTGAGTGTGCAAACGATGCAATGTATAAAATAGTTTAAATACAGTAAAAGTCGGTAAAATAAATGTGTCTATAGCGAACTCAAAAAGAGCTAAACGAACGGATTTCGAACTCCGTGCACTGCCTGCGTCATATTGTGACGTCATACGGTTGTTAGCGGTACAGTTTCTCGGCGGAGGGCTTGGCGGTTACCGTGGCAGCGGGTAATATTTTCTTCAGTTGTCACCCTCCTGGGAGGCGTGACACGGAAACTTGTTAAAGCGTCATTGACCAATGAAATTAAAGTATTTACATGAAGCTAAGATAAGGCGTGATGTCACTAGAGAGACGCCAGTTGAGATTCAAGATAAGAAATGGTTCTCTGCAACCTCACAGGGATCTTACGACAACCAACCATTGGATAACAGACGACTAACCAGATCGGGAGATCAGGCTCGCTGACTAAGTTGATGCATGTCATCTCAACTGTTTAATCCCCATGGAAGAAAAAAAATAATTCTTAGGATTTCTGTTGTTGGAATATATATGTTATATACCCAGAAATGGGATGCGCACATTGTAATCATATCGGGAATTGAACCCTGTGCTACCGCATGTCGAATGACCGTGTTAACCATTGTGCTTCCCCATCGCCCCATCTGATGATAGTAGTGAGTGAATGAGTTTGGTTCAACGCCTCTTCGAACACCATTAGTTATGTGTCACCGCTTGTCAGCTTGACGTGAGGGGCGGTGGGGTAGCCTAGTGGTTAGAGCGTTTGATCGCCACGCCGAAGGGAACAATGTGTGGAGCCCATTTCTGGTGTCCCCCGTCGTGATATTGCTGGAATATTGCTAAAAGAGGAGTAAAACTAAACTCACTCAGGAACGCCCACGATGATGCATCATGCCCTTGACGTTCACACCTTCGTGAAATGACGAAAACGGATACTATGGCGTTGACAAAACCTGGGCACGTGATCAGGCCGAATTTGCGATCCCAATCAAGCAAAATCTTTCCATAATCATGAATATGTGGTTAAAAGTCCATTGTACAGTTCACATTCTAACATGTGTTTCATGAATCCATATATATCACATACAGTAGTTTGTTTGGTTGTTAACGCTGCATTCAGCAATATTCCAGCTACGAGTATGGACCAGATAATCCAGTGATCAATATCATGAGCATCGATCTCCACAAGTGGGATACGATGGTATTTGTCAACCAAGTCATCGAGCCTGACCACCCGATCCTGTTAGGCGCCTCTGGATTGATGCGCATGGATTGCCAATGGATTGTATGGTCCAGACTTGGAATATCTACAGACCACCGCCATGAAGCTGAAATATTGCTGAGTGCGGCGTTAAACAACACACCAACTAAACTATAGTTTAACAGACATAAGCAAATAGCTGGCCATGCTGTTACTAATGTTGTCAGTGTTTGCAGTTCCAGCCTGGTTTTAGACAACCCTAATAACATCGGAATATTTTAACATCATGAAAGCGTCTGGATCCCAATATGACGCTAGATATCCTATTGAAGTCTCAGGGCAATGCCTTCAACCAGAGGGTTCCTTGCGCTAAACATGTTTACAAACACCAGACATTGAATACTTGATACTAGTCACCACCCAGGACTACCTGATTAGCTTAAGGAATATAATCTGCGCACATGAGAAATCAGTGAGTGAGTGAGTTTAGTTTTACGCCGCACTTAGCAATATTCCAGCTATATGGCGGCAGTCTGTAAATAATCGAGTCTGGACCAGACAATCAAGTGATCAACAGCATCAGAATCGATTTGCGCAATTGGGAAGCGATGACATGTGTCAAATTAGTCAGCCAGCCTGACCACCCAATCCGGTTAGTCGCCTCTTACGTCAAACATGGGTTACTGAAGGTTCATTCTAACCCGGATCTTCACGAGTTCCATGAGAAATGAAGCAGCGTTTATCGGGATTAAGGCAATCCATTCATTGAGCACCGCGAGGGGCAGGTCATTCATTGTCTCGCTGAGGTCACGGACAGGACAAGTTTCATGTGTACGAGGGGTCGCCGATCACCTTCTATGACGTTATTCATATCACACGGCGTCATCTATCGTGTCATGACGTCCGAAAATGATTTTATGGAACATTGAAAGATCAGTATTTTTATAAGTCGATGGTATTCGACATTAGATACTATATACTCTGGCATATCTGAACACATAATGGTTATCACCTATAGAGCTCATACAGAATGTGAAACAATAAAAAGCGCGTCCCTTTCGAGTTGTCATGACAACGTGCAAGTCGCCTTCAGACACGGACACAAAATAACTTTAATCACTATAATAGCAGATATTGACGTTCACAGTACTAGAAAGTCTCTCACGATAATTGCCAGTTTTATCATCGCGAAGTAGTGATTAAAAGTAGTGATACACTGATATTTACAAAAATTCTCACGAACATGTCTATGACATTTAATGGAAACCAGGATGTTATCAAATATTAAAGGTTAAAGATACGCCTTCTCCGTTTTTAGATTACATAGGATCGCCTCTCATTCGTTCCCATTGTGTGATCCTGTTCACGTCATCGGTTCTTCAATATTTTAGTAAAATGAAAACGAGAAGTAATTAAGAGCAAATGGGTTGGATATTACCCCGCTTGAAGAAATATTCATGCCACATCTCGCCGAGAGACATGATAAATGTCACACATTACATCATTGCAGAGATTGCATCCTGAAAGTCATCACCGCGGTGCCATGGTTAGGTTCCCAGTGCCAAGGATCACATGCAAGGCAGAATTAGAAATGAGCCACACCACCAGTTAACTACACACTTGCTGGTTCTGTAAAGCACCAGTCATTTTATATGATGAAATAATACTTATTTGACGAACCATATTTCCATCGCCACATCTACTACAACTATATCCTGCTCATTTTAAGGCCATTCAACCATGACCCTTCTGACGTATCAAATATATATTTGTCATTTATTTAAAGAAAACTTAGGTAAAGCAATATGCCTTACAAGTGCTGTCTAAATTGAAATCACAGGCAGCATGTCTATTTCACTGTTCGTAAAGTATATAACATAACATTTCATCATGCTCGTTCGAGTTAGCGTCTCGTAGGTATTACAGCAGAGGACTTGACAACTTTATATCAAATGTCGAAGATGAAACAAAGATTTCCCAAGTCTATATTCAATAAAAGGTTTCGGAGGTCACATGTTTTGGCCGTCAATGTCGCATACTGACACACATCACATATTTAATGATTCGATCAATCCATGTTCTCGTAGGCCGTCTTATACTGTGTGCTCTGGCTTCTCCTCTCATAGCACATTTTCTCGTGTTCACGTTTGTGTGCATTGTTGACTGTTTTATATGTTTGAATGAATAAATATTGCTTACAGCTATTCGCTGAGAGAACCATATACAGACACTATGATTTAACAAACACGAAGGATATCACTCAAGTTTATTTCGATACGCATTTCGAAAACAAGATCAGCATGTGGACGTGACCGAAAGGTATTTTATGTGTGTTCGTTATAACCGTAATTGTTTTTTTCTTTATTTTTCTTTTCATGAAACCAAAGTCTTCCATCATAAACGGTCGTTACATAATGACATATACAAATACATGAACGTAATCAGATATACAACATACCAGGATGTAACATAGTTAGACCTACGAAATATCATAACCGTAATTTACTGTACAAAGAATTGCAGCATGTGCACATTAAAAAATCGTAAAGGTATGATATCAAGGACCATATAAAATAGGATATCAAGGACCATATAAAATAGGATAGCAAGGACCAAATAAAAAAGTATGATATCAAGGACCATATAAATATGATATCAAGGAACATATAAAAGTATGATATCAAGGACCATATAAATAGGATATCAAGGACCATATAAAATAGGATATCAAGGACCATATAAAAGTATGATATCAAGGACCACATAAAATATTTCAAGGACCATATAAAATATGATGTCAAGGCCCATATAAAATATGATATCAAGAACCGAATAAAAGTATGACATCAAGGACTATATAAAATATGATATCAAGGACCATATCAAATATGAGTCATTTACAACAGAAGGAATACAAAACAAACCATTGCGTGCTATATTGTAATAAAGATGCATTTCTGTCAAAAATAATGGAATTTTATTAATATGAACTAGAGTAAAAAGTTGTTTTAAAGTAGCAACATTAGCATATCGACGTGTCAATGCACTACCCACGTTTTTATTTATATTCCCCAATTTTACATATTACCTCCTTGCCGTCTTACATTTGTGTAAGGGAACGTAATGTGAGTTGAACAGTATATTAGAGCTTTAACAGCTTTAGCTTCAGCTTTACTGTTTCCTATCATGCAACATTGCTTGGAAGCTGACAGAAAATAATATTATCGGCTACTGATAACCATGTATATGATCAGATTTCTGTACACCTGAATCCATGCTGACAATCAGTGAAGCTCATTCCAGCTTCCCCGCTGTAATATTGTTTTTACGCTGTATATATGCACATCATCTTCTGTAGTAAGCGCAATATTAATACACTACTGTACATATATACAGCGCTAAGTAAATGTATAAATTATGCATATTTGTATTTGCATGACAGATGGTTTACAATGCCTCATGCAGTGCGAGGCAATGCACTGCATGAGGAGTGGACACGTACAATAACCCTGAAATTGTCATTGGAATATTGATTCTGATCCTAACATGATGTATAAACAAATGTTTATAAACTGCCCAGGCAGACCCGTTATTGATCAAGTCATCTGAAACGTTCATTTTTACTGCACCTTCCTGTCATCTTTTTCGTTTGTTTCCAGCCTTACAATACACCTATTGGTATATTTGTAATCGACTCCTATTTCCCAATAGCCGATACTGTTTGTTTCTATGATAAGTATAATATTCGCAGTATTCCATAAATTGACTGAATCAGTTGGTCATGGTGGGTGTCTTGGCTCAATATGTCTTGTGGTAATCAGACAGCATGCGGACGTCGCTTGAACCCCAGCTCGTTGCCAGCATTAACAATCAAGTTGAATATATTTGGAAAGAAGAGTATGGGATCATAAACAGTTAGATCTTTTTTGGCATGATATTATTTTCTTAGTCTTCACTAAGGGTTGCTGAAGACCAATTCTAACCCAGACCATAATAGGTTGCATTGGAACTATTTAACTAGGAGTTCCCACGGGAGAACATAGTTATTATTATCAAATTCACCCATATTCATTTTGCCATGCTGAAAAATAACTCTTTGATAAAACATACCTCAAGTAGAGTCAATTGCTGTTTCCTCCCTGAAGACAACAGTGTTCAGTTTGTCATAGTATCCAGCACTTTTATGAGTAAATTGAGTGAATAGCTGGTGGTGTTCGTCGGCTAGGACATGTTTACCACTTTCGAGAACGCCCTGTGTCATCACAGATTTATGTTGTTAATTCATATGACTTTCATGGCTATTTTCTTCTTTTCGACATATGGAATCTATTTCTGGTGAAAGACTGGTGATCCTTTGGATTACGTTTTACATTAATTTTACTCCTTGTCTCATCCAACACATTATGGTACTACCAAACTTTCACTCAATAACACATCCACGGATATTTCCATTACAGTTGACGTAAAGTCTGAGTTGGGCATTTTTTATTTGACGATACCGTTTTACATTTCATTACTCGCACAGCAGTAACAGTAATGAAAACAGAATGCTTCATCGTGTGCAAGGCGATAATATTTGCTTCTATTCTAATAATAGATGTTATCGCGTTATCGTTATCGAGGACAACATGAAACATCTAATTCAATTTTTCCCAGCAATTAAACTGCTTCGTGATGAATGGCACAACACTAACGTATCACTAGGAGAGCCCTATTGGCTGTTGCTTCGTTCAGGCGCCATTAAGAGTCTGGAGTTAACGTCTAACGAGTCTGGAGTTCTTGTGGTGTGAGAAGACAGCGAACAGCAACTTGAAGATCTGTGGCTAGTATGTCTAGGTTCAAAAGATGGTACCGACTTCAGTCGTTGTCAATAACGTGAAATGTTTCTACATAAACATATTGACTAAACCGGACTGCTTTATAATCCGGACAGACGAGTCCGACCCAGGCTAGTCCGTAATAGACAGATTCCACTGTACGTGCATCGACATACAACTTTGGGGGGTCCCTCGCCATGTTATTGCTGTTATACTGCTGAAAGTGGCGTAAAACAATCCTCACTCTCAATTATCATAATTACAGGACGATATGAATCTAACACAAGTTTGTCGGAAATACATAGTAGCATTATCCTGAACGATATTTGGTTTTGTTTAATAGTTTTGTATGACATACGTTTAAATAAGGAAGGATAACAATTATATGGATGAACAACTTCTTTAATTGAAGTGCAGTGTTCATTCATTTATAGTTATCCTTCCTTACTGCTCCAACTTGTAAATGCCTCTCAAAGACGTTAACGTTTAAGTAATATTGTTTCTGACGGCATATACAGTGAAAGTAACAAAGTTAAAAAGATATTTTGAGTTGTTATAATACTGCTTTAAAACACATTTAAAGTTTAGTAATATTGTTTTAAAAGAATCAAACAGACTGTGTTAAGTTACTTTTGTTCTAAATTGTACATCGGGTTAAACTGATAGTGTTAAAGCCTATAAAGGCATATGGCAACGGTATATAGTGTTTAAAATATAGTGGTTTCAGCAATTGTTAAAAAACCATTTCTGGTGTCCCCACGCCGTGATATAAGCGGCGTAAAACAAAAAGCTTACTCACTCACTCACTTTGTTAAAATAGTGCCTTAATGGAAATATCCAATTCGCGAAATTTCACTTTACTGTAAGACTACGTTACAATTCCTGATATGTTCAAGTCAGTAAAGATTAAACCAACTTGAAGCATGAGGCTGTCTTTCGTATGTCAGTGTGAAAGACGGCTAAGCTTTAGTACGTCAGACCCGGGTTCGATGCCTACATAGGTACTCCTTTTGAAGTCTCTGTATCCTCAGTACCCGTGAAGATCCGGGTTAGAATATTGATCTTTAGTGACCCATGCTTGTCGTAAGAGGCAACTGACGGGATCGGGTGGTCAGGCTCGCTGACGTGGTTGACACATGTCATCGGTTCCCAATTGTGCAGATCGATGCTTATGCTGTTCATCATTGGATTGTCTGGTCCAGATTCGATATAGCCATATAGTGCGGCGTAAAACTAACCTCACTCACTGTATCCTCAGCCCCAAGATATCTAACTGCCAACGTGTCCGTGACATAACAAAAAAACATGGACAATAAGCGGGATAGGTCCCCAGTACTTCATCGCCAGTCGGTTCCCAATTGCGCAGATCGATGCTCATGCTGTTGATCACTGGATTGTCTGGTCCAGACTCGATTATTTACAGACCGCCGCCATATAGCTAGAATATTGCTGAGTGCGGCGTAAAACTAAACTCACTCACTCATCGCCAGTCAAAATGGATCGGGTGGTCAGATTTGTTCTTTATGCTGACTGAGTGTAGTTGTCGTTGATTGACAGATAAGTGTGTGTGTAATAGTCGTTGATCGACAAAGAAGGTTGCTCATTTCAATCACAGGTTCGTCTGGTGGGGATTCTGTTTGTCAAAATGGATCGGGTATCAGATATTTTGTTCAGACTGATTGCAATGGTAGTTGACCGACACAGAAGAAAGTTGCTAGAAATAGAGGTTGACGAACGTTTGCTCGTAATATTTGTTAATCGACAAAAAGAAGGTAGCTGATAGCAGCAGTTGACCGACACTGAAGACCGTTGCTTTTAGTAGTAACTGACCGACAGAAAATATTGTTGCTCATAATAGTAGTTGATCAACAGAGGCGGCTGCTAGTGATATATCTTTATCGACAAGACGAAGGCTGTTCGTAACAGCAGTTGATCATTGCAGAAGAAGGTTGCTCGCATTGATCACTGTTTTTACTGGTCCTGACTCCGCCTATCTTGTATCACATGGCACATTTTGTGTCATCACAACCCGATGTCGTGAACGTAGATAATTACAACAGCTAGAGGCTGGGGCTCCTAACTTCCTGATACTACACCTATGGTTAGGCAGAGTGGCGTGTGAGTCATCCACATGTTTGGAACCATGATGACGTAATTACCGCTAATGGAAAACCTATAAACGCACAGCAATAAGTACTGAAGTCGTAGCACTGCCATGGGTGGAAACATTAATCTCAGTGTACAAACAGTCGACTCACGGTAATTTGAAATCGAGTTAGCGAGCCAACAACGTGTCTACTTGTCAAGGCAAACATAACGGTTCGACACAAGCAAAATATCATTTGAAAGGATGGACCGACGTGCATGCAGTGTGTGTTTGTATGTGGTGTGTGTGTCTGTGCGTGATAGTGATATCTAACTGACCTACTCTCAAACCACAGTCCTGTGAGAACATTAAGATCAGGAAATCTTCATCTTCTGGAGATACCAAAACACCATCTGAAGTCATTTGGCTGCCGCTCTTTCAGCTATGCTGCTCCTTCTCTCTGGAACTCTATTCCCCATGATATCAGACTGTCACCAACCCTAGACAACTTCAAATCTCATTTAAAGACATGATCCTTTTCCGAAAATACTATCACTGCTAGATTTCTGTGTTCCTACTCATTTTAAATACCGTGTATATACTCATCATAGCGCTTAGAGCAGACACTTAGGGCCTGTTCGATTATTGCGAAACTGGTTTTGGTTTCTGAAACTGGTTTCTCTTGTTATAAACGAGTGTCCAGTTTCGGATACATGGTTTCAAAGTGAAACTAGTTTCTAGTTTTATAAACGAGTGGATGATTTCACCATCCGGTTTCAAAATGGATACAAAAAATGTCTCAGCTACTATATATGTGGAAGGAATTGGATGACAGCATTGCCGAAGGTAATATTTTTTTTCATTTTATCAGGGAATGAACAAATAATAAGAGATGAGATGCTTTTGGAGGTAAATATTTGCGTATATGTAATTATACTGTAACAAGCAATTATATGTATACAAGTTACATAAAATAGTCATGTTCAATAGACTGGGGTTTTAAATAATATTTTCCTAGTTCTCAGTTGAGTTTTATCATTGTTTTGGTTACAGAAACTGCTGCTCTATTTTGCCACCAAGATCAGCTGAACTTCGTTTCCGCCATGTTTGTTGTGAGGGAACGCGAAACCGAAACTGGGAAACCTGCCTCGAAGTTTCAGAAGCCAGTTTTAGGTTTCGACATAATCGAGTGCCTGGTTTTCCAGAAACCAAAACCGGTTTAGCATATGGAATAGGCCCTTAGTGCCTGGAGTATTTTAGCGCTCTATAAATTCACTAATATTTAATTATTATTATAGTGTTACTTACAAGTGGTAAAGCTAGGTTTCCATGTGTACGTATTGTCTGCGTGAATGCGTGGTGCGTAGTGCTTAGTGCGTACTACATGTGCGTAGTGTCCAACGCCATGTGTACGAGTATAAAGGCTATGTGGTGTGTTAAATCAAGTCCTTCCTGTCCTGGAGATCGTTCTGATCACAATTGCTGTCCACAATGCCACCTTGTTTCTCAAAGAACACTAGAGAACTAACAGACATAGCAGAGGATGTGATTATTGCAGGTTTATTGTACTGGTATGTGAAAACACGAAGGCCCCGGTGGTGGGTGCGTGAAGTCCTGATACAAAGAAGGAGGGTTCAATTAACTGTTCAGTATCCTGGGTACCGAATTCCTTGGCATTTTGCAACATGTGTGCACATTGAAAACCACGTGACATTGGGAAAACCCCTTGGGAATCCCTACTTTCGGCCTCCGTAAAGCTGCGATATGCGTATTCGGACACTTTTTGAGCGTAAGCAAATTCACGCACTACGCACTACGTATCACACATAACGTTTTACGCGTGCATGGAAACCGCCATTACTATTTTAGTATAAAGTGTTGTATACGCATTATGGACTACGCATTACGCACTGCGCGCACATGGAATCCCGGCCCTCACCCCCCAAAACAAACCCGAAAAAAAATTAAAAAAAAAAAAAATCCCCCAACAAGTGATGCATGAATGATTTTTCAATCATGTCTGAGCCCTTTAACTGTGTATTGAGCGTGGGTCGACTGCAAAACCAGTGTCTAGTTGTCAAGGATACCGTAGTTCTATTCTTGTTATCAACAGTTTAATGATGACACATGACAAAAGCGGGCTCAAAGTGACTTGTTATCCACGTTTGTCCTGCGGAGTTAATTCAGATAAATTGACTGACATTCAATAGATTTGGAATAAAAGAGACAAAACCCTTTCTATAATCACAAGATTAAGCCCGGTTTCATCATTAGTCATGCTGGTGCCTTTTCTTCGAAAAAAAAGGTCATCGTATCCCGATAGTCATTATAAACACATATAAAGGTCAAGGACACAGATGGCTCGAGTAAAAACATCGCATCTCCCATTCATTTGTTCAATGATGCTAGAAATCTGGAAATGCCCTCAGCATTTCCACAATAACAATAGCAAATGTTGCAATCCCGATGAAAGAGCTTTAGAACAATCATTTTTCAATCATAATCATAATGAAAGAGTCCGTGTCTGTGTTTAACACACCTCAACCTCTCTTGTTTCCAGATTACGTTCCAGCAATGGAATGTTAATGAGCCTCGAACGCGAGGTATGCGGAGAACTGCAGCGAGCACTGCGAGACAGAGGAGTACGTTTATTTGTTTGTTGTTTAACGTCGCACTCAGCGGTGTTCCAGCTACAAGACGGCGGCCTGTTAATAATGGAGTCTGAACCAGGCAAGCAATTGATTCATATCATAATGAACAACGATCCCGCCGACGGAGAATAACTGGCCACAATCAGCCAACTCAATGAGCCTGATTGACCGATTAAGTCCGTCGTTCAGCATGACGAGCATATGCTGAAGGAAACCTAATTCCCTTTACTGTGAGAGCAACGGCATGCAAATTAATAATCCTAACAGTATACCTAAATGGAGTGAGATGGTATAAGTGTTGTAAAGGGTATTGTGTCCAGCTGAGTTGTAGAAGCAAATTTAATGAGTCTTTACAGTTCAGTTCGGGTTCTTCCATGACTTCTCAGCTGTGATTGTCCAATCAGATTTCAAAACATGCATCCATTCGATCGGTCATCCACCGCGTCACAGAAACGAACAAAATGAGCTGCCGTTTTATTTTTTAAAGCTATGTTGAAAGTGATCCACAGACACATCTTTATGATATAATCGAAATTGCACTATGGATAATACATTATAGGAAGTTCCAAGATGCACCCTATCAAAAATTTACATTTTCTTCCATTCGAATTCTTCTTTGAAATTTGGGTTCTCTCATAAATATCAGCCTCCAGTAAAATTCAATGTCACTAAAAAATATCACAACATCCTGACATCGCGTTACTTAAATACGTATATGGGTCACTGTACTTAACTCTGAAATAAACCATTGCTTGACGTTCACACTGCATAATACATAAACGCTAATTAGGTCACAGCAAGCACTCAACAGGAACCCTGGGACCAGTGAAGTCAGCTGTTTCAATAGCTAATGTTCAAAGTTGGGGCAAAAAACACAACTCGCCGTGCTCCAAGACTATCGTTTTCTTCCGGCTTTGATCTTTAAATTTACTGATATTATTCATGTCCGCGGTGAAAAGTAGATAGGTTGGAAGTGATCAGCTATCACCTTTAACTTGGAACAAGACGTGAGAGTACAAACAGTGGTGGGGTAAAAATTGAATTGAATTTGTAATTGACACTTGTAATTGAAACCTTACAGGCAAAAAGCTATTTTTCTCAGCCTGGAAAAACATATGATTGATTCTTCCTTACTTTCCACCAGTGAAGGCACCTCGGAGTCTAATTTATTTCGAGGCTAATACGTGTTTTCCTTGGATTTCTCCAGATGCGGATGTGTTGTGGATTCTGATGTTAGACTTATTTCAGTGAGCGATGTCTAAAAAAGTAACCATTCTTTTGGAAGAAAGAAACTATTCATGTTCACGCATAAAAACTATCCTTTGGTCACATGTTTTCAGTAAATCTAACAATTAGGTAATTATTTTTGCCTCAGAAATGCAAGTTCATTAGCGAATGATACTTCTTATTGACTGCACCGTTCTTTGCGGAAATCTGTGAGTTCTATTCATAATTATCACTGTGTGCTGAATAAACAGGAAGTAATTAGCGACATCCTGATTAACGCTACCAAACGTTCATCTACCTCAAAAGACGTTGGTGTAAATCACTAATAACATGACATGAGGTGGTATCTCTGTCAAGAATTGTTGACATGTGAAACATATGTCACAAACAAGTTTTCATTAGCAACGGTCTGAAAAGATGCCAAATTATGTGTTCACCTGTCCTGATTTTCTCTGCGATAACGCTCAGTATTCTTGTGTGATCCTTTCTCCATCAATGATGACACTTCCCTTTCGTGCAAACACAAGGCAGAGCAGTAGTATGATAGTCCCCACCACAACGGTATGTCCTACTCTGCTTCCTATATAGAAGTATGGTTGGTCTTCCTATCCTCTTCCAAACTGACCTTATTTCCACGAACTTCTAAGCTCTTCTTCCCAAATATAAAATATCAATATATTTTTATCAGAGTCGATGGGAAAAGCAGAATATGACAACTTTTTGTGAACAGTTTCATCGTTTACACAACAATATTTACCGAAGTTACTTCCTTGACTCACAACACCCCACCAAGCTGTAACAGATTCCTCTTGTTCTTGTGTACGCGTTCTGTCGTAAAGTTCCAGTGCAGGTGAAGCTTCTCACAGTTTAGGAGATGGGCTGGGGTTTTTTCAACGGATTAACCAAGTATGCGAACAGCTTTGAAGTCGGAGTATCGCATTGCAGACAACTCCCTATGCGGTCAACAACACACATATCTATTTACCGTGGTCTTCAATATTATTTGCAGACACATAACCTATAAGTATCGGGCACTATTCAACGATTACATCTGTCTGATCAACAAAAGAGTTTTCATACTGAAATATCTCCAACATTCCATAAATGAGAGATCATTGATCTATATGCGCCGATCTGGGTAGGTATCCTCTGATTTGGTGAACTATGATGGTTCGTGAGTCAGTTTGCAGATCGGAAGGCGGACGTTTAATTGGACGTAAGACGAATATATTTTCAATTCCTTTTTGAAACATACTCAGTATTTTATACTATATATAATATAACGTGTAAACAACAAATGCCTATAGGCAAATGATTGTTGGAACATTTACATCGTGGCTTTTGTTCTGATAGTATATATTGACCGACGCCACATCACTGAAAAACTGCTACAGACTATAGCTTGCATTTCTATACTTAGAGAACGTATTCACGAAACTATGGCTGGTGGTTTGATAAGTAACATAATGGCTGGAGCAATTAGCTTGAATTTTGCTCTGAAGATTACTTCGATATTCCAAATGTGCAAACTAAAGTTAAAGTGAATAAAACCTTCCCGTAATCATAAGAAAGCTACGGTAAAATCAGCGTCGACTGGGCGATTCCGACTGTATCACGAGGAGGTGTTATGGGTCACTGTAGTCATAATATCAGACGTTCGCGAAGCGTTCATCCATTTAGCTGCTTTGTGTTGTGATATAGCTAAAGACGGGTAACATTTCACAGCAGGAAACTGGCATCTGTCACACGATACAGGGAAAAGAATTGCTCTTCAGCAACCTGTACTTGTAACTAACAGGATCGGGTGGTCAGGCACTATAATCAATTTAAAATCAGAGCTATTATAAATTTAAGTTTTAAAACCGAACGCGTGAGGTTTTAACACAGCTATTATAGGTTATATTCTCCATTCTATCTGACAATTTTATGAACAATTTCAGGTGGAGCTCTTTCTTTGGTAACGAGTCAATACGTGAAGCGGCCTCGCATTCCAATCTCAAGTGGGTATCGCCCGAAACGGGGGTGTTTGGTGGCAAACCGTCAATGACTAACAAACTACAGATTCAGTAATAACAAATCACGTTTGTTTTTTCAATGCATCAATCACCAATCATTAACTGATAAGTTGGAACATATATCAAATAAGTTTAAAAAGCTTGGTTCACATTTGAAAATTCCACCGTAGACCCTTTCCCCACCAGAAAAGTGGTAGCAACCTCATGGCCTTGACCTTTCTCCGAAGTCATTGCTTTACATTTACGTGCAAATTTGGAAAGATGCGACAGGAGAGCCTCTGACGGTTTGTGCAAGGTTAACCTGATTGTATGACTGAGATAGTCTTTGATATCTAATTACTGGTACTGGTACAAAGGCAATTTTAAGAGTAGGGGCGCTTTTGCTGTAACGAGAAGTCCGTGTTGTACCGAATTTAGAGCTGTTGAATTTTGCGCCCTGTCAACCTTGACGATTTCACGCACCTCTACGTCTGCGTGCGACAGTGGTGACTCTTACACATCATATACTTTTGTACTCAAATTCGATTCTACGGATATTATTTTCTACATTTTGGAAAGTGTTTTGTGACCTAGTGGCTTCAAAGTGTAGTGAATTCAAATTGAATCGGATTCGATGCATAGTTCAAAGAGCAGATTTGTGGTGATATTTCCGAAAGGATGGATCAGGACACGAGGGTGTGCCTCTGGCATAAACACGGTAAGGTAATTAATTATACTTTAATAGACTACATTAGATCAAGCAGTGTAATGGATAAGAGGGATCATGACTAAGCTAAAATAACTTTTCAACGATATTATACATTTAGAAAAAATATGTTGGGCTAAACAGAACGGTTTGCAGATTCTGTAGATCTAATTGTGTTTTACAACCGCTAAATTTGAAACAGTACAAATTTCAAAATATCATTTTGTTTGATTGATAACCCAACTGTTTATTTATGTGGACGGAAGGCATTAAAATTTTTTCGGCGTTGGATGTTAATGCATCCTCTGTTACCGGATCAAGATCAGTGGCGATATCGTTGACGAAAGCTGATAATAAATTTAACACGGAAATTTTGTAGCAGTCTATTGCTGGATCTATTCTGACATAACATAGAATCACCGTAAACAAATTTGTTTTTGCTGAATTTTTATTCGGAAAGCAGACGATGTTTTGATTTTGTTCGACTGAATATTTGTTTCCATGCTTTCGAAGTACTTTTGTATGTATAAACACCTATTGCTGTGATTTACGCAAGTAGTGAGTCGAGCCCGTCATCGCTAAATCCATCTTTAAAGACATATGTGTAATTTCCGACAGTAAAATCGCCGTAATTTATCGATGCATCGGTAGGTTGTTTGGTGTCCGCCATGTTAGTGGGCAGACAAAAATAGTGCACTACCGTAAACCATGTATGATTGCGCACGGAAAACAGAGACCTGTATAACGTGATTATATACCTCTGAATGACTTTAATTAACCAATCACAATCCAGTGTTTACTGAAGTCATGGTAGAATGCATCGTATCCTATGACCAACTGAGCACAGCTATCTCCAGGGATGAAACATCATTTATTTCTGACTACATTTTCCCTGTTTTATTAAAGTGTTAGTTTGTGGCATAGCAACATGTATATGGGTGGTATTGGTGATATTACTTATATTCTTCCCGTGTGAACTCCGAGTTTAAATAGTTAACATACAGCCTATTATGGTAGTATCTATTTGAGGTAGAGTTTGGGAACATCCTTGTTATAATTAGCAACCCATGCTTGTCGTAAGAGGCGACTAACGGTGCCAGATGGGCAGGCTCGCTGACTTAGTTAATACATGCCATCGTATCCTAATTGCGTAGATCGATGTTCATGATGCCAATCACGGGGTTGTCTGGCCCAGACTCGATTGTCGACAGATCTCCTTCATATAGATGGAATATCGCTGAGTGCGGCGTTAAACAAGAAACAAATCTGCAACACACAAAAAGGTCAATAGTCCCCAGACAATACATTGTGTATTGATATGAGTCTTCAAAATGGTCAGACCATAACTGGTAGAAATGAAGGCATAATAGCTGCTGGGGATGACATTGTGGTATTAAAGATGCTATATAATTCTAAATGTAGGGCCTGTCTCGCCAGGTTATTAATACATGTAAAGACATACTGATGTCATTTCCGTGTGGTATACATCCATCTGGTTTTTGTCATGCCAGTCCTTGATGTACCCATTAATGGCGAGCGCCAGGCAGGGACCAAACAAGTACCATATTTTAACGTCTTTTGGTATGGCGCGGTCTGGGATCGAACCCGCGACCTTCCGCTCTCCGGGCGGACGCTCTAACCACTACACCACGGAGGCGGTCTTGTCGTAAGTGGAGACTAACAGAATCTGGTGTTCAGACTCGCTGATTTCGTTGACACATGTCATCGTATCCAATTTGCGTAGATAGATACTCATGATGTCAATCACTGGATTGTCTGGTCCAGGCTTGAATATTTCCAGGATTTACTCCCATTAGTTAGACATCCCAATTGTCAGATACTGGACAAGGGATTAATTAGGGCAACACCCGTATATAAATGGGAATGTCCCAACTGGATATTTCAACAAGCTAGTTCACCCTAAGGACGGTTGTGAAAATTACATATATGTTTTATAAGAAAAGTATTACCTGTAAAGAAAAGTACCCCTTTGTATATGCTTTATGGTGAATTAGGTAGAGTCCCACTTTCTGTTCTGTTCTCTTATATTAACCTTTTGGTCTAAATTATTTACAAACAATTCATCTAAGTTTTCTTCGATCTTATATTTTATTGTATATAATCTTCATAATGAAGTTATTCACAGCTATAGCTGGGTTTCATGAATAGTTTTAAAAACATTAAGTTATGTATCGCTTTCACAGTTTCCTATTTCATCTTCTTGGATAAAATCATGTCAAATCTGGAGCTCAGAGGTGGAAAATTCCAAAAAAGGTCAAACATATTCTCTTTTGAAACCTCAATTTGAATTTGAAAATTATCTAACGTCCCTACCCTTTAACAAAGTTATCCCCTTGCTCCATTTTCGTACTTCATGCCACCATTTACCAGCTGAAGAAGGAAGATGGAATAGGATACAAATAGATGAAAGAAAATGTAAATTATGTTGTATGAATGATGTGGGTGAAGAGTTTCATTATATTTTTAAATGTATATATTTTAGAAAAAAGATCAATGTATATACCAACTTCCTTTATAAAAAGACCAACTATGTTAAAATTTAAATAACTATTTACAAGTAAAAAGGTATATGTTATGAAAAATCTCAGTCAATTCTGTAAATATATCACTCAAGTTGTAAAATCTGCCGGCTAACTACTATTCCGCCATAATATTATCATTTGTTGTCAATTGTACCGCATATGCCGATATGCCGATGATATCAGCCTGAGTGTAATAAAGTTCTGTTCTGACCTGTCTGACTATTGGGAAGTCTCACAAATGGGAGGATAGTGATTACCATTTCCAGACAACCGCCATACAGCTGGAATATTGCGGAGTGCAGCGTTAAACAACAAACAAACTATGTGATGTGGATTCATACAACACATAATAGAATCAGAATCGTACACTGGACCTGTGATCACATGTTTATGATCCTGGAAAAAGGCTGTTGTTGATTATGATCGCAAATTTGCTCTGATTACGTGCCCAGGTTTTGTCAACACTATACCCGCAGTCTTCGGTTTCAGGTTGGTGTGAAGGTCTCGGACACTGCATCATCGTTTATTGAATTATCTTTATCTGTTTTATCACGCGAATCCCAGCTCAACATATTATTTCTTTCAAACGTTCAAATAACTTGTGTTAACTTAACAAATATAGCTGCCCCTTTCTTGCCTCTCTCTCCTAAAGTACCTCAAACACTCACAAAAAACTGCAGTCGTTGTTTAATCGTTCAATGTCTTTACTCTGTGGAAATCTATAATTCCACTTAGCCTTAACATCTGGGTGTATGGTTTCTTCTTCTCACAAACATCTCGTCGAGAATGTCATCTGAATTATCCCTGTTGAATCCGCATTACACATTGCCCTTTAAATTCCCCATTTCCCCCCATCTACTCATAGTGTTTGAGTGACAAGAAAATGGTATATGCATTGAAGTACCTCCAGTATTCCATAAAAGAGAGATCATTGATCTTTTGGCGTACATCTGTCTAAGAATCATCAGATTGGGTTCGGACTTCTTATCTATACGAAGGGAAACACCTTGGGCCTTTGGCGTTTAATTAATTATTGGTTGACATAATGATTCATATTGTGGGAGTTTCGCTAACTTGTTGTTCAAGCGTTCGCTCGTCACGCCGAAGAGTTAGGTTCCATTCCCCACATGGAACTGGTACCCTCTGCCTGTGGAGAATATTCAGACCAACAAAGTGACTGCGAATTCAATGACTTACGAAATTGTATACTATCTGTATCTCATGCCAACAAAAGTAAAAGGATCTATTTTACATTTGATAAGCAACTGTTCCGCCACAGTGATTCACTACACATGATATTTATACTTACGTTTGGCCTTCATTATTTTATTAATAATTTGTTCTAAAGAAAAATAGATATTAGTTAAAATCTAAAATTGGAAATTCAAACAAGCTGTTAGCTTTTCTTCATCCAGCCCAACTAACTTCATCTTGAGCACAGTTCTGAACAAACTGCGTTTTTAATCAAAATTGTACCTTCTTCGTACGCTGTCTGCCATCCATCGGGAAACGAACGTATCTATTACAGCCATGATAGGACACTGGGTCGGAGAATTAGAAGTGCTAAGTGAATTGCATCTTAATTGGATATCAGATTCTTGAAGGAACCATCTACTGTACTCAGGTTTGGCGATTGTATCTGATGGGAACGAAATAAATTATCATACTTCTCAGAAACAGTTTTAGCAAATCCATTGAAATATATTTTCATCATAACTCTTGTCCCATCGAACAGATCAGAATGCAAAGTATATTACACCTACACTCTCATTATGTCTTAAGATTTCACTGCAAGTAGCATTTAGATTATTTCGGTACCGATCCCCGGTTATACATGATAGGAGTAGTGATGTGTGGCGTTGGACTGAAATTGCTTACATGTTTAGGCAAATTGAGTCAATGGTGGGCGCTAGGGTTGTACGTGCTTGTCGTTTTCGCGAACGCCTGTTGTCATCAGTGGTTCATTAACATGATTTTCACAGCTATTTTGCCATTTACAGCAAACTGAATTTATTTCTGAGTATAATCAAGGGTGGGTATTATTTTGCACTGGCGTTGTATATTCAGTAACCCATGCTTGACATAAGATCATCGGGATCGGATAGTAAAATTGCTATTAAATCTTTGAATGGCATTTAAAGGTGATACACATATGGAAGATAGTTGTTTTATTGATGTCAACTTCTTTATAATGAGGAACACAACGTTTCGGAGTATATCCTTACTCCTTCAGGTGAATGCAGGTAGACGGTGAGACTGATATGAATAACTGGAGAGGTATCACACTGAACAGGTGTTCCTGATGACCACTGACATGGTTACAAGGGCAGATACGCACAACACTACATCGGAAGCACAGTTTGGGTAGATGTATTTGTACTAGTAGTAGTAGTAGTAGTAGTAGTAGTAGTAGTAGTAGTAGTAGTAGTAGTAGTAGTAGTAGACTGGTGATCGCACCAGAAGTATTGAAAGTGGTATTAGTGTTATTAGTTGTAGTATTAGTATTAGCACGCAGCGATAGTAGCAGTAGTAACAGGCAGCAGCAGCAGTAACAGGCAGCAGTGGTAGTGACAGGTGCAGTGGTAGTGGTAGTGGTAGTGGTAGTAGTTGTAGTTGTAGTTGTAGTGGTGTTGTGGTTGGTGTAGTAGTAGTAGCAGACCTGTTGTGGTTGTGGTGATGGTGGTGGTGGTGGTGGTCACAGTCACGCCCAGGTCCAGGAGACCGAGTCCCAAACCGAGCAGTCAAGAACGTGATACATCAAAATATAGCCTTGTAAAAGCGTGTGAAATACTTATGCAAGTCTGTCTGTTACTAGATTGCACAGTGGAAATCGTGTCAAATAACTATTCCAGTTTAGTTAACATGTGTTTGCTGAGTAGACAATCCAATATCCGAGTCCATTCAAGCAAACCGACACCCGTCCTTATCATGGCCCAGTGGCGCATCCGGTAATTTGTTAATGTAAATTCTCTACGACGTTGGGCACTGAACGTATGGCACACTGACCTCGTGTCAAGGACGAGACTGACCAATGATTGCAAACTAACCCACACTAAACCAAGCTAAGACAATGAATATATCACGTTGGAAGCCTTGTCTCCTTGTGACCTTGTTCAATTACTCCTTGCATCATATTTACCATACATTCGTGTCCATTAGGTCACAAATGGCAATGTTTGTTTGTTGTTTAACGCCACGCTCAGCAATATTCCAGCAATATGGCGGTGGTCTATAAATAATCGAGGCTGGACCAGACAATCCAGTGATCAACATCATGATCATCGGTGATACGCAATTAGGATACGATGCCATGGGTCCACCAAGCCTGACTACCCAATCTCGTTATTGCCTCTTATGACAAGCATGAGTTGCTTGAGGCCAATTCTAAACCGGAACTCTATGGGTCCATATTGTAATGAAGCTCGTGCAGATCAATCTTGGTCAGGTGTGATCTCCAACAATGGTGCTAGGATATTGCTAAGTGACACTAAACAACATACAAACAGCCCAATACTAATGTACATGGGAAAATATTGAGAAATAGTTATGGCGTATGAACGCGAAGGAACCAAAGGATAATCATTAGGACCAACTGGAAGTTTTGATTTTTCTCTTAAAATTAGAATCAGGTATGGCTAGAGCGTAAAAGGGATTTTGAAAATCACATCATCCAGACATCAGAATAGAAATGTTTATTGGGTGATACCTCATAATGATCATTTTGTGGTTTGGTTTGATATGATCTCATTGTATCCAGTTATATGGCACACAAGCCCCACTATACATGGTGAAATTGTCTAACAGCATGTTATCTATTCTAGTTGTCTTGAATGATAAGGAAGGATAACAAAGTATGGATGAGTGAGTGAGTGAGTATGGTTTTACGCCGCTTTTAGCAATATTCCAGCAACATCACGGCGGGGGACACCAGAAATGGGCTTCACACATTGTACCCATGTGGGGATTCGAACCCGGGTCTTCGGCGTGACGAGCCAACGCTTAAACCACTAGGCTACCCCACCGCCCCAACATATGGATGAACAGCTGGTTTATTACACTCAGAGCGACATTTTCGATGCAGGTTCTAACAATGTTATCAAGAAAGAGCCGGTGTTAAAACCTACTCCGAAACGTCGCTCTCATTGTTCATCCTTCCTTCAGCACCAACTTATTAATGCCTCTCAAAGCAGCTGTCTTGAATGATGGTCATCATCCATTATATCTTGTTTGCCATTAGATGGGATAATGTCACCATAATGCCGTCACATTTTCTGCAAGGCCACACTGGTAACATACCAGACAGTCTATTTTAGTAATATAATTGATGGTTATCTTGAGGACGATCCTCATCATGTACCTTTTATGTGAATGATATTTATTACAGTCTTGGAAACAATATTCTAAACTATGGAGGACATCAAAGACTTGAATTTGTAAAATAAGTTTGCGTTATGCATTTAGAACGGGATTCTCGTTATTCGATAATCAGTACATGTATTCAACACATGATCCAGCTCCAATTACATGGTGTGCTGTCACAAGAGAGACGTCAGTAGAGATTCAAGATTAAACATTGTTCTCTGCAACCTCATTAGTGGGATCGTACGACAACGAACCATTGGATAACAGACAGCCGCTGACTTGGTGTCATCGCATCTATTTATTCCCTAAGGAAGAAACTACACTTGAATATTTCTTCCTGCTAGTGGTTACTGTTTTTCTGGTTGGTTCGACATGGCCACATTGTTAGAATATCAATATAATTTACCCTTCACACTTCCTTCTCTCCTCCCTCCATACATGGAGACATTTATGGCAACATCAATCATGGTAACTTTAGATATTTGGATTAACATAAAACTGTTGGGGTATAGGGTTGATGGAGATACGTATTGTACATTTAGAGACTTGCAACTTGTTTGGAATGTCATTTATTATATTTATATTCTTCCTGGTTACCTGCCGCGGGTGTTTGGCGTCGGAGTTGTTCTGGGTGTCATTGTGAACCTTACCTCTGAACGATAGGTGTTGATCACATAAATTAGTTTTCGTCCTTCAGTTTGATCCGATTCGAGTATTTATATAGAGTCGTGGTTTCTGTAACTGAAACGGCGAGTTTGGCACATAATACAGCTTAATATTATATTAACCTTTTGTTGAGTGGGTGCGTATAGTTTCACAAAGCTTTTAGCAATATTCCAGCAATATCACAGTGAGGGACACCAGAAATGGGCTTCACACATTGTACCCATGTGGTGAATCGTATCCAGGTCTTTTGCATGACGAGCACTATATGCTTCCTCATCTGATGATATAGTCCGTTTGACTCAAAAGCGGACCGATGAATTGCAGTTTAACTCGAAAACTACTACACATATAATACTCAATGAAACACTGATCATCATCAAAACGTCAGACCAACTCTGTGATTTGTTTGCAGAATTTATGTCCTAAAATTACAAAAGTTTTTTAACAAACTATCATTAAAATTTTGACACAGTTCAGTATTTGTTACGAGGGAGGACTGTGAAGAGAGGAACAGTCAGGTGTATGCGGAACACGTGCACAAGTGCCGACAAAGTTATTGAATCATTTACCTGTGCTGTGCCGTCTCCATATTTTCTCGCACACCTGACTGTCCCTTTCTCTGCACTCCTCCCTCGTAACAAATAGTGAACTGTGTCAATATTTTAATGATAGTTTGTTAAAAATAATTTTTATTATTACTTCATAAATTCTTCAAAAACAGTTGGTCTGGCGTGTTGATTATGATCAGTTGTTTCATTGAGTATTTTATGTTTATTAGTTTTCGAGTTTTGAGCCAAACGGACTATAGTAGCAAGTGAATGAGTGGTTCTCTGCCTCTTCGAACATCATTACAGTTGAATATGCCACCGCTTGTCAACATGACGTGGGAGGGACGCCCACGTTGATGCAGGTCCTTGACTCACGCCTGCGTGAAACCGACGACTACTGGTATGGTGTTGACAAAACCTGGACAAGTTATCAGAGCGAATTTGCGATCAGAATCAATAAAAGCCTTTCCATGATCGTAAATATGTGCTAAACACGAGTCCATTGTACGATTCTAATCATATTATGTGTTTCATGATTCCACGTCAGATAATGATGGCGCCAGATGTTCATGAAATCAAAGTACGGATTGCAGCTGGGGTCATCGTTGTTGCTGATGCGTCAAGTTTAGAAATGCCACCCACACGTCTACCACAACATGTTTTGAAAGCTTTATGAGCCCCCATAACATAACACTCTTTGAAATCGTATTTGTCTGATGGAAAATGTGGAGAAAAATTAAATCTTTTGAAAAGCTTTACTAATGCCTTGACGCTGATCAAATATATTTTGAGCATTAGTTTATGACGCCCTTTGAAGGTTTCATTTTAAAGAGCCTGCTCTATCCTACCTTAAAAGTTGTGAAATGGTTGAAGTTGCTTGAATAGTGTTCAACACTGAATGGACGTTGTCTGTTCAACATCTGAAGTCATCCTAGTTGTGAACAATGTGTTATCATACTGCAACAATGTATTTATGAACTATACTTGAACTGTCAACTTGACTACACCTAAAGATTCCAAAACTAACTTTTCTACTGATCTGATACATATATGTCGTCACAATTATTCATGACTGCATACACCTTATCTTGAACCCATATTCCAATTAATTATCAATATGGATTGATTGAACTATTCTCTATTTTAATCATCTAAATTTGATGGAAAGTAATATAGATTAATACCTATGATGTTGTGTTACCTGAAAGATGTCACTTTGGTGTATATTTCTTTCAAAAGAACATTTATGGTTCCTGCCTTATGTAGAGACTATGTGATTGTGAAAAGGGCTTTGTCGCATTTAACATGAATAGGTATATTAATGAAGGCGAGACAAGAACCGGCAGGATATATACACCACGCGGAAATGACATCAGTGTGTCTTTATCTGTATCAATAACCTGGCGAGACAGGTCCTTCATTAAGGATTAAATAGCATCTTTATAATAATATCACAATATCATCCTCAGCAGCTATATTGTTCTGTCATTTCATTATGGATACTCATATGGATACACGATGTCTTGTACTTGTCTGGAGGCCAGTCATTGACCGTTTTGTGCATTGCAGATTTGTTTGTTATTTGTTAAATCCACACGTTCTGTAAATAATCGAGTCTGGACTAGACAATCCTGTGATTATCATCATGAGCATCGATCAACGCAATTATCATACAATGACATGCCTTAACTAAGTCAACGATCCTGATCACCCTGTACCGTTAGTTGCAAGCATGGGTTGCTGAAGATCAATTTTAAGCCTGATCTTCACGGGTATTGTGTGGCAGATGCTAATTTCTATTGTAAAATTTTAGCTATCCTTAGCTAAAGATGCTAATTTCTATTGTAAAATTTTAGCTATCCTTAGCTATATCGCTGCAAACAAAAAGCAGATAACAGGATGAACGTTTTTCGCGAACGTCTGATATTATCACTAAGCGATCTATTAAAAACATCCTCGTGATACAGACGGAATCGCCCATTCGACGCTGCTTTTACCACAGGTTTCTTATAATTACGGGGAGGATTTATTAGCTTTAACTTTGGTTTGCATATTTGTAAAATCGAAGTGGTCTTTATGGAGGAATTCTAGCCAATTGCTCCAGCCATTATGTTGACTGTCAAACTACATGTTCACTCAGTTTAAGTCATAGTTCCATCTGGTGGCAGTCAAGATACATTGGAAGAACAACAGCCACGACTTACCACATTGACTGCGTATCACGAGTATACTCGTGTTATCAATCTAACAGAATTTTGCCTCTACGAGTTATCTCGTAGCTACATCAGTGGTATTTTAAAACAAATTTCACATTTATTTATTTCAAATAGCCACAAGAAGCAATCGTCTCCTGGCGATAGCAAAGAACGTAACTCGTAGTGGCAAGTTTCTGTTAGATCGAGTCTACTCGTGATAGGCAGTCAACGTGTTAATCCTCCAACAATCATTTGTCGTTATATTATATATCATAATATATTTCAAAGCTGTTCACATATAAATGATAATATATATTGCATGAGTGAGTATTGTTTTACACCACTTTTAGCAATATTCTATCAATATCACGGCGGGGAGACAATAAAAAAGGGCTTCACACATTTTATCCATGTAGTGAAATTCATTCGAACCGGGTCTTGAGCGTTACGAGCAGACGTTTTCATCATAAGGCTATCCCACTGCCACCAAAATGAATGACAATCACCAGATATATAAAACGCCGAACACTTATAGACACGTTCATGGTAACCACTTGTGGAACGGTGTGTGTCTTCGCACAAATAAGAAGTCCGAACCCTATATGTATAAGTAGAGACTTTCCTATCTGCAAACTATTTACCAAATCAGATGATTCTGTAGACAGATCGACGCATATAGATTAATGATCTCTCATTTATGGAATATTGGAGATACTTCAATAAGAAACCTCTTTTGCCGCTCAGACAGAATTCATTGGTGGAATAGTGCCCCATACATAAAGGTTATGTGTCTGCAAACGATATAGAGGGCCATGGTACATAGATAAGTGTGTTGTCGACCGCATGGGGAGTTGTGTGCAACACGATATACTCCGACTTCAAAGCTGTTCACATAATTGGTTAATCCGTTGGAAAAAACAGTCTTCCCCTAAATTGTGAGAAGCTTCAGCTCCACTGGAACTTTACGACAGAACGCGTATACAAGAACAAGACGAATCGGTTACAGCTTGGCGGAGTTTTGTGAGTCAGGGAAGTAACTTTGGTAAATATAGTTTTCAATATAGTGTGTAAACGATGAAACTATTCACAAAACGCTGTCAGATAAACTGGCTAAAATGTATTGACATTTCACATTTGTGTTGTAGAGACCAGGAGATCGTGGAAATAAAATCAGTTTGGAAGAGGATAGGAAGACCAACCATATATCTATATAAGAGTGAGTGAGTATGGTTTTACGACGCTTTTCGTAATATTCCAGGAATATCACGACGGGGGGACACCAGAAATGGGATTCACACATTGTACCCATGTGGTGAGGTGAGGTGAGGTGAAATTGGGTTTTACGTCGTGCTTGAGGATATTTTGCTCATATTACGACGTGAATGCGTGTGTATGTGCGGCTGCTTGTACTAGCCCAGACTTTAGCTGATTTTATAGTGCTAGCCCACTGAGATATAATGCCGCAGTGAACCATGAATACCCCACTCAGACACATTATACTGACTCCGAGCCGACCAGTCCTTGTTGTACTCATTAACGCCGAGCGCCAGGCTGGGACCAACAAGTACCATATTTTAACGTATGACGCGGTCGGGGATCGAACCCGCGACATTCCGCTCTCCGGGCGGACGCTCTAACCACTACACCACGGAGGCGGTGTACCCATGTGGAGAATCGAACCCGGGTCTTCGGCGTGACGAGCGAACGCAATAACCACAAGGCTATCCCACCGCCCCCATCTATATAGGAAGCAACAAAGAGCATAACGTTGTGGTAGTGACTCTCACACAGCGCTGTCTTGTGTTTGCACGAACGACATGTGCCATAGTTGTTGGAGAAAGGACCACACAAGAATACAGAGGATAATAGCAGCGAAATTCAGCCCAATTATACCCTGTCATCACTGTCATCTGTTCAGACGGTCCTTTCAGACCGCTGCTAATGAAGACTTGTTGGTGACATGTTTAACATGTCAACATGTTTTGACAGAGATACTACTCAGTGTCAGCTTATTAGTGCTTTACACCTACGTCTTTTGAGATGGGCGTGCGTTTTCGTTGTGTTAATCAGGATACCGGTAATTACTTCCTGTTCATTCAACACACAGTGATTTCCGCAAAGAAGGGTGCAGTCCAAAAGAAGTATCATTCGCTAATGAACTTGCATTTCTGAGGCAAAAATAATTACCTAATTGTTAGATTTACTGAAAACATGTGACCAAAGGATAGTTTGTATGCGTGAACATGAATAGTATCTTTCTTCCAAAAGAATGGTTACTTTTTTAGACATTGCTCACTGACTAAGACTAACTTCAGAATCCACAACACATCCGCATCTGGAGAAATTCAAGGAAAACAGGTATTAGCCATGAAATAAATTAGACTTCGCGGTGCCTTCACTAATGGAAAGTAGGGAATAATCAATCATATGTTTTTCCAGGCTGAGAAAAATAGCTTTGTCGACCGTAAGGTTTCAGTTACAAGTGTCAATTACAAATTGAATACAATTTTTACCCCACTACTGTTTGTACTCTCACGTCTTGTTCCAAGTTAAAGGTGAAAGCTCATCTTCTCCAACGTATCTAGTTTTCACCGCAGACATGAATAAGATCAGTAAGTTTAAAGATCAAAGCCTGAAGAAAACGATAGTCTTGGAGCACGGCGAGTTGTATAATTTTACCCCAGCTTTAAACATTATCTCATGAAACAGCTGACTTCACTGGTCCCAGGGTTCCTGTGAGTGCTTGCTGTGACCTAATCAGCGTGTATCTATAATGTAGCGTGAACGTCAAGCAATGGTTTATTGCAGAGCAAAGTAAATTCTTTAACGGCTCTCGTATAAAACCATTGCCGAGCTTAGCGAGATGACAAGACAATTGTGGAACAGTTTGTTCCCGTAATTTTAGTGACATATTTCATTTTAGTGGAGAATGAAATCAGACAGATATTTATTTCAGTCATGAGAGAACACAAACCAAAGAAGAATTCGAGTGTGAGAAAGAGTAAATTTTGGATAGCGTGCTTCTACGATCTTCCTGTAATAACAACCCATTATACAATTTCGACTACATCTTAAACATGTGTCTGTGGATCATTTTCAAAATAGTTTTCAAAAATATAACGGCCGTTCTTTATTTTGTTCGTTTCGTTACATTAATATATGTGACGCGGTGGCTGACCAATTCACTGGATGCATGTTTTGAAATCTTATTGAACAATCACACCTGAGAAGGCATGGAAGGGCCCGAATTGAACAATAAGGTCTTATGTAACTTGCTTCTATTATGAAGCTGGACACAATACCATTGTGACACCTTATACCATCTCGTTCAATTAAGAAATACTGATTATCTATCATGTCCATGCTCTTATGGAGTGTTCCCTCCAATCAAAGTACAAAAAAGCAGCATATGCTTGTCGTACTGAACGGGGGACTTACTCGGTCAACCAGGCTCATTCAGTTGGCTGATTGTGGCCAGTTATTCTCCGTTGGCAGGATCATTGCTTATTATCATATCAGTCAATTGCTTGCCTGGTTCAGACTCCATTATTAACAGGCCGCCGTCTTGTAGCTGGAACACCGCTGAGTGCGACGTTAAACAACGAACAAATACAAGTACTCCTCTGTCTCGCAGTGCTCGCTGCAGTTCTCTGCATACCTCGCGTTCGAGGCTCATTAACATTCCATTGCCAGAACGTAGTCTAAAAACAAAAGAGGTTGACGTGTGTTAAACACAGAAACGGACTCATTAATTATGATTATCATTGAAAAATGACTGCTCTAAAGCCGTTTCATCAAGGTTGTAGCATTTGCAACGCTATTAAAAAGTATTATGGTAGAAGTGTTTTACTGATGCCAGAAATTTCCACATTGCCCAGACTTTAGCTGATTTTATAGTGCTAGCCCACTGAGATATAATGCCGCAGTGAACCATGAATACCCCACTCCAGACACATTATACTGACTCCGAGCCGACCAGTCCTTGTTGTACTTATTAACGCCGAGCGCCAGGCTGGGACCAACAAGTACCATATTTTAACGTATGACGCGGTCGGGGATCGAACCCGCGACATTCCGCTCTCCGGGCGGACGCTCTAACCACTACACCACGGGAGGCGGTGTACCCATGTGGAGAATCGAACCCGGTCTTCGGCGTGACGAGCGAACGCAATAACCACAAGGCTATCCCACCGCCCCCATCTATATAGGAAGCAACAAAGAGCATAACGTTGTGGTAGTGGACTCTCACACAGCGCTGTCTTGTGTTTGCACGAACGACATGTGCCATAGTTGTTGGAGAAATGACCACACAAGAATACAGAGGATAATAGCAGCGAAATTCAGCCCAATTATACCCTGTCATCACTGTCATCTGTTCAGACGGTCCTTTCAGACCGCTGCTAATGAAGACTTGTTGGTGACATGTTTAACATGTCAACATGTTTTGTCAGCTTATTAGTGCTTTACACCTACGTCTTTTGAGATGGGCGTGCGTTTTCGTTGTGTTAATCAGGATACCGGTAATTACTTCCTGTTCATTCAACACACAGTGATTTCCGCAAAGAAGGGTGCAGTCCAAAAGAAGTATCATTCGCTAATGAACTTGCATTTCTGAGGCAAAAATAATTACCTAATTGTTAGATTTACTGAAAACATGTGACCAAAGGATAGTTTGTATGCGTGAACATGAATAGTACCTTTCTTCCAAAAAGAATGGTTACTTTTTAGACATTGCTCACTGACTAAGACTAACTTCAGAATCCACAACACATCTGCATCTGGAGAAATTCAAAGGAAAACAGGTATTAGCCATGAAATAAATTAGACTTCGCGGTGCCTTCACTAATGGAAAGTAGGGAATAATCAATCATATGTTTTTCCAGGCTGAGAAAAATAGCTTTGTCGACCGTAAGGTTTCAGTTACAAGTGTCAATTACAAATTGAATACAATTTTTACCCCACTACTGTTTGTACTCTCACGTCTTGTTCCAAGTTAAAGGTGAAAGCTCATCTTCTCCAACGTATCTAGTTTTCACCGCAGACATGAATAAGATCAGTAAGTTTAAAGATCAAAGCCTGAAGAAAACGATAGTCTTGGAGCACGGCGAGTTGTATAATTTTACCCCAGCTTTAAACATTATCTCATGAAACAGCTGACTTCACTGGTCCCAGGGTTCCTGTGAGTGCTTGCTGTGACCTAATCAGCGTGTATCTATAATGTAGCGTGAACGTCAAGCAATGGTTTATTGCAGAGCAAAGTAAATTCTTTAACGGCTCTCGTATAAAACTATTGCCGAGCTTAGCGAGATGATTAAGACAATTGTGGAACAGTTTGTTCCCGTAATTTTAGTGACATATATTTCATTTTAGTGGAGAATGAAATCAGACAGATATTTATTTCAGTCATGAGAGAACACAAACCAAAGAAGAATTCGAGTGTGAGAAAGAGTAAATTTTGGATAGCGTGCTTCTACGATCTTCCTGTAATAACAACCCATTATACAATTTCGACTACATCTTAAACATGTGTCTGTGGATCATTTTCAAAATAGTTTTCAAAATATAACGGCCGTTCTTTATTTTGTTCGTTTCGTTACATCAATATATGTGACGCGGTGGCTGACCAATTCACTGGATGCATGTTTTGAAATCTTATTGAACAATCACACCTGAGAAGGCATGGAAGGGCCCGAATTGAACAATAAGGTCTCATGAAATTTGCTTCTATTATGAAGCTGGACACAATACCATTGTGGCACCTTATACCATCTCGTTCAATTAAGAAATACTGATTATCTATCATGTCCATGCTCTTACGGAGTGTCCCTCCAATCAAAGTACAAAAAAGCAGCATATGCTTGTCGTACTGAACGACGGACTTACTCGGTCAACCAGGCTCATTCAGTTGGCTGATTGTGGCCAGTTATTCTCCGTCGGCAGGATCATTGCTTATTATCATATCAGTCAATTGCTTGCCTGGTTCAGACTCCATTATTAACAGGCCGCCGTCTTGTAGCTGGAACACCGCTGAGTGCGACGTTAAACAACGAACAAATACAAGTACTCCTCTGTCTCGCAGTGCTCGCTGCAGTTCTCTGCATACCTCGCGTTCGAGGCTCATTAACATTCCATTGCCAGAACGTAGTCTAAAAACAAAAGAGGTTGACGTGTGTTAAACACAGAAACGGACTCATTAATTATGATTATCATTGAAAAATGACTGCTCTAAAGCCGTTTCATCAAGGTTGTAGCATTTGCAACGCTATTAAAAAGTATTATGGTAGAAGTGTTTTACTGATGCCAGAAATTTCCACATTGCTAACATCGTTGAATACATTAGAGATGCAATTCCCTATTTTCACTTGTGTCATCTGTACCCCTAAACAATTGGCCAAAGCTTTGTATGTATACTATCCCAAAAAAGAAACGCACAGACGATTTGTATTTGAAAAAATCTATTAATTACCTATTGTGTTCAAACAATCGTCAAAATATGTAACAAAAGTGTTGATAACATGATTTTACACAATTGCACAAGTAAAAAATTGATTTTACCTGAAAATGTTGATTTTGATGAGATATCTTACAAGGATTAAAAAGGCATCACCACAACGCAAAGGAAATCACCTTCCAGTTGAAATTGTCTGGCAATAAAAATCCAGATTACTTGCGGAAATTGGCATTCGTTTTGAAGGAGTTAAAGGTCAAATCACTACGCCACGTCTTGACTCTGCGACACGGAACATCACCATTGAAAGAATGCACGCTGGATATTACCAATCTTCTGTTGCCAGGCGTCTGAATGTTAGTCTGAGCAAGATATCATGGTTTACAGCACGTTACAAACAAACAAGTATAACAAATGACCGTCCTCGAGTTATCACTGCAGCCCAAGATCGGTACATCCGGGTACTGCATTTGCGTGATCGTACTGCCACGGGTTAGAGCACAGCAGCCAGGGTGCCTGGTCTGCGGAGGATATCCGCTTAAACTGTACGGAACAGGTTGAAAGAGATTGGTCTGAGAGACAGGAGACCCGACGTCGGGACCGTGCTACGTCGTCACCATCGCGCTCAACGTCTACTATATAAAAGTATCCACTTGGTTGTATAGACATTACCATCTTCTTAACTGGTGTAAAAATTCATGCGCTAAAGTCTATTTGTGGACGAGTTATACATGTTTGAAAATACAACATTTTCGTAACAGATTTCTGGTCTATGCGTTTCTTTTTTTGGATAGTATATTTGTAATTGCTACTACTTTTTCTCGAACTAAAGGTTGTTGTTGTTTGTTGTTTGTTGTTTAGCACACAGTAATATTCCAGCTATATGGCGGCGGTCTGCTAATAATCGTGTCTGGACCAGACAATCCAGTGATCAACACCATGAGCATTTTACGCAATTGCGATACGATGGCATGTGTCAACCAAGTCAGCGTGCCTGACCACCCGATCCCGTTTGTCACCTCGTACGACAAGCATGGGTTAGTGAAGATCTGTTCTAACCCGGATCTCCACGGATCCAAAAAGGTATAGCGCTTCTGGATAATGATTTATTAACACATGACTATGATGAAGTCGGACTATGGACACTAATGGTTATGAAATGGGTTTTGTCTCTTATATTCCAAATATACTGATTGTCAATAAATGTCTGAACCTAACTCCAGTACATAACAAGTCTCATTGAGACTGCGTTTGTCATGTATCACCACTAAATTCCTGATAACAAGAAACGAACTACGGTGGAATTTCTTGATATCTTGACACTGGTTTGCAGTCGACCCACGGTCAAAACACATTTAAGGTGAGTGAGTGAGTGAGTGAGTGAGTTTAGTTTTACGCCACACTCAGTAATATACCAGCTATATGGCGGCGGTCTGTAAATAATCGAGACAATCCAGTGATCAACCGCATGAGCATCGATCTGCGCAATTGGGAACCGATGACATGTGTCAACCAAGTCAGCGAGCCTGACCACCCGATCCCGTTAGTCCCCTTTTACGACAAGTATAGTCGCCTTTTGTGGCAAGCATGGGTTGCTGAAGACCTATTCTACCCCGGATCTTCACGGGTCACACATTTAAGGACTCAGACAGTTGTATAAACTATTTATCAGCTGTTGTTTTTGTGGTTTTTAATTTTGCTCGTTTGGCTTTAGGGTTAGTTTGTTGTTTTTTGGTTGTTTTTGTTGTTGTTTTGTTTGTGTTTTTTTGGGGTGTTGTTTTGTTTTGGAAGGGGTGTCTTTTATTATTTGGTGGAGTGCATATAATTTGTCTTATAACACTTATCACACGCAAACACACACAACATAGACAAACACACGTACTCGTCGGTACAAGCTAGCATATGTTTTTTAGTGTGTGATATAACCCGTTATTTGCCTTGACAAGTAGACACGTTTGGCTCGTTAACTCGATTGCAAATTACCGTGAGTCGACTGTTTGTACACTGAGATTAATGTTTCCACCCATGGCAGTGCTACGACTTCAGTACTTATTGCTGTGCGTTGTAGGTTTTCCATTAGTGGAAATTACGTCACCGTGGTTCCAAACAAGTGGATGACTCACACGTCACTCTGCTCAAGGTGCAGTATCAGGAAGTTAGGCGCCCTAGCCTCCATCTGTCGTAATTATCTACGTTCACGTCGACAGGGAGTGATGACAAAATCTGACAGTGAGTGAGTTAAAATTTATAGTCACATCGGCAATATTTCAGCCATATTGTGACTTAAAAAGTTATAAACTAACAATAAACACATTATAAACTAACAATAAACACAATTACATTATAAAAAACTTGTCAACGAAGGACAGTAAAATAACTAGATTATCACAGGAATAAATTTACGACTAGTATTTAAATCTAAAATATTTTACCTATAAATGACAATACAATATAAAAACAGGCTGTAGATTGCCAACAACTGAAGGTAGATCACCATACCAGGGACCATGGGGACTTACAGTACATTTGCTTCCTGCATGGGCCCCAGCTGGATTTACATCATCCCCTCAGCAATTTATATATATCTAGCCATACATTAAAATTACACATATTCTACGATTAAAAAACGGAAAGTTGAAATTTAATTTGAATGTTTTGGGACTTACGTACCCTCTCAGGACGACAATAATTGTACAGTACTTTAACCCCCCTCGAGGATACAGCCACTAACAATCGGAGTTACTAATTCAAACTTCCAATCATAAAATAATTAGATATTTACAAATCATTTAACAAATCTAATTCTTTTAAAAATGCTATAATGCAAAATCTGACAGATGATACAGTATTGGCGGTGTCAGGACCAGTAAAAACAGTGATTAATGCGAGCAACCTTCTTCTGCAATGATCAACTGCTGTTACGAGCAACCGTCTTGTCGATTAATTAATATATGGAGTAACCATATATCGATATTCTATCGATCAACTTCTATTACGAGCAACCTTCTTTGTTGATCAGCTACTATTACGAGCAATCTCATCTGTTGGTCAACAACTATTACACGCAACCTTTTTCTTGTCGATTAACTAATGTTTTATGTAACCTTCTTCTCTACTAATCAACTTCTATTACGATCAACCTTCTCTATTTCGAACCGATTTCTTTTCTGTCGGTCAACTGCTATTGCATGCAGCCTACCTGACACCCGATCCATTTAGACAGGCGGAATCCTTACCAGACGAACCTGTGATTAATACGAGCATAATTCTCAGTCGATCAACGGATATTACACGCGACCTTCTTTTCTGTCGATCAACGATGTTTTCACGCAATCAGCAAATCCGATTACCTGATCAATTTCGACCTTCTACCGATCAGCTTCTAATACGAGCAACCTTCTTTGTTGATCAACTACTATTACGAGCAACCTTCTCCTCTGTTGGGGGCACTGAGACTTTAAAAGGAGTACCTATGTATGCATGGTTTGACGTGCAAACGCTTTTCCCCCATCTATACTGATATACTTTCAACGCCAATTCGATCTTACTGACACTTGGGAACATAACAAGTGTACATGAACAAGGACGGGAACGTGCCAGTGAGTGAGTGAGTGAGTTTAGGTTTACGCCTTTTCAGCAATATTCCAGCAATATCACGGAAATGGGCCTTACAGATTGTACCCATGTGGGAATCGAACCTGGATCTTCGGAGTGACGAGCGAACGCTTTAACCCCAAGGCTACCCCACCGCCCCGGAACGTGCCAGGAACTGTAACGGGATCTAACTGTGAAGTGAAATTTCGTGAACTTGATAGGTCCACCAAGACACGTATTTAACACAGGATTTTGTTGAAACCACTTATATATTAACTCTACATGCCATTGGTGTACACTCTAAGCTTATATGCCTAAACATGTACATTATGAATTTAACCCGATGTATAATTTTCACCACAAGTATATCAACTGTTTCTATCTTTTAAAACAGTTTTACGTAAACTGTATAAGTGGTTTAAAGCAGCATTATAACAGGATAACAGTCCGATTTTGTTACCTTGACTGTATATTTCGTTGGTAACTTACATGTCATACAAAACTATTAATTAAACCCGAATATGGTTTAGGATAATACCGTAATATATTTCCAATAAACGTGTATTTGATTCGCGCCTTCCTGTAAGTGTTGTTTTTATTGGGAGTGAGGATTGTCGTACGCCCATTTCAGAAATAGTACAGCAATATCATTGACATCAAAAATTGCATGTCGATGCACCTATGTAGACATATTTCACGTTATTGACAAGGACTGAAGTCGATAACCAGTGGGAAGTAAACATCCAGTCGGGCTAGTAAATCTCCACAGTAACTGGCCCGACTGGCTAGTGAATTTTCATGGGGTCATTTTGTAAATATAACACTCTCTCCGACTTGTTAATCTGTAATACACTTTTAAATCATGCAAGATTATGGCCTCATTAAATGTTCGTCATATTAGCAGCTTACTTTTGTGTAATATTTTGCTTTGTTTCTACATTTAAAATTCGGGCTTGTGAATTATTTTTGCGGGCTAGTAACTCTCAGGCATTGCTAGCCCGAATGGCAAGCAAAGCTTGGAATCTATTTCGTACACTGCCGGTACCATCTTTTGAACCTAGACATCCTTGGAACAGAAGACATAGGATAATTCATTTAGCAGCCCAGTAGTGTTGAAATAGTTCATCAAGGTTCTTGTCATCTCAGAAGATGATCTTCAAGTTGCCGTTCTTTGTCTTCTCACACCACAAGAACTCCAGACTCTTGATGGCGCCAGAACGAAGCAACTGCCAATCTGGGCTCCCCTTGTGCTACGTTGGTGCTGTGTTATTCATCACGAAGGAGTTTAATTGCTGAGGAAAATTGAATTAGATGTTTCATGTTGTCCTCAGACGCGATAACATCTATTATTAGAATAGAAGCAAATATTATCGCACGGCACACGATGAAGCATTCTGTTTTCATTACTGTTACTGCTGTGCGACTAATGAAATGTAAAACGGTATCGTCGAATAAAAGTGTCCAACCCAGACTTTACGTCAACTGTAGTGGAAATATCCGTGGATGTGTTATTGAGTGGAAGTTTGGTAGTACCACAATGTGTTGGATGAGACAAGGAGTAAAATTAATGTAAAACGCCACGCAAAAGAATAACCAATGACGAAAAATAGATAATATCTATGAAAGTTATATGAATTGACCACAGATATCCTTAATGATACAGGGCTTTCGCGAAAATTGTGACCATGTCCTAGCCTTCTAACACCACCAGCCATTCACACAATTTAAAGGTATTTATTGTCTTACGTTAAACATGAATGCGTGAGGGAACGTCGACGTCAGAATTGTTCAAACAAAAAACGGTTGCATTTGCAGGACTAGTCTCCTACAAGAGCAGTGTCGGTTGTTCTATTTACTGTATATCATCAGCTAGTATTTATGAATCACCATCAAACAGTTTTTATCACGGCAGTCGTAGATACTCGAGTTTCCTGATGACCATTGTTGATCACTGGATTGTCTGGTCCAGACTTATTTTTATGTACAGACCACAACCGTAATATTGCTGAGTTCAGCGTTAACCAACAGACAAACCTATCCAATCCTTTCTGTGGTATACGGGTCACTTACAAGGTCTTTGGGCGTTAGGGTTTTGTTCCGATACTGTTCTTTAAGCTGCCTAGTGATATTATATTGTGCAATCACCTCTCTGTTTCCCTTTTCTAGAGTATATTAGATTCTCTAGCATGATGGTATGCATGACTGTGAAATTACGATCTCATACTCCAATAACGAATGATAAAAGTGCCTTTTTTTGACCGCCTCTAAAACATAATAATCTGTCATCATAAGACTCCCACTTGTTTGTGAATGATTTAATTTGAATATTGAAACTTTAACAATGTTTCTTATAGTGTTGACTGTGCGCGATATTCGACTGCTATTTTGTTCCTAATCACCATATTGTGAAATAGCAGGAATTTCTTAAGACTTGCTAATAGGTTGATGAAATGTTAAGAAGGCTCGCGTGGGCGACTAAATTACACAGAGATTAATTCTTTCACAAGTAACGAACAAACACTATACTTGAACAAGCATCTGATCCAGTGCCTTCATTAAAAGTTAACATGGATTATAGTGATTTCCAACAAAAAGTTGTTTCGAGTGATATTTATTGTTGCGGCTGTAGTGTGTATAATTAAGTTATTATGAACTTACAGTGTTTTCAATTACATGGCTTGTACATGTAGTTCTGACGCCGGACATTTCACAGACGTGGAACAGAATAGGCATAGTAATTTTACTTTAATGACAATTGCAGTGTTATGTGTTGGGGAATAATGTTCAACACAGCTATCATGTTTATCATTGATTGGTTACTTGTTTGTTACACCCTGAAAAATCATAATAGCCCTCAACTATGGTACAGTTCCGTACACCAGTGAATGAGTGAGTGAGTTGGGTTTTACACCACTTTTAGCAATATTCAAGCAATATCACGGTGGGGACACCAGAAATGGGCTTCGCACATAGTACCCATGTGGGGAATCGAACTCGCGCCTTCGGTGTGACGATCGAACGCTTTAACCGGTATGAGATAATTTCATTATCATAGCGCCTATAAATGTGAAAATATTATAATAGTGCTGAGTTTGCAATAACACGAACTTCTCCAAACGTTGCTTTTGCATATGAGAACTAAATTACAGCAACATTCATGTATTCATTACATACCTAGACATCCAAACATACTGCAGTCATAAAACGTAATAAAAATATCAACCAAAACTATCATAAATGTCTGCACACTCACACTACATTTCTATATGCCGTATAATGGTTTTATGAGAATATTCAAATAATTTCCTGTCATACACATCAATAACACAGCATATTAATTGCCGTATTTATCTTACAACTATTAAATATTATGTACATAGTCCCAATCATAAAATATGTATTTAGTGCGCATTTATGTATTTTGTTAAAACATACCATTAAATGTCTCCTAAATGTCTGTGCTTGCTGTCAACAGTCATGACTTCTCAGCGTGGTGACCAAGAAGCAAGTGGGACAGGTTAAAAAGCATGCAAAGTTGACAATAGGACCAGTCATTCGAGCGGAACATTTGACTCTGATGAAACAATAGATCCGGATCCAATTTGCCCCGGATGAAATGACTGGTTTGGGTGGGATAGACTCAAGCAAAGCCAAACTTAAAATATAAAACGTCCACTTCAACCTCGACATTAAAAAGCTTAAAAGCCATTCTACAGTGTGATACTGATAATTAGTTGCTATTAGTACTAATGATACTTACTAGTAACATGAATACTCATCTAAAAACTAATAATAAAAACTGATTGTATCCACCGTGTTTAAAGCGACATAGTCACACAGTCACGCAAACACCTGCTACTGCCACACGTTTTCAACGTTTGGTCACGTCGAAAATGTGTATATAGAACAAAACGTTATTGATAGCCTTGGTTACAATCCAAGTTTCTGTAACTGCTTCTTGCAGTGAATAGCTGTACAATTGCTGAGGTGGCGTTAAGAAATAGTTTTTCATTCATTCAGATATACAAGCGATCAACAATGGACACAAACATGAACACAGTACACGTGCTGTGAGAAGAGAAGTCATAGCACACATCTTACCTCACACATAAATGTCGCTTTCTGATTGGCTGAGCGCTCTTCTATTATTTGCAATGTACTCCGCTTACAAACGAGGTACATTTCAATGCACCCCGCTGTCAATGGCAACTCATTCTGTACTTCGTGGTTGTAATTCTTTATCTCGAATAACATTGAATCACGTGTGATGTACGGAAATTACCGATGTTTTGCGAATGCAAATCGATGGAAGGGAGATAACTCTAAATCTGTTTTTCTTGTCCGCAAAATCTAGCGATGGCTGAAAAAAGATTAGTACCCGTGCTTCAAACAATTCAAAATTAACATTAAGGTGTTCGGTAAGATAAATACGTTGTTCACTGGTCCCTCGGCGCGCATGGGTTGATGTACCCTCGATGTTTGTTTATGTTCTCTGAGCCCGAAGGGCCCCCTCGTGACCAGTGAACAACTTATAATATACGATAGGCTACGAAAAAAATTATTTACCTGTTTACAGATTTACCCTTTATTACCCATTTATTATTAAATATGTGTTGTGTGTAAGTATGCGACATTGGAGTGAGTGAGTGAGTTAATATTTTACAATATTTCAGCCATATCGTGACTCCGACTTGGGGTATCTTTGTTAGAAATTTGATAGAAAGGCGTCAAGTCCTCTCCTGTCATACATGTGCCTCTAACTGAACCAGGATGAAATGTTATTTTTAAGATTTAACGAAGATTAAAATAAACATGTTGCCTGGTGATTTATAAATTGAGCAGCACTTGTAGGGCATGTGCTTTACCAAAGTTTTCCTAAAATAAGTGGCACAATATATTTGATAAGTAAAAAATCTCACCGTTATGTAACTTCGCCATGAACAGGATAGTTGTGATTTATTGATGTCTGAAAATGGCGATGGAAAATAAGATTCACACAAATAATAATTTGATTTCATCAAACAATATTTCTGTTGTTTTACAGGACGTTTTGGCGAACTAGTGGTTTGGTTCATTTCTAATTCTGCTTTGCCTGTGGTCCTTGGAATTAGGAACATAACAATGGCATCGCGGTAATGACGTTCAGGTTTCAGTCTCTGCACTGATGGATTGTGTTAAGTCCATTTCTCATGTCATTCGCGGAGCTGTGACATGATTATCTCTAAAAGCGGCGTAATATCCAACCCCTTTGCTCTTAATTATTTGTAGTTTTCATTTTACTAAAATATTTAATAATCGATGACGTGAACAGGATTACACAATGGGAATGAGTGAGAGGCGATCCTGGACATGTGTCATCTATAAACGGAGAAGGCGTATCCTTAACCTTTAATATTTGATAACATCCTGGTTTCGATTAAATGTCATAGACATGTTCGTGGGCATTTTGTAAATATTCGAGTATCACTACTTTTAATCACTACTTTGCGATGATGAAACTGGCAATTATCGTGAGAGGCTTGCCTAGTACTGTGAACGTCAATATCCGCTATGTACGTGATTAAAGTTATTTTATGACCGTGTCTGTAGCTGACTTGCTCGTTGTCATGACAACTCAAAGGAACGCGGTTTTTATTATTTCACATCCTGTGTGAGATCTGTACGTGATAACCATTATGTGTTTTCAGATGTGCCCGAGTATGTAGTATTTAAAGCCAAGAGTTATCAAATTACTAATATTTCAATTTTGCACAAAATAATTTTCTGACGTCACGATACAATAGATGACGTCATATGATATATATATGACGTTATAAGTAGGTGACTGGCGACCCCTCGTAAACATGGAACCTGTCTTGTCTCTGACCTCAGCGAGACAATGAATGACCTGCCCCTCGCGATTGTCAATGTGGTGATTGCCTTGGGCGGTGGGGTAGCCTAGTGGTTGAAGCGCTCGTTTGTCACGCCGAAGACCCGGGGTTCGATTTCCCACTTGAATACCGTGTGTGAAGCCCATTTCTGGCGTTCATCGCCGTCATATTGCTGAAATATGGCTTTTATAGTCCTGGGTGCTTATTCTTTGTATCAAGTATTCCATGTTTAACTCAAGGAACCCTCTTGTTGAAGGCATTGCCCTGAGACCTTTATGAAATATCCAACGACATAATGGGATGCAGACGCTTTCATGACGTTAAAATATATAGCTACGGATTTTAAGTGAAAATAGTTCAGGTTTGTCTAAAAAACAAGTCAAGGAATTTCTACTAACACTGACAACAGTAATAGTAGTATGGAGTTTAGTAATTCTAGTTGAATGTATTTTATATCAGTTGGAAAATATCCCATCCATGAAAATCTTTATGAAGCCACATCAAGTCTAATTGATCTGAAACTTGATATGAAAGTAAACAGACCAATTACGTTAATTGGAATGTCCTCCTGACATGTTTTATTTTGTTGACAGAGTAGTAAATGAAGCACATTTACAATGTGATTAAATGTTTTTAAACAAGTTAGAGTCACATTTCATGGTTGTTTGCAAGCATCGGGACAGACAACATCTTTCGAGACGTTTCCTGACGTGACGGTTTCTAGCAGGCAAACCGTCACATTAAAAACAGCGAGAAAAATGCGATTCGATACCCTTAACTTTCGCCGCATGTACCTGCTCAGGGCGGACCTTATACTTTGGAAAACCACAACTTCAAGAACGGGACAGGTACCGAGTTTAACACATCTGATGGACACAAGTTCTGAACATACGTCGATACACTAACGTTTATCATAGGGTCTGTTATCTGTTGCAACTTCAACCTCCTTGATGCAATCAAATATTTTAAACCTAATAATTATTTATTGATCTTGTGTAGTTATTTACTTATTTCAAAATGTCTCTGTAAAATCGACGTTTGCGTTTCCTTTGCTCCTAAGGAAGTCACCTCTTAGCACATGGTCATTATATGATTCTATCTTATTTTGGGGAACTGAAAAAGATTTGAAACAGTTGTGTGATATTTTCACGAAACATCTTTGAAAATGAGACTGCGCGAGGTTATATTACTGAACGGTTCCGATTTAATGATGATATAACTGACAAACCACACGGCACACCCAATACTGCTCTCCCGTCAGCAAATCACAACGCTAGGGAGGACCTGAATATATTTAATTACCGAAATAAGATCGATATGGCGCAGAAACTCTGTATGACGCAGCTAACTTTCAATGGATTCATCGGCACAACAAAAAATAACGACTTTGTCATTTTGATACGCATCTGCGGAACTACAAATCACCTTGCACCTTTTCGTATTGCTTTCTTATGAGTTGCTATTGGCTGAGACAAACGTATCTTGCTATAAGAGGCGCTACACAAAAGCTGTATAAGCTTATGACATGATGTGACTTCATATGACACAAAAGCATATAAGCTGTACCAGCTTATATTTCAGAATGTCCTACCTAACGGTTCCGATTTAATGATATCACTGACAGACCACATGCCTCAGCCATTCTTGTTATCTCCACAGCAGATCACCATGCTGGAGAGGTCCTAAAATATATCTTATCTAAAGAGAGTCTTATGACAGAACCTTTTAATGATGCAGCCAACTTTCAATGGGTTCGTCTGCGCTACAACAAAAATCAAACGACTTTGACATTTTGATACGTATCTGTCGAACTACATCTCACCTTACACCTTTTCGTATTGTGTTCTTGTAAGCTGCTTTGGCTGAGACATACGATAAGGTATCTCGTTATAAGAGGCCTTACACTGACTTCACACATATAGTCACACATGTACAGTTCCAGGCAAACGAAAACCTACACCTATGTTTGATGGCTGCTAATCATGAACCAAACACGACATAGTGATGTATTTGATACGAGTGTATTGTATTATGGACCTTCATTTTGCAGCGTTGTAGTGACTGTTTTCCTCCTCGTAACGTCTCATAATGTTTGTAGTGTTTGTCTGTTCTAAATTCCAAGTGAAACTTTCTTTGTCCGGCACTTTACATTGAAAAGAAGAATGTCCATTTTAAATGATTACAATTTGCTGGAGGGAAACACCGACACCTTAAACCTTTGAACATATCTGATAAAAAAACCAACTAGACTTATCTATATTTAAGAGTTTAACAAAGTCATTGTTGGGGATGATAGATATCCCGGGGATAAAGGTTACATCTACTGCACAACGCGAGAAGCAAATAGTGGAGAATACATAAAACATGTTAAAAGTCTCAACATCTTCCTGTATCAGACATCAAATCGGTTTCACGCCCACTGTCTGGCTGGAAATACTGTACAAAACACATTGTGTTGATGTTAGATTCTTTGACCAGCTTGCTTTGAAATTGTACATTCTAATATCTGGCTCCACACATACTGACTACACGCGAGCGATTTCCATGTCAGATCAATTACCATCAAATTCAGTATAAAAACAGGAGAATAAGACAAGCGGTTAACATTTGATCTCGCCAAACCATTACTGCTCTCACATCATCATTCATGCTTCATGCGGCATGGTGTCGCTCTGAGGGAGAAACCATATGATTATATGAGGATGTGTGTGGGGATATGATTTTAAGGATGACAAATGTAGTCAAATGTCTGATTACATAATCCTCGCATTTTAGGGGAATGATGATAGCAATGCTCTTGAGACCTTTTTAATTTTCAAAAAATGTATTTTGTCCTCGGCAATTTAATTTGTTTCTCTTTTATATTTCTATATTTTTACATTGGTACTTGGACTCCAGTCATGTTGAAATACACATTGTAGACTTCATTTGAAAACATCATTAAGAATACATCATGAAGAAGTTAAAACATCATTCAGAAAACAGAAGGTGGCAGATCGACCAGAATTTGAAAAAGTGGTTTGTTTCTTGCTTCAGTCGGAACATCGTCCATCTCCTCTCATGTGCAGTCAGTTTACGACGGAAACACTTACTCACATCCGATAAAGATGGATTACAGATAAAGAGCCAGAAGTTAAAACTAAACCCTTTAAGACTTTATGCGCGTTTTGAATATAATCATCCCCCGCCACAAAGATGCTGAAAATAGGGTATAGATAAAATACTGCCAACTTACTACTTCACTTACATCAGTTACTACTTCAAAGGCATTGTGAAACCCTTTTTTCAAAGGAAGGAGAAAAATCAAAGAATATATCAAACCACGTATAATATTCCTTTTAACCGGCGGTATGAAAAAAGGAAAAGGGCTTTCTTTTGTCTCAGTGATTTATTACGTCGCTGTGTCATTGTTTTCAGACATGAAATGTTTAAACAAATGCTGTTTTTATGCCACTATTTTCTATAGTTTATATTTCAGTCTGTTTCGTTAATAACAATTTACGACTTAGATACAAAACAGTCCTTTATGAATAATGTATGGTATTTGACTCGCCTGTATTCGAGATAAAATGTTTTGCAATAATGACTATAATAACAAGAGAAGATGGCTGTTCGCGTGACACGTATCTGTTACTGAAGTAAAGCAACATTTTACTAAGTCGACCGGAGTGAAACCGTTTATCTTCAACCAACGTTAGAGGTGTCTCTCGAGTCAACAAAGCATCGTGTAGGCAGGAATGTAGGGAAAAAAGTAACAGGAAAAAAAGAAACAGGAAAAAAAGTAACGGAAAAGAAGTAACAGTAACACTTAAGTAGGATTCGGATGAGCTTTGCTCATCTTATTTAAGTTGTTGTTGTTACTTGTTTTTACTGAGCAACTTTCTACTGATGGTATAAACAACTTTGTTAAGTAAACTATTCTGACTGGGGTTGGCCAGAACATTAGTCTCAATGAGAAGATTTAGTTAGAACTGAGAACATTGCTGATGGATTTCATATTTTTTACCTTTTTAATTCGGCCTCCCATTCAAAATTTCCCTTAATACTGAGGTTTTGGGTTCTTTTGGGGGGGTAGCAACACCACTCTTTCAAATTTTCTATTTTTTGTTCCCCCGATGTTAAATAAAGCAAATCACTACTAGTTCCTTATGGATGTAAAAAATGTGCTTGTAATTGTCTTGTACTTTGTGAATGGATAAAAAAGACAACCCGAAAAAGTGTGATACTTTTTTACTGTCACTTGATTTCCTGGCAAAATCTGTTACTTTTTTCCGTTTCTTTTTTTCCTGTTACTTTTTTCCGATCACCTGTAGACAATGCATAACGACAGAGTGGTGATGCCATTCTGCTCTTGTTAGCAGAATACCAAGGGGATTTATATAATTTATTCATCGAAGATGGAATAGGATGTGAAACAATAGTAATGTACTGGCAGGTGCATATATTAATACTTCAGATGAATGAATGCTGTGTCTTGCTTTAAACAACAAGCAACTATACCCAATGACATCTTCCAGATTCAGAACTGACCTAAACAGTCTCAGGAACAGATCTTTCACAGCCAAAGATTCTTTTAAGGTCAGTATATTTGTTAACAAGGAGGTACCCGGGCAGATCCGGGTTGGAATTTGTCTTCAGCAACCCAGGCGACTAGCGGGATCGGGTTGTCCTCCCATTACGCAGACAGCCAGTTCGCAGACACCTTAAAACAACAACATTTACGGTTCAGTGAACAGATTATCTACTACCTGTTACCTGCACATTATATTGGAATAGTCCAAATAAAAACACAGGAACAAACTGAAGCTATATCATTTATTTTGAAAGATGGATGACAGTAATTTGAACAGTTTATTTTCATAAACATTTCTAGTCTAACGGGAGTCGGCATCATCATATTGAAAACATTAGCTTCTCTATTAGAAATTGCGTCACTGTTGTATCATATAAATCAAATAAAGAGAAATGTGAACCTAAATATTATTGATATGGAATAAAGAAGTTATATGTTTTGCACACAATATTAAGATATATGACGAGTGCACTTATGTACGATTTATCTAGAATACATTTTTTAAAAAATGACGCATCATGTCAATGTGGCCATGGATGTGAGAATGTTTTTCATTACTTCCTTGAATGTCCATTGTATACTACTCAAAGACATAAACTGTTACAATCTTAAGAAAGTATTGCTAAAATTAGAACACTGATTGGTATTAATCGTATCTTACATGGCAATGCAGGTGTCTCATTTACTACAAATCAGAATGTTTTCAAATATGTACATATCTATATCTCTCCAACAAAACGTTTTCTCAATTAACTTCTGTTGTACATATGCTATTATTGGGAGGGGGGCTTTTCTATCAATAAACACAATATAACCTCTCAGTGACAAACCTGTTTTTATATTCGATAGTAATTGATAGTACAATCAATTTTGAGAAGAGAAATCATTTATCATTTAATCACAACAAAGTTATATTTACCCACAATCAAACTTCTCAGTAACGAACCTGTTTCAGGCTCACCCTGCTCTACTCACTAGACAGTGGACTGTTCCATTATACCTGTAGGTGTTACCCTAATTAACCTTCTAGTTCAGTGTCTGCCAACTGGGTGTCTGTCAAATGGGTGTCTGTCAAATGGGAGATAACCTGATCGGGTGGTCAGGCTCGCTGACCTGGGCCCGGTTGTTCAATACTCGGTTATCTTAACCGCCGGTTATCTCCTAACGGCCGATTAAATCCTTAACCGGCCGTTAGGTAACCGAACGTTAAATATGCGTTGTTCAAAACATGGTTAGTCATGCCGTTAGCTAACGTCGCCGTCAAAGTTTAACAGTGTGGTTAACGTCACTGGTTAGCTTCCATATATCCCATAATTCCGTTTTCTGTTTACTTCCGGTTTACCAAAAATGGAAACGCAAAATGTTGCCTGCACCCCAAGGAAAAAGAGAAGTCGAAATTTCTCTGCTGGCGAAGAGAATGTAATCCAGTCAATGGTTGAGGCCAACTCTATAGTTTATCATAGGCATGCGAATGTCGTAGCGCTACGAACGTTTTGTATTGGAACACAAGGTTCCAGCCGTTTGCATAATTTCTATTTCAAAGACATATGATCCCAGCTCTGTGTGGGACTTTCTTCAATTTCGACAACAGAAAAGACATTTTAATGAAAAACTATAGCACAGCTATAGATAAAATATGATGAATCCATGAACATAATATTAATATTAGAAGCATGTTGTCCGTGGATAGAAAATGTATAAATATTACACGCAGAGTTACGCTTAGACGGCTACAGTCTTAATGAATCTTTGAATTCCCACAAGACCTATCGCTCACTTTTCACTCCTTCAGTTGTCATGACTGTATGGCCAAGTCGTGAAGATGCTATCAATTAGGAGATAAACGTACTGTGTTTGGAAATTAGATGATTGTTAGACCGAATTGATAGTCTCTAAATTTCATTTGAAGCCGAACGCGTAGCGTGAGGTTTCAAATGATTAATTTAGAAACTATAGAGAGACTTTAGAGAACGTTATCAGTGAATTTATAACAGGACTGTAATATTTAGACATTCTATAGTTTGCCAGTGTGAATCATAACAAAACAAAACAAAATGCAAATATTAAAATTAAAACAGATTAAAGTTATAGGAACACCACAGGCTATTACCTTGTTCGAGGAATGTGTCCATCAATATCCACGTAAACGGGTGATATGCCATTTATCTGCAGCTGTTCCAAGTCTAATATGCAAAAAAGTGATATATCGTTTCAGGTTTTTCACATTGGTGTATAGTCTCATTGGTCACCCAAGATAGCAAACCTGGCAACTAACTGCATAATGTCCGCCATTCTTTAAAAAAAGTAATTTAGTTAGCCAATAATGAGCAATCAATCAATGTATTGGCGGTTAATCCTTTGAAAGAAGGACGTTGATTTTACATAGACACTTTACGACAGAGTGTATTCAGTATAGGTTAGTAAATCTACATACATAAACACTACCTTTTCACAAATCCGCTGTACAAGATAAAAGTAATTAAACAATCAGCGTGTTATCGGTTAATCCTTTGATCGATGTTTGTTTTTGTAACTCGGCTGATAATTCTTCTCGCTGCACTTCCATGCGCATATTACATAACATGCAATACATTTTCCACATCAGACTTTTATTTATAATGTTGAGTATTTACTCCAGACACAAGAAATGCCAAATGGGAACCTTTGTCGGGTAATCTAAGTGATGTTACCACTAATAATACTTGTTATAGATTCATGAGCTGACCATCAAGTGAATGATGACAAGTAATATGTGTGGGTTTATACCACCTAACACGGGTTACAACAAGGGAGTATTACTTGCTGTATTGCATGCAATTTTAATTGCATGTGAAAATTTTTCAGATTCTTCTAGCAATGGCAAAGTTGGGTTGTTTAGTTTACGGATTCAAATAAATCAAATGTCAATTTTTATATCATGCGTAATAGACGTCATAATTTTACATGACATGATTAAATATCGAGGTAAAAAACCCACAGAAATGGGATCAAATTGGATCAGTCATTATACAATCCAGGCATTAGAATCGTCTATGAAAACAAGTTGTAACTCGGAAGCTAGGCAAAGCAGGTGACAAAATTAAATGACAGTGGATTGTGAAAACATGTAGCTTTCATTTTTCACAACAATTGTCACGATTTCAGGTTTATACAAACCTGTAAACAAGATAATTTCCTCCCTGAAATGTACATGAATTCTACATCAGCCCTTATATATATTCGTCACATTACTTCACGGAGACGCGCTCCTCTGATTAATTGAAATTTCGTTCGCGGGTGTGAATTGTGCACTGCTGTCACAAAGGTCGATTTAAGTTAATTAAAGATCGAAATGAGTAGTTTTAATGACGGGGTTTCATTTACAACGATGCCAAATAGAGATTTATGTATTTGTACCCCCCTGGAGTATATGTGATCTTTAAAGCATTTCACGAACATAAGGGAAAGTTAAACATGGTGACCATATATACAGTATGGTTAGATATCTTCAGAGATTTATGACAATGTGTCATAAATGAAATCAAATGCCATCTGAAGCGCACTGTGAAATGCTATACTGCATCATTGGCAATTTTCATGTAAAGTTTGTGTTTATGACATTAAGGCAAGACGAACACATCGCCACGAGCACTAATTCTAGCTGATCTGTTTTTATGCATGTGCAACTTCCACTCGAGTAAGCAAAGCAAGGTAATTTGATCTAAATGTTCAACTCAAGCTTCAGGCATATCGATTATCTAATGTCCTTCAATAACGGTCACATAGCCAGTTACCTTCGAGTAACTCACGTGAACCATAAATAGAATACTGACTGACTGAGTTTGGTTTTACGCCGCTGTTAGCAAAATTCCAGCTACATCACGGCGGTGGACACCAGAAATGGGCTTCACACATTGTACCCATGGGGGGATTCGAACCCGGGTCTTTGGCGTGACGAGCCAACGCTTTAACCACTAGGCTACCGTAATGGCCCATTTAGCTGAAGAGACATGCTGAACCATAAATAGAATAGGTCACCATGTCTGTTTCATATGTAGATTTATTCACACTGATTCAACATGTGATATTCAACATTCCAATGGTCAACTTTCCCAAAATATCTAGCAATATTCCAGGAGATCGATATTAATTTATCCAAATTAATGTTAACAGAGATAATGGGTACAGGATATGTCTCCCAACCACAGATGTGCCTATTTTATGGCCGTATTTTATGCACTACTGATGTAATGGTAAAACAGGGAAAGTTTATGACTCGCATTCCATTCTTTACAATGTCATTGTAAGCCATCTGATGCTTCATCACTGTAATTACCTGAGTTGGAACTTGCGTCCAGCTACCTGTGTCTGTAGTAAGAAGCGATACTGATAGTCTGGTCTGTGTCCAGACAATCGCTATTTAGATTGCACATTGTAATGTTAAGCAAGACTACCGGTTATTGTTTTTAATAGGGTCATATTTATAGATCAAACATTAATGGTCACACCAAATGATGTTATTACATCACAAATATCCATGAACATGCCAGTTCTTATTACAAGGATGTACCTACATATCCATGGAACTGTTTGGAAAGACGCTGTATCAGATGCTGGGAAACATATGTAGGATACATAAACATTTGCCACCAATTAGTTGGTTGAAAGGCGTTGACAAATTGGATTTGGCGCTAGGGATACGAAGGAGAACTAATAATTCTTATTGATCTTTTCTCAACCCGCAAGTTTGACTGGCTGTACAACAGGACAGCTCCCTGGTATCAGTCCTTGTTCTGTTGATTCTCATCAGACAGATTACATGCACGTATTACCTACCTTGATTTTGTTAGCATTGACTTAGAAGATGCCTTTCCTTGTATGGCCCTTGCTCCAAAGTATCACCAAACTGGTAAACGACGCATCAGTAGTAGCATTATATGAGTGGGCGATGAGCATATGCAGCCAGTACCTGATTTTCAAACTACCGTAAGATAATCCTCAGGTTGCTAGTATAAGATACAGCACGTCACGAAGTAAACTCATGAGGTGATGTTACACGATCTGAAACCAAAAGATCTTCCCGGTTGTCAGCGCGTGGGTTACGTGTTTTTTTAACATGGCAATAATTCATGAAAAACAACTTGACTGGTACTTTTCCGAAAGCAGAGATTTCAAGAGTCGGTCTTGATCTCAGCCATTGAAACCTTGTATTGTTAACTGGACCTTGAGGAATAAAGCAGTCCTCAATTTCACATGAGCAAGCTGATTTCATATATTACTGAGATAAGAAACTTGAGAGGCTCAGATTAATATGGGAAAAAAACTCCACGAAATATTAGTTTTAATTCAGTAGATACTGAAAGACGAATGGAAGAAAAGTGCATTTTCATAGAGACGCTGTACGTTTCATTTGTTAGGGTAAAAACTTTCAACGATAACTGCATGAAAAGAGGGATGACGTCCCTGTCTCAATAGTCAAGTTTCCTACATGCACAATTCTTTGCACGTTTGGTGTCTACCTTTGGTGCTAACCCATTCGACCATGCTCTTTCTACGAAGATTTTAAAGAGATCCTGTTCAAGAGTTGAGAAGCTTTCAAAATGCTTAATAGTAAATGTCAGGTGAACGTTACCAAATTTGCCGTAACGATGATGAAATTGATGTCCGATGCAAATTCATATGTTTCAGTGACCGTTCTGTCGATCTTTGGTTTGTTGTAGGCGGCAATGAATTGCCTTTGCATGTCTTTCAGATGGGTGAGTGATACCTAAACAGAAACTGCTTGGGACGGGTTTTATGTGGATAGAAGAATTCTCTTTAAATGACCTACAAGTATGACGTCAGTTAACATTTAACATACTCAGCCGGCATCACACACAAACCCAAACTGCGCAGACTTTAAACACAATGTCCACACAACAGTCTTTGGTGTAATTTCACCTTATAGGTAGAGCAAGAATATGTGTAAGTTCTGGTTTCCTTTTTAGATACATTTCATCTGTTGATAACGAATATTGACGCGTTGGGAATACCTGATTAAATGAAGTTTCGCATCAACCAGTTTTTACATTTACTTCATTTCCGGGCCAAAGGAAAGGATTTCTGAATTAAACTTCATAAATTCCCTCGAGAATGTGTTACACAACGGGATTTCCAGGGCACTTCAAGAATCATTCCTCTAGGCAACAACAGCAGCACGACTGTCTGAGCTGGGAATACACGAACAACTCATTGTTGAACGCACACATGAGTTATAAGAAGGTGAACTCTGAGCAAGGCTGCGAGGAGTATCAGATGCATTGGATAGTCTTAGTTTCAGAAACACTGATCCCGTACGCGCGTGTGTGTGCCTCTGTGTGCACCTCTGTCTGTATGTGTGTGTGCACCTTTTTGTGCACCTCTGTGTGTATGCACCTGTCTCTGTCTCTCCCTGTCTCTGTCTGTCTTCCTCGGTCTCTGTCTGTCTCTGTCTCTCTGCCTCTCTCTCCCTCTGTCTCACTCTCTCTGTCTGTCTCTCTGTCGCTGTCTCTCTCTCTGTCTCACTCTCTGTCTCCCTCTGTCTCTGTCTCTCTCTCTCTGTCTCACTCTCTCTGTCTCTCTCTGTGTCTGTCTCTCTCTCTGTGTCACTCGCTCTCTCTGTGTATGAATGTTTGCACCCTTACGAATTTGAATTCGAAATTATGCGTTTGCTTCATAAATTAAAGTGACACGTGAATCGATATTTGTAAGTATACAGTTCGTCACAAGTAATCACAGACTGTAAACATCCAATGAAGAAAGAGGGACATTTTCCCATTTAAATCTAAATTACAGTTACACTTTTCTCCAACCGCAGAATATGTCACAAGCAAAAGGGTACAAGAAGCGAGCAAATTGGGCCTCTCTGATGATCCCGGTTACAGTAGGTTTTCAGCAACCAATGCTTCACCTAAGCGACAACAAACGGGAAGGCGATATTAATTATTGGATTGTCTTGTCTGGACTCGTTTATCAACAGGCTGTCGTGATCCACTAATCATGAACATAGTCTTAAACAACAAACCTAATAGCCATGATTAACCACGGGGTTCGCGTATTGTGATTAAATCTGCCATGTGATAGTTATACTCCTTTATGCTCGTTTATAATCATTACTACTGCATCAGTCATGCTTCCCCATAAACGATCTTTATCACGAATCAATTAAATAATGAATGATAGATAATCAGTCTTAACGTCGACAAATAGAAACATGTCTTACTGGTAAGGCAACAATCTTGACACATGTGATGTATGAAACCAAATACGCTGGTTGTGAAAAGATTAATCATAATTACTTATACATCGTGACATGTCACGAGATTGCCGAGTGACTAATCTTAATTGTCACCATCGTACATCACACCAGTTGCATATCATATCTTTGTTTCTCAATCTAAGAGTAACCTGGGTATGCGTGTCTTTGTATATCCGGAAATATCCCCACCAGACAAAAGATCATGCACAAGTCAGGTTTGATCTTTATAATTTGATATTATGTTGGGTAGACCTTAATGTGGGACCTCCAATGAATGGATCGGACGTCCTTCTGAACACGATTTGGGTGAGTGAGTTTGGTTTTACGCCGCTGTTAGCAATATTCCAACAATATCATGGCACGGGACTTCACATTTTACCCATGTATCGAACCCGGGTCTTCGGCGTGACGAGCGAACGCTTTAACCACTAGGCTACCCCACCGCCCCGAACACAATTTGAGTGTGAAGTCAGTACAAAATGAATACGCGTCTTATACGTGGATCTTCACTAGCTCACGTACTACATCTCGACCTATTTTCATCCAAACATGCCATTGTATCGAATGAACATTCAGAAAGACCTGGCCCTGAGCTCTTAGACGGGAAGGGGAGTTGTACATTTACAGGACGCTCCTGGCTGTTTTTGAGTCTCCACGATACAAGGTGAGTACAGGAGTGCTTTTATCTGTAGTCTTGTTATAACAAGGCGTCTGTCAATAATGTAGTCGGGACCATTTAATCCAGTGGTTGGTATTATTAGCACCAATCTATTCATTCTGGGTAGAACGATATAGCTTCTGCTTAGGAACCGTTCATAATTTATGGCTGAGGGGAATGCCCCCCCTCCTTACAAAGTAAGTGACCCCCTGCGTGTCATGTACAAAATTGCTGACTCTCCCCATAATACATGTGTACAAAACTGATGCACTCTCCCTCCCCCTACCTCCCAAAAAGAACATGGGTGCCCCCCCCTTAAAATCATATATATCTCTCTCACACACACATACACACACCACACACACTACACATACCACACACACAGACCAGCTATAAATTATGAACGATCCCTTACAATATAATACATAATCAACAAAGTCACAAAGCCTGACGTCCGGATCCATTTTTCTGTACCGTACCATGTGGAAAGGCTAATCGGAATATATTTTATTACAGAATAGTCATGAAGGTTCATGTTCGTGTGATAATTCTTCAGTTCCGTACGATCCAGACGCGGGCAGTTTTGAGGGATTCCACAAATTATCTTCATCTAACTAACAACTTAACTTCATCATTATTTGGCGAGACGCAAATATATGTAGACTGTCAGTAAACATTGTAACAACTCAGACTGTTTGAAGAACAAAATGAGGTTTGGTCGTCATGACAACACCATGCTACGTCCATGTTAAGTCGTGACCATTTAACAGGCATCGGACGAAAATGTATACACCGTCTTATGTTTGTTCTAGATTCAAGATACTTTGACCAATGTACTAAATTCATTCGCGCATTCTGGTTGGGTTGGCGTAGCTTTCACATGCCTTTCATCGGCTGGGGACTAATGAATGAATCACAATGCCAGTCACTGGATCCTCTGATTCAGACCCATATATTTACAGGCCGTTCTCATATAGCCGAGTGAGGCGTCAAACATCAAGCCAATATACTGTGAAAAAGAATTAGGTGTTTTTTGGTTTGGATGATAAACTGTAGGAACAAACATCAGTGTTTAACAATGAACGTACGCGAATTATGTGGCAAGAACATTTCCAATGATATCATGCTCCCAAACTTAACATTGTGAAAGTCACAAAGCAATCGGAAAGCACATGTCATGGGCCAGATTAATCACTGCCACCCAGGCTCGGTTGTGAGCAGACTTTCTTTGAACCAAGCGCTCAAAGGAAGGTTCATGTTCATGTGATAATTCTTCAGTTCCGTACGATCCAGACGCGGGAAGCTTTGAGAGGTTCCACAAATTATCTTCATATACCTAACAACTTAACTTCATCATCTGGCGAGACGCAAATATATGTAGACTGTCAGTTAACATTGTAACTTCTCAGACTGTTTGGACACAAAATTACTTCTGGATGAGGTTATGTCGTCATGACAACACCATGATACGTCCAGTCAGCCATGTTCAGTCGTGACCATTTAACAGGCATCGGACGAAAATTTATACACCGTCTTATGTTTGTTCTAGATTCAAGATATTTAAGGAAGAAACAGTATTGATCGTGCGACGTTTGAAACGTGCTGAGCATTATATGCCTGTTCACCATGAAGATCTAGGTTAGAATCGATCTTCAATAACCTATCCTTGTCGTAAGAGGCGACTAACGGATCGGGTGGTCAGGCTCGCTGACTTGGTTGACAAATGTCATCGTATCCCAATTGCGTAGATCGATGCTCACGATGTTGATCACAGGATTGTCTGGTCCGACTCGATTATTTACAGACTGCCGCCATATAGCTGGCATATTGCTGAGAGGAGCGTAAAACTAACGTAACTCACTCACTTATGTGCCAGAATATAATTGCCCAAACCCGGCTTGTTTCTCAGTCTGTCATCAGCATAACAAACGTCTATGATCGACGCCACTCTGAAGGCCCAGGGCAGACTAGCCCACTCAGAGACCGGTTACAACAGACAGCTGGTGCTCGAGACGCGTACGTGTCGTCACACAACTTACTGTACGCCATTTGAATCCGAGGCGCCTGTTGTGTAGGGAACGCCAGCACTGAGATAATAGACGTTCATGTTTTCTGACTAATCGAGGTTCCACGAATTGTATGCGTTTTATGGGCGTTAACGTCAAGCGTTGTAGGGGTTTGTCCATTATCATGTGGGTTGTTATGCCCCTGTGCGGAGTCAGAAGTCAGTCATATCCTTACAACATCATAGTTCATGGCGCTATTTGCACAACATGCTGGGAAACGTTTCATCTTTCTAGATAAAAATGAAACTTCATCTTTCTAGATGATAATGAAACGCAATTTTCCTGCTTGGTGACGGTGGTCTTTAATTAGTTGAGTCTGAACCAGACAATCCTGTGATTGATAATACCAGGAAGATCTACTTAATTGGGACACAATGGCATGCATCAATTCAGCGTGTCCGACCACCCAATCCCATTAGTCTCCTCTTACAAGCATTGTTCGCGAGACACCAACTCTAACCCGAATCTCCATCGGTCTGTTTGATCTACTTATGTAAAGGAGTTCGTGATTTGACAAAATTAATGCTATGCTAACACAAATATGGTTTGACAAAACTATACTAATATTCACTGATGTTGCCACCGTTAAACAAATGGAATATTCCGAGTGCAATATTAATCAACAAACAAACATGCATGTCAGAGTGAGTGAGTTTAGTTTTACGCCGCTTTTAGCAATATTCCAGCAATATCACGGCGGGGGACACCAGAAATGGGCTTCACATATTGTACCCATATAGGGATCGAACCCGGGTCTTCGGCGTGACGAGCGAACGCTCCAACCACTAGGCTACCCCACCGCCCCCCATGCATGTCAGAGTTTCTATATTCGAAATACTTCGAGTTATCCGAAGTCCGATACAACTGCAAAAGAATGACGATATAATTAAGGATTTGGTTGGTTAATTGTTTATTGTCCAGCTATATGGCGTCGATATGTATATAATTGAGTCTGGACCAGACAATCCAATGATCAACCTCATGATCATCGATCTAAGCAATTGGGATATTATGACATGTGTCAACCAAGTCAGCGAGCCTGACCACCCGATCCCGTTAGTCGCCTCCTACGACAAGCATGGCTTACTGAAGATTAATTCTAACCCGGATTCATAAGAAATCCAGAACAGGCCAAACTTCTACTTCGGGACAAGTTAAGTTCGACATATCAAACTTCGACACAACGGTGTGTAACTGTACATCAATTTTAGAGTTTTAGAATTCGAAGGATTGTAAATACGAAATATGTCATGCATGAACGCTTATTATACTTTCGAACGTACATTACTCAGAACATATCACAGCGGATGCATGTTCAACATATATCGTATTTCTAGAAGTAAACACATGTACAGTGTGTGTAACGCGTGTAATTGTACAAGCATAACGTTTCCTCAACATTGTAAACACTAAGTATACATTTCTACGATCAACAACATACACCAGAAACAGCGTACATGTGCTGTTGATCTAAATCTCACTGACCAACACCATCTGGGAAAACATCCCAAATTTCTCAGATTGAAGTCATTATCACTGGCCGAACGTACACAAACTCGTTTACAGTTTCACTGGACAGAATAAATAACGTTAATGACATATGTCCGTGAATTACCATGCGATAACAAAGGGTCAAACGGTCAGCCAACAGATATGATTATTTAGGTACACTCGTAGTGCTTGGAACTCACTGGACTTAACTTCATTTCAATTTTTCAGAAATGCACCAATGTACCAATGAACAGGTGTTTTGTAATAGAGTATTATTTGACAGAGTTTCATAAACACTTAATCTTGATACATTCGGAATTATCCCATGGACTCTGGTTTTGGTAGAAATTTCTTTTGATTATGGAAATGGTTCTGTCGCTTTACATTTCTGGATTGAACTCTAAAAGTCACCAATACTTGTCAATATTTACCGGACAAATCGTGTCAGCAATATGCAAATTGTATTCGTACTGGTCTCAGACAAATGGTACATGCTCAATAACCAATCGTTCTTTACCCAAATACCTCTGATAACTTCACTGATACAAGAAACAGAAATTGTTTTTGTGGTGGAATAAGGCTATACGATGTAGCATTTTTATCAAAATTCACCAAAAACATTGATAGAAGCTGTATGAAACACTAAAACTGTCGTCGACGAACCATATAATTGCAGTCTATTTTTCGATACTGGGAGTATATAGTTTATCACCCGTTTTGTACAATGTATGATTTAATAAGAACAATAATAAGGTGACATGTTTTAAACTGTAATAACTAACATTCAATTGTATAACAAATGCAAATTGTTCACAGAAATGCCAGCCGTTTTGTATTAAAAGTGCATCATCAATTTCCAAACAGCTGTATTCGTGCTTAAATCCAGTTTTTTTGTTCTTATCAGCCAAATCTCGTGTGTTTTTGAGAACTATTCAGGTACTATTCAACGTTGTTGAAGCATGTACTACCAGAGCATGTTCACACTTATAGACAAATAACACCATCTGACACATAGCATCATGACACCGACTTTACACAGTTGCTAATAAACATGTTTATGCTGGTAGTAATGCTGTTTAGTCGGGTCCTTGCATTGACGCAGCAATGAAACTAAGCTATGACTTGGTTTGTGCCACTGCAGACATTTCCTAATGATAGTGCCATTTCTAAAAACCTATTAATCTTACTGAAACGTATAAGCAATCTCCTTTGGGAAGAAAATTAAAGTTTACCGTGTCATTTCCGATTATGTTTCGTCAATGTATCAAGATTCTGCCATGAGACTACCAATAAGGATGATATATTTTCAGTCAATTTTGATTCCATGTACAATGTTCACCAATTGCAGGTAGATAAGCATGGGTACTTGGTGGAGGGAGCAAACGTTTACACCTCTAACTTATTGCCACAGGATATGCTTTAAACAAGGTTAAAATTTAAACCTTGGTCCTAAGAAGTTCACAGGAGGACTGAACTGTGTGAGCCATCGGGATTCAATGCGTAAACAAACAACAAAACCATTTCCATAAGCCTATTCCTCGGATCTGGCTACATCATAAGCAATTGTTAATGAACAATCGGAAATGAGAGGTAACACCAGGTGTTCCCGAAACGCGTCCTGCACCCTTCACAAACACTTGTACCCGTAAAGATCCGGGTTAGAATGAACCTTCAGTAACCCATGCTTGAAAGTAAGAGGCGACTAACGGGATCGGGTGGTCAGGCTCGCTGACTTGGTTTACACATGTCATTGTATCCCAATTGCGTAGATCGATGCTCATGCGGTTGATCACTGGATTGTCTGGTCCAGGCTCGATTATTTACAGATTGCCGCCATATAGCTTGAATATTGCTGAGTGCGGCGTAAAACTAAACTCACTCACTCACAAACACTTGCACAGGTAAGTCACATTAAAAAAACCATCGAGAACGTGTGGCAAACGTGACATTGGGAATCGCTCATCACTTTTCTCACTGATTTGCCATGTTTGAACATGTCGGCCGTAAACCTTTTGAAACAGTTTCTGGGGCAGTGAATATAACCTTGACCAAACAACCTTTCAGCAAGAGTCGTTTGACATTCTTTGAAATACTCCTTCAAAGAGTATGCTAAATTGTACCTAAAAAACCCAAATGTAGAGGACCCGTGAAGAACTGATCTTCAGTAACCCAGGCTTGTCGTAAAAGCCGACTAAAGGGATCGGGTGCTCAGGCTCGCTGACTTGGTTGACACATGTCATCGTATCCCAATTGCGTAGATCGATGCTCATCAGTCACTGGATTGTCTGGTCCAGACTCGATTATTTACAGACCGCCCTCATATAGCTGGAATATTACTGAGTGCGGCGTAAAACTAAACTCACTCTCTCCAAATTGAGACACGATCGATATATTGTTGTATATATCATAATAGCGGATTTCCTACCCCGTCGTTTATTAATCGCGATTGTAGTAGCTGTTCTATACGTCGCTTTTGATCATTAGTCGGCCCCATCAGAAATGTTGGGCGTTACAGCAGATTGGCATCAAATCCTTTCAAAATCATAAATCATGTTTGACTTGACTTCCAATACCGGACATGTTAAAAGCCATTCGCGTTAATTCACAAGTATCATATTAAAAGTCAGAAAACATCAATATTTTTTCCGCTACAGTTAGCTTTTCCATTTAACATAAAGCCTCGTTTTTCGAATCAGCATCTTACACAGTCGAGGGATTCAATTTCCTCTTGCCGACGGAGTCACGAACAGTGTGCCAACGCCATTAGGCTTCCGGTTTTTGTCTCACTGCAATTGATGATAGTCTCTAATAACGTAAGCACTTTATAAATAGGACATCATTTTTGTTAATTACTAGTATTTAGGGAAGGAAATAACTCTTGCCCTGTCATTAAAAACAGATTTCATTCGTCGCTGCAGGCAAAAGAAGATGAAAAAGGGTCACTGAAGATCAGTGCTCACACCAGGTAATCGGGAAAAGATTAAACATAGCCGGTAGCATCCGCCTCTCATCAAGCAAACTGGGCAAGAAAACTTTGACACGAGACATCAACACAGCGACACCACAGTATCACATTATAACAACCAACACAAGTAATGTGCAATAAAACACTTTACCCAACCCAGGTATATTTGAAACTGGGGTTAAATCAATCCCTCTTTTACACCTACACCGTGTTTTTTTACAGTTATGACAATACATCGATTATATGATTAATTAAATGAAACGAAGGTGTGTGCACAGAAATGTGCACAGAAGCCATTAAAAGAAAGTTCACGTATACCGTAAGATCTTCACAGGCACAGTGCGATAGTCAGTACACGGTTTAATTATTGTAACAAGATTCTCCATTTTCTTTATATTTTGTGGGTTTCGTTAAAAAATATGAATGGACAACTATCACATCAACACGTGCACTTCAACGGAATTGTCACACGAAAAAATGTAGAATAAGTCTGCAATGCATGGAATATCCCTACCACACATATACAAATACACGGCATGATCGCCGTGGAATATATGATATGGGTGCAATGTCTGGAGCCTATTTCTGATGTCCCCTGGTCGATACGTGGCTGGAATATTGTTAAACGCTAGGTAAAACAATATTCACTCTCTCGTGACGTAGGGAGGTACTCCTACCAAGCGACTGACTGACTGGGTATGATTTTACGCCGTTTTTAGCAATATTCCAGCAATATCACGGCGGGGGACACCAGAAATGGGCTTCACAAATTGTACCCATGTAGGGAATCGAACCCGAGCCTTTGGCGTGACGAGCGAACGCTTTAACCACTGAGCTACCCCGCCGCCCCCTACCAAACGAAAGCAGCATCGCAGGCTCATATAGGTTGTCTCATCTCCTAGGTTAATAATGGTTATTGGATCTGATTATCCGTTTCATTCGCACAAAACGGGAAAAAATCGAAGTTTGCATGAGAACTCTATCTTTCCGCATGCCATGGCGATTAACTAATTTCCGACCAACTTCTACAGAGTACTTCCATATCAGACGTATGGTAGGTCTTTGACTTCTTTCTCAAAGAACTTTGCGATAATGTGTCTAGTGATCTGCTATATCAGTTACGCTTGATGTTGTTAAAAAATGTACTTCAAGGAGCATGATTCTTAATATATTTTTTCTTATTTCAATCAATCGAGCTTCCGTTAATGTTAACGTTGCTTTTGAATTATTCATTAACTTAAAGAAAAAAAGCAGGATTAATGTGATGTAATTCATGACAGTATAAGGCTTAACTTTAAACAAATATTTTCCATCGTTTCTGCGCACATGCCCATGACATGAGAATCTGATCTGAAATCTCGTAACCCTGGGTTCGAATCCAAATTCCAAAATTTGATTTGTCGGCAACGTTGCTAGTTCTAAAACCTGGGTCAGTTTGTGATGTTCTCACAGTTTACCACGCTTAAATACAATAATTTAAATCACCGTTAAAACTCGCACCCTCATTTGATTGTATCCAGTGCAAGTTCAGTTGTCAGTAGAGTGGTTGTTTGTCGGTTCTAATTACATTTACGTCATGACAATGTCATGCTTGAGAAAACCCAGACTGAATCAAGATAAAAGACTTTACCAATTCTTGGATCCTGGCGTGGCTGACACACGCTGCCCTGCAACATGGAGTGATTGCGCAGTGTAAAAATTATATTCCAACAAACACACAAAATAGTAGCAAAGTGCGTGATAGTTCATGAAAATAACGCGTGAACAGTTGCGACATTCCTTGACAGTACAGATGTTAGCAAAGGAACTCAATGCCGTCTAACTTGATTCTGTAATGCATGGATACAGGTGTGGAATAATGAAGATACACTCGTTGGGACGCTCTTTACACTTAGTTTCCGCTAATGGGCCCAGGACTGTTGATGGTTATTGCGATAAAGATCACAGGAAATCCATTCTGAGACGCCTGAGTGTTTGATAAAACAAAACCACATCTGGCAAGGAACTAAGGGGAACTCGGTGCACACCGAACCTACCTGTCAGCTTCTTTTGGCCGTCATTGTGTCATCTGGGCCCTTATTCTCGAAACGTTCGTAGCCCTAAGAATTCTTAACTTTGATCATAGCCAATGTGTTCAGAATGGGCTTAAGAAGTTCTTAAGGCTACGAAGGTTTCGAGAATGGATAGCCAGTTTTGTCACTGTCCCTGTGCTTGGGCTTCTGCAGTATTCTGAGTGAGTGAGTCAAAATTTAAAGTCACATCGGCAATATTTCAGTCATATCATGACTAGTCTACAACAAGCTTTCAATTCACCATAAATGCATGTAAATTATAAAAACCTGTCAACGTATGACAGTAAAACTAGAATATCACAGTATCAAGAAATAAAACTAGCATCTCTCTCTCAAATTGGATTTCAAATTAAGACAATACAGAATAAAAATGGGCTATAAATCGCCAACACTTGAAGATAGATCCCCATACTTGGGACCATGGGGATTTACACCATCCCTTCAGATGCTAGCGATGGTGGACAAAATCTAGACACAAGTTAAAAAAACATATATCCTACGATTAAATAATGTGTTAGGTTTAAATTTACCTTGAATGTTTTGGGACTTACGTATCCTCACAAGATACAGTATGCTGACTGAAATCAAATTTAGTACATCGTTCAACCTTATTCGTGAGTAAACTCAATCAGTTTCCCATCTGTGTAACGGCGCCATACATGTAAGCATTCGGGTCAGAGAATCATGTCACGTCTCTGGTTACGACGACACACGTTGAACAAAGTTACCGAATCTGACATGTATTTAGCTTATGCTTTGTTTTGTTTGGTTGGTTTATCGTTGTTTAATGCCACACTGGAATTTTCCATCAATATAACGGATGTCTCCAAATAATCGAGTCTGTACCAGACAATCCAGTGATCAACAACATGAGCATCGATCTACGCAATTGGGATACGATGACGTGTCAGATAGCTTGACCACCAGATATCGTTAGTCGCCTCTTAGGACAAGCATGGGTTGCTGAAGACCAGGACTATACATCTGCACGGGTGCCCATGTATTTAGTCGCTTCTACGACAAGCACAGGTTGTCGGGGCCTATTCTAACCTGGAATTGACACGCGTGTACATGGGAACGACATGATTGAGATACCAGTACAGCTGGGTTTTTATGTCAGCATCCATTACGTCATTTTACCTTATTGCAAGAATATTTTCGATTCTTCAAAGAATGGGCGAAATGGCTTTAATACATGTCTCAAAACATACCGAGGTAGCCAACGGCAAACGCATTTACCACTCGACAACATCACCGCTATTACATTGATGGAGAGCACGGCACTCAAGAATTATGTCAACGTCGCTTCAGTTCATGCAGTACTTCAAGAAATTACGTTAACTCTTCCGACTGCTAATTACGTGATATGAATAGGACTAAATTGTCCTGCTGTGCTACATGGTGAGGAGGTCCTTTCAAGTTAATCCGTTTGGACAGCTTAAACGTTTTTCTCCATACAACTGTACTCAATAGACGCTATTTTCCCCGCCAAGTCTCGCTACACAATGATGACGACTGGGAAGAACGTTGAACAGCTGCAGTGAAGTATTCTGCTAAAGTCATATAACTTCGGATTATCTTAAAATCTATGCTAATACAAGATTCCCCAGGTCTCACAGGTCCCGGAAATCGTTTCGTAGATTGCAGGAGATTTAACGTTGATTGTACAAGGTTCCCGTTCATGTCACAGCTTGACAGATCAGTAAGGATAAGAAGTAGTAAGGATAGACCAAATTGATGTAGGTCCAAGACGTTCAGTACCAAACGCTACGAGCAAGGGTGTGATGATGACAAAACTGGAAGAATAACAGGAACGAAAGAGGATTGGAACCCACGATCACAGGTTTATGGTGTACCCATGGGACGCAATCCTGTACAGCAAATTGCAATGCCTTAGAGAACTGGGCCACCAGTGCCCCAACTTTGAGAAGATACAAAGAAAAGCACACACAATGCACAAAATATATATTTCGTGTTTGTTTTTCTTTCTTTTGTTTTCTTTATGTTTCGTGTGTTTTCTGTTGGGGTGGGGGAGGGGGTGAGGCGAGGATGAGTCTTTTGGTTTTGATACTCATCCTAACGTCCACAACCATCCGTACCCATTGTGAAACAGTGACTGCAAATCCGACTGGACATCAACATGAATCACTTTAGTCTTAGAGCACAGCGTAAGACATGAAATCTCGGCTTCATTACAGTTTCTTGAGTTACTGGTAGAATAAGTTACCTGTTATTCTCCAGTAAAATGTGTTTATTATACATGTAATAATCAAACAGACCTTGTATTATAGAAACGCTTCAAAACACACTTTACTCCATTCAAACAATAATTTTATCTTTATGAAGGGATTCTTATTAATTGCACGGTAGTCAATAATAATTATCCCCCGCTGATCCCCATTTCAGCGCTGACCACACATTTGGCAATCGCAGAAAACAAATCAATGTTTGTTCAAAGACACATGGGAAAATGCATTTTAATGCTTCTTTGATATACTTTTCCAAAGGTTTCAAACCAGGGGAATTAGGAAGTGCAAATACCTTTAAAACATCATTTTGCATCTGTAATCTTTTATCAAAGAAAACGAAATATAAGGAAATATTACTTTAACTACATGTTTATTTGCTGCTAAAACTTCATCTATAACATCAAAGGGCGGGGAAAAAAGCTTAATCCGAGGCAATATCAACAAACAATGGTATTACACTTTACCACAAATAATACGTCCATGATCATAAATGATCATAAATACTCTTTCAGAAGTGTCCAGAATGAGACGTAATATGAATTAAATGTCGACATCAGTTCGTTGGAAGTTACGCAACATTTGCCATATGTCAATTATGCCGGGATGTGTCAGATTGCTGTATAATAAATTCCCAAAGTGACCATCGATATTTATCATTAGCACGAAACTGATAATAACGAATATGATGTTTACAGACCATGTAGCATTGTCGGGACAATTCTGGTGTTGGAACCTCACAGGTTCCCGAATCAGCATAGGGATGCAACTCTGCACAGCGAAATGCGGCACATATCAGTATCGGGATATTCGCCCTCAAGCGGCTTTGTGATACTGAAATCAAACATCACGCTTATCATCAAATAGCCCTGTTCACACAAATTTAATCAGTTGTGGAGAAAGAATGTATTTGCTTCGCTCTGTTAACTTCACGGCAGTCGAAGTCTTCGCCATAATGTTCAGAATTCGATATATAAATGGCGGTTTTTGACTTAGATAATTGCTGAAGCAAATACAAGATCTAAACGATTCATTTGAGCAGACAACCATTCAGACAACGAGTGTTTAATCGATGTGTCGATGACACTTATGAGGACGCACGACGATATTGCAAATGCAACCGAAGCTGGAGCGAATGGTTTTTTAAGAAACCCACAATACCGACTCTTCACGAACTTGGTTAGCTTGACTTTGTGTGCCAGACTCACGTGTCACCGCACAATGGTTACATATTATTTGTTTGCTTAACTGGGGAATACTCTGATCATGTTGTTCTGAAATAGGATTCCATTTTGGTCATAGTTAGGTACGTGTTACGTCAGGTCTGCAAGCTTCCTTGTGATACTTGAGGGCGCAACGCTACCATTAACTGGATGTATGTTCAAACTCTTTAGTGAGACTACATTGGCTTTGAAATCTGGACCAATCACTCTGGTTCCCATCCCAAGGAGCCATAGGTAAAGACAAACACCACACACGCAAATTACAAAATACTTCTGAGACCTTATGGGAATATTTAATCGTCTAACTGTTAATACATCGTCTCTGACTTTTTTCTTACAGCTTTAAAACAATGTCCAGGGGGTATTGGCACAGTTCCCTCTGCTGGCACAGTTCCCTCTGCTTGTTCAGGAAGAATAGGTTAGATGGTGGTATTAATGTCGTGAGTGTTTGTTTGGAAGAAGAATGGAAGATTACGTTTAATTACTTTTTGGGGCTGAGTGAATTAGATCATGCAGTACAGCATAAAATGCCAGACACCAAATTACAGGAGCGCTATATCTGCGTGTGCAAATCAGAAAAAAGCGAAAAATCACTTTCCATAACTCTTCTCATTGTCTTTGAAAATGCACTTATGGAGCAGGATGCGCTGACCTTTTTGCCATTAGGCGTCTTCACTTGTTTGATGCATAGATACATGAATATGATATACACATATCTCACAATGGATTCTGATTTGGCCAACTTTTGATTATGACATTTATTTAATATATATACATTTACACCAATACACAGACGTTATCTATGTATTCATAGAACCAAAACAAAAGCGCGCGTATCAACCTCAGCTTTATAGATTAAAAAATCAAGCAAATGTGTTTTAGACATTTCGATTTTTAGATTACTTATATTCACCAGCCCTACAATATAGGGCATGTACGTGTAAACACAAGCAAAGCAGGTCGCAAGGGCTGAGGAATCAAATGCCTTGCCGTCGTTCATTCTGGCGTCCATCACAAAGACCAGTCCCTTGCCAATCAGTTCCGTTTGCATAGGAAGTGGTTCATTAAAGCTCTGCTAAATGTGTACTGACATCAGCCAAAAGGTCAGAACGGTCTTATCACACAATATAAACCGTGTAGATGTGTCGTAGGAGCTAATGATGGAGCTGGAAGTAAATAATCAAGGCGTCGTGTCTGAGGAGTGTTGTACATGTTTTTTTCAGGAGTTTCTTCAACTGTAGGTTTCACAAAGAGATTTTCTTTTAATCATCACGTTTGAGCATCACATCGCTAAATTCGACTCATGTTCAAAAGATGATTCATCAATAATAGTATTCAGTCACTCAGTAAAGATATTAAAGATATTTATAGTCGACATATTTGAGGATATTTTCAGGCAGATTAGATCAGTGATAAACATGATGTCCATTGCAATTCCCTAATTGCCACGTTTCTGTGTTACTGGTGAGAAGGATAAACTCGTCACCTCTGGCATAATCACTCTGTGGTGGCGATTCACGTTTATTTGTGTGTTTGTTTGTTTAGAGCCGCCATCTGATTTGCAGTTTTGTGACGGCAGCCAGTTTACAATTGAATGGACCAAACAATCCAGTAATTGATATCATGAGCCACTAGGATACGATGACATACATTAGCGACACGATTCCGTTTGTCTCTCTCGCAAAAAGCATGGGATACCCGAATATCCGTTGGTAATTAGTGATTCACAAACATACACATTATATATGGAAAGGGGTTTCTTTCAAAACATGTCGTAAATAAAGACATTCCACTTTGCAAAAAGTACTACCATTATAGATTTAATGTCCTTAGTACCAGAGCTCGAAGGAACCTGATGAAACCAAGAAGGCTTAAAACAAAAGGATAGTGTGAGCTTTTGTCAGAACGCACATTTTTTTATGAAATTCAAAACGTGAACGTTGTACGAGAACTCCGTAAAAGTGGCTCTTTATCTCTATAATAATAGCATATGTTATATTTGGGATTACGCTTTCTCAGAAACTTTCTAAATGGCATTGTGTGTTCTATAAATTATTACCATACACTTGCCCAGGAATATAGAATCTAAATTTGATATCTACAATTTGTCAAGTACCAGATGTTGATAAATATGGACGTAAATAGCGATTTGGTAAAATATTAGAAATTGCGATACTTATGATTTACCTAAATGTCTGAGGTAGTTTAGAATAACGCGATTTGTATAAAATGACTGCGGATAATAACACTCGACATACCATTTCCCACACGATTTAAGAAATGTTCACTTCAAAATGAGGATGAAGACAATAGACATATATATATATATGTCACTTTGGCATTTCAGGCGTTACTGGAAATATGGAGTAAAAATACTTGACAGCATGAATACACAGTGCCATTTAGAAAATGGTCAAATGTAACATATGATATATTTGGGATTACGATTTCTTCGTACAGTACAAATTCTAGTACTTCTTTAGAGTTGACTCCGTGCTAGAATCTGTATTTTACTAAGGGAGTGTCATCCCAAATATAACATCTGTTACTCTACAGCAGTTGAAATGTCTCACACAACAGGTTGACCATTCTAATATAAACTTGAAATAGTCGTACCCCTTGGGATGGTCTTGTACAAGTGGGACATTAACCCTTTCATCATCGGTTCGAATCCCAAAGAAGCCCTAGTTATTATTCCTGGTTTGTCAGTAACATGCACTGACCTTTTCTCGTGGATCTTCTCCAGAACCGTTTCGTCGATTTAGCTGTTTAGAAGGCGGTCCCGATCATTCAAAACTCAAATTTGTTTGAATCGTCAAGCTTTTGTTGGTCCCCATGACCCGTGTTAAAATATTGATCTTCAGTAACCCATTCTTGTCGTAACGTAACATTGGGAATCGCTCATCACTTTTCTCACTGATTCGCGATATTTGAACATGTCGGCCGTAAACCTTTTGAAACAGTTTCTGGGGCAGTGAATATAACCTTGACCAAACAACCTTTCAGCAGGAGTTGTATGACATTCTTTGAAATACTCCTTCAAAGCGTATGCTATATTGTACCTAAAACCCCAAATGTAGAGGACACGTGAAGATCCGGGTTAGAACTTATCTTCAGTTACTCATGCTTGTCGTAAAAGCCGACCAACGGGATCGGGTGGTCAGGCTCGCTGACTTGGTTGACACATGTCATCGGCTCCCAATAGCACAGATCGATGCTCATGCTGTTGATCACTGGATTGTTTGGTCCAGACTCGATTATTTACAGATCTCCGCCATATGGCTGGAATATTGCTGAGTGCGGCGTAAAACTAACTCACTCACTCACCCCATGGCAAATTCTCTACGTCAAACTGTAAATGTATTTAACCATGTACATCATTCTACACAATTGTGATACGATGACATCCATCAACCAGATCAGAGACAGCAACACCCGATCCATATTATTGTCTCGTACGGCAAACAGATATTATAAATGAAATAATCTGAAATATATCGGTAATAAACTGATGTAACGGTAATATGTGATACTGATAATAAGCTTAAACTGTTTCTCAAGGCAAAGGTTACAGAAGATCGTATTGTATTGTTTCTTCAACGCGATGGCACCGTCAATCGTATATTAAGGTTTTACAGGAGGCTGACTTGGTTGTAGAGATTTAGTGGATACTACTAACGATACTGGACCTAAAGTGCGAGTAACTTCAAAATAACACATATATTTTAACCACTTACGTGAAATACATGAGGGTGTCCTTCAACCGAGATATAAATCCAGATATCTAAGGGACGCTACTCTGCAAAGCGAAATGAGGCTCTTAAGAGAATATAGTGTTATGCCAGTTTGGGAATTCTCCAAACATATCACACCAGAAATACGTGTCACGGTTTGTACCCACGTGGATTATCTAATCAACAAGGCAACCACACGTTCTCTTGACACCGTTCAGTGAGTGCGTGAGTTTTCACGCCGGTTTTAGCAATATTCCTGCAACATCACCGGAAATTGGATTTCCCATTGTTCTCAAGTGGAAATCGTACCGGGCGGGACGGAAGAACGCTGTAACCACACGGCTACCCCAATGCTTCAGACTCAACAGACAACTACGAGCAAACATTTTTCATTACGACTTTATGCATAGTTTTCCCCAGACACAAACAAACATCTCATCGCAACTTTCAGACAACGGAGCGACTCTTACTGTGCCACGCTGCAGATTCTAAATGATCTGTGCAATCTGTCTGCATCAACTCAACAATGCATATTACTCGTTTCGAAAAAACCCTTCGCACATCAATAAGAAATCTCTGCTAACTTACAAATCGTACCAGTGGTCATGCGACTGCAGACTCCGCACAGAGTTCTGAGATTATGAAAAACGTCTCAAGCACATGGGATGAAATGCAGATGATATTGCCTCGCATGCAATCCCAAGGGAGAGTTAATGGGTTTCTAATGAATAGCAATGGGGAGATTGGAAATCTCATAAACAGCAGTTACTGTTTACGATGTGCGATTATGAACATAATTCCTAGAATTGGAGGCGTTGTTGCGGTGTCATGCTATGTGCGATGTAATTATGACACGACAATCAGCTATGCTGCCTCAAGAAATATCCACCTTGATCGATAACTGAACTGTTTGTGCTTCCGATTCCAAGCCAAGGTCCTGTTGTATGTTCACAATTAAATCTTGACTGATGCATATAAAAGAACGGCTGCACATGTGCACGCACGCACGCACGCACACACACACACACACACACACACACACACACACACACCCATTGTATACAAACATCCCTTCCACTAGTAGTACCGAAGACTAGATCTAAAGACGACCGGAGTCATAATGTACAGAGTATCATTGCAAAGGAGTAAGTGTTTCTGAACTTTTAGTAGATGTTAGCCAACGTGTTTACGTTCCTGTTAATGCCTGTTTAATATATTCCAGAAATATCACGACTATGGACACAAGAGTCTCACACATCTGATAAAAAATGTAAACTTGTACAACCTCAGCCATATAACAACGAGACAAAGTTTCACATCTAAGCAAATGCATCAGAAATATGAAATCATATTTAAAACACGGGCTAAAGGTCAAATCACATATTTGAACCCATCTGTGGGACCAAAATTAGGTGACAAACTTGTCAAATGAGAACTTAAACCACACCAACTTTGGCTCAAAAAATACTTTTTTAAACAGACAGAACCAGCTGTTTATTCACCTGTGATGAACGATTGTGTCTTGTTTGACTGGAACATGGTATTCCAGCAATAGCTAGACATTAGAACCGTCTTTTATCCATGATAATATATCAGGAACCTGATCATTCAACGTTTGAGCTTACGTCGTATTAGAGTCGTTGAAGTCGGACTCAACAAAATACATCCGGGGGTGCTTAAAACGTAGTCCAAATGTACACACCAAAGACTGTAGCTTGAATAGTTAGCTTAAACGTAGTCCAAATGTACACAGTTTATTGTATTTTACCAATGTCTTCAAAAGACTGCAGCTGTCGTACGTTTATGCTGGGTCGGGGCTTTTCTTTAAACTGTCTATGCCCACGATTTAATCAATCAATTACTTTTCTGCTCATCCAACTCTTGAGTGAAATTACATCCGAGACATAAAATCTAATAAGCAACAGATCCTCTGTCGTTCGAAAGGACCGACATTACTTTAATCAGTAATTTGATATCTTTTTTCACAACTTTAAGGTATAGTCGAGCATGCACTTTTCATGAAACAAGAAATTGTTTGATCAGGGTTACAATAGGGCACCAGTAAAGCTTTCAAAAGGTTTGTAGCAATAGAAAGAAGACTCCTCAGATCTGACCCTTTTTCATTCATCGAGTTTCTGTTTTGTGTAAAATATGAAGAATTCAATTCCAACGGATATGCAAAGATCACAACTCTCAAGGTTTGTTTGTTTTCTGTACCTGTTGATAACTTGGACTTTCATCATGCGGGTCGTTACTGAAACTCCAGGTGTTCAGGCGTATATTTTTCTATCAAGCCACTGATAGATTTATAAACGTGAAACCTATGGGTCTTTGGCGGTAATCGGTCTGAACGACAGGGTCTTAGGGTCTGAGACAGAGCATTTTCAGTAAAAACCACGTTCCTCCTGCATATCGTAATACCATCAGGATCAGGGTTTTCAAATGCTAATTTGTTCACTTAATCCGAGTGGAGAAAGAAATTCCGCTCGGGACAGAATCAGCTTTTCCCGAGAAATCCCAGCACCTTAGTTTAATTGCCTTATAGAATCGTTTAACTCTTCATTTTGTTTCCCTCAGATATTGGTATTACGGGTTGTGTAGGAGAGCTCCCAGTGCTGATCACGACGACATGATCATAAATTCTGGCCACCAAAACAATGCGGTACGAGGGAGTAGAGTCAAATAAACAACAAAACAGCCCCATTAACTGGATTACAGGCATTCCAGTTACGACAACCCTAATTACTGACGACGAGATTGTTGACGAGACCAAGTTGTATGGGCGAACAAGACTAGCGGTATCCATGGGATTAAGTGTTTTCTGAGTATCGGGCCTTGTTCTGGCATGGTTCTCCAGTATCTCATGCAAGAGATATTTAGAAAGTATGTGAGATGGCAGCTGCCTTTCGGAAAATGAAACTACAAAACCCATTCAACAAATAATTTTCTGTCGAACACGGAGTTTTGTTTGTTTGTTGTTTAACTCCGCACTGAGCAATATTCCGGCTATATGACGACGGTCTGTAATCGAATGATCAACATCATGTTCATCGATCTACGCAATTGGGATACGATGGCATGTGTCAACCAAGTCAGCGAGCCTGACCATCCGATTCCACCCGTTAGTCGCTTCTTACGACAAGCATGGGTTGCTGAAGACCAAGTTCTAAGTCGGATCTTCCTGAGTGGAATCTGGAGTTATTTACAGGATTCCATCTGTGCCATGAAGATGTGTTCATGAATCACTATCAAATAGTAATGATACCAGATGTTCATCATGCCACATCCCAGAATATACTGGCAACACTAATCAGTATGGAATAGGTACATGATATACTGATTAATCGAAGACAAAATGTCTTAAGGAAACGAGGCCCAGAAAGTGTCTCAAGTACATAATGGTTGTCTCTAATATCTTGGCACTCGTCCAGCACCTTTAATGGGTTTCTCTTGTTATCCCCAAGGAAGTTTTCTTGAACCATTGCAATTAAAGTTTCCCTGCTGTCACCAGACGGGATGGAACCCATTAAACTAAGCACACCAGATATAACCACTCCAAGCACAAGGATCAGTTGCCTTCATAACTGCGCCAGCTGTGCAACAAATAATATATCTTACAGTTCCATCCTGAGCCGATACATAGCCTCAGAATATTTATTTGTTTTACAAACATCTTGTTCCATTTACTGAAGCCTCAGTTAATATGAATGGAACCTAATCATCATGCAATATCGTTATTATACAATAATCAACATGTTTATCCCACAAGAACGTCAATCATTACCCAAGCCCACACTGACATCCTGTTGCTTCTCCTTGACAGCCACCTTCGACACTTCATCCTACAGAGGCATGACAAAATAACGTTAAACAGACATCTCCCATTTTAATCAACGGAAAGCTTTTATTTTTGAAAAACCAGCTAACAAGCATGAATGCCATAAATAGATGCTGATAAGTGAAATACTAAATGTAACGTGATTGCGATTCGTTTCTGACATGCGTTTATTTGGTTTCAGATTTTCGCCGATTAACACGTTTCTTGTCATAGGGTTGGAAAGCGTGTATGCAGGTTAAACGTTCACGTAGTCTTACAGATATGCTGGAATAAAGACGCATCTTGGTCCATGTGGTCAGATGCTGTATCTTCTCAAGATCCATTCAGCAATAAACAACACGTGGGAAGGAAAGGATAAAGTAATCTCCTTATTTCCTGCCTGGGATTATTTTATGATAATTTCTTTATAAGGCATGTACGTTCTTTACCGAACGCATTTCAGTGTTGGCACAGACCAAAGGTGTCTCAACCTCAAAGAAACATTCCCTCGTGGTATAGCCATAATCGCACAATCTGCTCTGCTTTTGATAGAGATTTTCTATGATTATGGAAACTAGGGGTTATTCCAAACTTTGCCGTAACAAGTACAAAACGCCTATTCCAAACTGCCCATGGGAGAAGTGTTACAGAGATCTAAAATAGCTTTGGAATTATTTGAAAATGAAAATAGAACGTTATTTAGATTGCAGCGTGCATTCATTTGTGTGGAATTATACCTCTGTGAACTGTGTTTGATTATGTTTTGCTCTGTTGCTTTTCTATTTCCAGACTTATTGATGAATGTCATTACAGCAACACATTACTGTGGTATTCCTGTCCCAAAAACATAATTCAAACTTGATTCAGTAACGATTACAGGTCTTTAAATGGTAGTTATACATAGTTCAGCAAAAATGGTATCGACTTTGTTTTGAGTAAGAAATATTACGGCATCAGCAACTTTTTTATCTATACTCCATTATGAACATAGAGACACATCACCAAATGGCTTTTATCTGTTATAATGTATGAACTTCCACTGGAAGCGTCAATACACAACAGGAGGTCACTATGAAAGTTCTGAATCTGGCATACAAAGGGTTTTGTAGTTTTCCGTGATATATTTGATATACGTGAGTGTTAAGACGTCTTTGTTATTGTCTTCGAGTTGTGAAGCGAATGACTATGGCCCTCTCAACCTTGGGATGGACGAAACTAGTAAGAGTTGTTTTGTTTCTTTCTATAAAAATATACCACACGACCGCCGATAGAGAAATAAGAAAGAATGTTTGACGAGTCTGGGATAGCGAGTGGTAAAGAGCAGCTCGGGTTTCACTCCCCAGTTGTTTAAAGTGTTCCCTCGTCACGTTTGACTCCCCACATGAGTGCAGTGTCGGAAGCCAATGTTTGGTGTACCCAGCCGTGATATAGATCTGATATTGCTAAAACCATACTCAGTGGTGACGTCGTTGATCGGTACTCCAGTATTGGATTGTCTGTTTCTGCTTGTCATATAAATTAACTAAATTCCAACCAGCAGCTACGAAGTACTTCAGTTTCAGACGTGGAGTCTTTGACGTGTTTTTCAAAGAACATTGCCATAATGAGCCTAAGTGATCTTCCTTAAATCATTTACCCTTTCTTGTTCAAAGAAGTACTTCAAGGAGCATGATTTCTTCGCTGATGTTTTTCGTTTCTTATTTCAATCATTCAAACTTCCGTTAACGTTTATGTTGCTTAATGCTGATGACATGAAACTGAAGAATCTGATCTGAAATCCTGGGTTCGAGTCCAAAATTCTAAATTTCACAAGTCGGCAACACATTTCCCTACTCGCGTGTTTCCCTCACGTTTCCAAAAGTTGGGTCACTTTGTGCTCCTCCAACTTTGCCACGTTGTGACTTATAATGCACTTTAAAGCACCGTTAACACTCGCACCCTCATTTGATTGTGTCCAGTGCAAGTTCACATGCCAGCGAAATAGAGGATACTAAACGACTTTCCCTGTAATACCATTTTTATTAAACGAGTTAATAATTTGGTATCAAACAAGCGAAATCGAGTTTGATACTAAATCATTCACGAGTTTAATCAAAATGGTATTTCACGGAAGCGAGTTTGGTATTCTGTTTATTACTCTCCTACATAAATTGATAGAAACTGCCTAGAGTGTGATGACTCCAGACATCTTTCCGTGCGTCAAGCAAGGTCTAATACCATTGTGACAGAGGTATTAGCATTGTGACGTCATACGTCTAGCGGTATTACACTAGTGTAATACTGCTATAAAATATTACACAGCAGTATCTTCCACGGGCGAGTAATAAATGGTTGTTTGCTGGTACTAATTACATTCCTATGTCATGTCGGTGTTTTTGCTGGGGAAAAAAAGAAGATTGAATCAAGATAATAAACTTTTACCAATTCTTTGATGCATGCTGCCCTGCCAACTGGACTGAGGCACTGTGTCGAATATGTTGTAAGTAACACACAAAGTGGTTGCAAAATGTGTGATTATTTATCAAATCAACGCGTAAACAGCTGCGATATTCCCTTGACAGTACAAATTTAAGGAAAGGAACCCGACGCGTCTTACTTGATTCCGTAAAGCATTGACACAGGTGTGGAGTACGGAAGAGACACTCGGTGGGACGCTCTTCACTCTTATTACAATACAGATCAAAGTAAATCCATTATGAGACGCCAGTGTGTTTTATAAAATACATTTATACAGGACGCTGACTGAAATTAAATTAAGTGCATCGTCAAACGTTATTTATGAGTTAACTCACTCAATATCCCATCTATGTCATGGCGGCATGTAAATATTCATGTCAGGGACAGACAAACTGGTGGTTGATATCATGACCACCGTCTCACTTCGTCTGTTTACAACGACACACACTGAACAAAGTTAACGAATATGACAGTCCCATGTATTCAGTTTATGTTTTGTTTTGTTTGTTTGTTTGTTTGGTGTTTACCGCCGTACTCAGCACTTTTCCAGCTACATGACGGTTGTCTACAAATAATCGACTCTACAATCCAGTGATCATCATTATGAGCATCGCTCTACGCAATTGGGATACGATGACATGTGTCAATCATGTCAGATAGCCTGACCACCCGATACCGTTAGGTGCCCCTTGGGACAAGTATATGGGTTGCTGAAGATCATTTCCTAACCCAGATCGTCACGGGTGCTAAGGTATTTAATGGCTTCTACAAGCACAGGTTGGAGGGGCCTATTCAAACCTGGAATGCCATGATTGACATACGAGTATTCCGACGATAATGTCACCAGTACTGCTGGGTCTTTTTTATTTCAGCATCCACCGACACCTTTATATTTTCATCCTTATTGCAAGGACAATTTAGATTGAAACTGAGGTCTTCCAAGAATGGGCCAAATGGTTTTTATATGTGTCTCAAAACGCCCTGAGGTAGCCAACGGCAAACGCATTTACCACTCGACAACATCACCGCCATTACATAGATAGAGAGCACGGCACTCAAGAATTATGTCAACGTCGCTTCAGTTCATGCAGTACTTCAAGAAATTACGTTAACTCTTCCGACTGCTAATTAGGAGATCTGAATCGGACTAAATTGTCCTGCTGTACTACATGGTGAGGAGGTCCCTACAGATGTGGACAACTTAAACGTTTTTCTCCATACAACTGTATTTCATAGACCATATTTGCTCGGTCAGGTCTTCCTTCACAGTAATGACGGCTGGGAAGTACGTTGAACAGCTGCAATGAAGTATTTAGCCAAAGTCATGTAACTGTTGATTATTTTAAAATCTATGCCAATACAAGACTCCTCGGGTCTCACAGGTCCCAGAAATCGTTTCATAGATTGCAGGAGATTTCCGCTCATGCCATAGCTTGACATCTGAGTAAGCATAAGAAGTAATAAGGAAAGACCGAATTGATTCAGGTCTAAGACGTTTACCCTCGAAACCTACGAGCGAGACTATGATGATGACAAACCTGGAAACATAACAGGAACGAGACGGGATTCAAACCCACGATCACAGGTCTATGGTGTATCCAAGGGACGCAACCCTGTACAGCGGTTTGCAAAGCCTTAGAAAACTGGGCCACCCGTGCGCCCAACTTGAGAACATAAGATGTCGAGCACACAAAATACTACTTTCAACATAAATACTTTAAATACTCGATGACATGAAAAACATGATATGTGAGGTGAGGGGTTTTATTATTAGTAGTAGTAGTTTGTTTGTTTGCTGAATTTGTTTTTGTTTTGTTTGTCGGTTTTTTATGATTTGATTCAATTTTATTGCATTTGTATTTCTTTCAGGGGACGAGGGGAGGGGGAGAGTGTGGCTTAGTTTTTTGTTGTTGAGTTTTATTATAATTCATCGTTTTGTAGGTACAAAATCATGACATCAAATGACAACCAAATATAAACCGTGCGTTCGTATACAGAGTTTGGCGGTATCTCACATTGACAAGCATATTATAACAAATGACATTCTAGGAAAAAGGGTCGGTTGTACGTTAATATCGATCAAACAATTGATGGCAATCAGATCAGAATCCAACAAATTTGGTAAAATTACAAGAAGAGATGGCATTTGTTTTTCTTCATATTGTAAATTTTACTTATTTCCTTTCTGATCATATCGAAACTTGGTGTACAAGTATATATTCGCATTTGTAAAAGAGTAAATTTGACAACTGTTATCAGGAGATTAAGGACATCGTTCCTTTTCTCTGAGAATCCAAATATCATGTTTATCTTATCGATATTCAATGTGATATTTGTTTTTGTTCTTATCCAATTGGAGTGAGTGAGTGAGTTTAGTTTTACGCCCCACTCAGCAATATACCAGCTATATGGCGGCGGTCTGTAAACAATTGAGTCTGGACCAGACAATCCAGTGATCAACAGCATGAGCATCGATCTGCGCAACTGGGAACCGATAACATGTGTCAACCAAGTCAGCGAGCCTGACCACCCGATCCCGTTAGCCGCCTCTTACGACAAACATGGGTTACTGAAGATCAATATTCTAACCCGGACCTTCACGGGTATTATCCAATTGGAAAACTGATACCATATGTTTCTAGATTTTGGACAGTCGTAAAAGAGATGAATTCCGCTTTCTGGTGCATTTTTACAATATGAGCATAACTTACTCTACATATCCCATCTTAAACAAAAGTAGGCTTGTTGGCAAGATTCTATGCACTAAAGAATATTGGAACCATCTTAAATCTGAATTTGTATGAGCTCGAAATATAGAGGCTTAGTTTTTGGTTTTGTTGTCCACCCTAACGTCCACAACCATCCGCACCCTATATATAGATTCTGCAAATCTGACTGGACATCCACATTCGTTCAGACTGGCTTCTTTACAGCTTCTTAAGTTATTAGTCACAAAAAGAACCTGTTATTGTCCTATGAAATTTCTTTAACCACGTATAACAAAAAAGAGACGCTGCATAACACACTTTAGTCCCTTCAAGTAATAATTCTATATTTATGAAGGGATTCTTTTTAATTGCATGTTATTCAATAATAATTATCGCCCGCTGATCCCCATTTCAGCGCTGACCACTTGCTTTGGCAATCGCAGAAAACAAATCAATGTGTATTCCAAAGAACATGAGAGAATGCATTTTAATGCTTCTTTGATGTACATTTCAGAATGTTTCAAACCAGGGGAATTAGGAAGTGCAAATACCTTTAAAACATTATTTGCATCTTTAATCTGTTATCAAAGAAAACGAAATATTAGGAAATATTACTTTAACTACATGTTCATCTGTTGCTAACACTTCATCTATAACATCAAAGGGCAGGGAAAAAAGCATTAATCCGAGGCAATAACAACAAACAATGGTATTACACTTTACCACAAATAATACGTCCACAAAACCAATAATACGTCTTAGTAATGTTCTTAGTAATAGCGGATAACCTTTATTTGCAGAACTTCTTGAATATGCTCATAAATACTCTTTCAGGAGTGTCCAGAATGAGACGTAATATGAAGTTTATGACGACATCAGTTTGTTAGAAGTTACGCTGCGCTTGCCATATGTCAGTTATGCTGCGACGTGTCAGATTGCTCTTTGATACCTTCTCAAAGTGACCATCGATATTTATCATTAACACGAAACTGATAAGAACGGATATGATGTTTACAGACCATGTAGCATTGTCGGGACAAATCTGGTGTTGGAACCTCACAGGTTCCCGAATCAGTGAAGGGATGCAACTCTGCACAGCGAAATGCGGCACATATCAGTATCGGGATATTCTCCCTCAAGCGGCTTTGTAGTACTGAAATAAAACATCACGTATATCATCAAAAAGCCATGTTCACCCAAATTTAGTCAGCTGTGCAGAAAGAATTTATTTGCTCCACTGTGTTAAATTCATCGCAGTCGAAGTCTTCGCCATAATGTCCAGAATTCGATAGAAAAATAGTGATTTTGACTTAGACACTTACTAAGGCGAATGCAAAATCTAAACGATTCATTTGAACAGACAACAATTTAGACAACGAGCGTTTAATTGTTGTGTCGATGGCACTTATGAGGAAGCATGACGATATTGCAAATGCAACCAAAGCTGGGTAGAAATAGTTTTTAAGAATCCCACAATACTGACACTTCACAAACTGGGTAAGCTTGACTTTGTGTGCCAGACTCAGGTGTCACCGCACAATGGTTCTACAATATTTGTTTGCTTAACTGATGATTACTCTGATCGTGTTGTTCTGAAATAGCATTCCATTTGGTCATAGTTAGGGTACGTGTTACGTCAGGTCTGCAAGCTTCCTTGTGATACTTGAGGGCACAACCATGAACGGTCCCTCGTTAGTGAGATTAGACTGGACTTGAAATCTGCCAATCTCTCATGCTCCCAGCCCCAAAGGAGCCATGGGTAAAGACAAACACCTCAGACGCAACTTACAAAATACACCTGTGACCTTATGGGAATATTCTTTAATCGTCTTACTGTTAATACGGCGTCTCTGACTTTTTTCATACAGCGTGAAAACAATCTCAAGGAGGTATTGGCACAGTCCCTCTGCTTGTACAGGAAGAAGGGATTAGATGGTGGTATTAATGTCGTGAGTCTTTGTATTCATATTGCCTGTTAAATATTTGTCAGACATCAATAGTCTTTGTCTTGTAATTGTAAGAAATTAAAGAATACAACATCATCCATTGTTTAATGGTATGGCTGTCATGCAGTACAGCAGACAATGCCCGACCCCAAACTGCAGGGGCGCTCAACCTGCGTGTGCATTTAAAAAAAAGTTAATTCACATTCACCTTAAAAATATGTGTGAAATGAACATATGGTGTCATCACTGTTTTGATGAAGAACCCATAGATATGATATACTCGGAAGCGATTTCTTTTATCAATATTTAAACCAATTCACAGACATTATCCACAGATCATCTCTCAGTTTAACTGTAAAGTTGTGAGCATACAGGAGATAGGCTTTACTCAGATGCACGTAATGTATCTACAGCCTCATAACACAAGCGAGCGTACCAACCTCAGTCTTGTATAAAATAACAAGCAAATGTGTCTCAGACACAGATTACATATATTCACCGGCCCTACAATATAGGACATGTATGTGTAAACACACGCAAAGCAGGTCGCAAGGGCTGAGGAATGAAATGTCTTGCCGTCATTCATTCTGGCGTCCATCACAAAGTCCAGTCCCTTGCCAATCAGCCTCGTGTGCATTGAAACAGGTTCATAAAAGCTCTGCTAAATGTGTACTGGCATCAACCAAAAGGTCAGAACAGTCTTATCACACAATATACACCGTGTAGATGCAGACCATTGCTAATGATGTAGCTGGATGTAAATAATCTTGTCTAAGGAGTGTCGTACGTTTTCGTTCGGAGTTTCTCCAACTGTAGGATTTACAGAAAAGCTTTTTTTCTATTTTAATCATCACATGTTAGCGTCACATCGCATCATTCGACTCATCTTAAAAACTTGTTTGATCAAAGTTACAATATTCAGTTTCACAGTAACTATATTAACGAACCTTATTTCAAGATATTTCCTGATTAGATCAGTGATAAAATGTCCGTTGCAATTCCCTAATTGAAACGTTTCTGTGTTACTCGTGAGAAGTATAAACTCGTCCCTTCTGGCATAATCACTATTCGGCGGCGATTCATATTTATCTATTTATTTACGTGTTTGTTAGTTTGTTTGTTTGGAGCTGTCATCTGTTTTCCAGTTATATGACGGCAGTCTGTTAACACATCGACTATGGACCAAACAATCCAGTGATTGACATCATGGGCCGCTAGGATATGATGACATATATCAACTCCGTGGGTCGCCTCTCACGACAAGCATGGGGCACCCGAATATTCGTTGGTAATTCGTGATTCACAATCACACACATTATAAAGTTTTCTTGTGAATATGAAAAGGGTATTTGAGCTAACTTTCTTTCAAAAGAGGCCTTTAATAAACACATTCCTCTTTACAAACAGTACTACAGCCATAGGTTATGATTTCCTTAGTACGAGAGCTCGAAAGAACCTGCTGGAAGCTCGTAGGCTTAAACCCTTAGGATACTGTGAACCACTGTCTGACGCACATTTTTATGAGATTCAAAAATTCATGAACACACACCAAAGATTATGATACAGTCGGGGAAGTTCAATGGACCGAGGTATTTCTTGGGAACATTAAACTTTATCCACAGTGCTTGTATTATAGGTTGTCAATTCCGTAGCACGAGAGCTCGAGAGCCTTAAAACTGTGAGCTTTTGTCTGACGCCCATTTTTATAAATTCTCTAAAGTGAACACTGCACATTGCACTTACTCTATCTCTATAATTATAACATAAGCTATATTTGGGACTACACTTTCAGTAACTAATGGCATTGTGTATTTTATGAATTATGACCATAGATTTGCAGGAAAATAGTATCTAAGTTTTATATCAACAATTATGCCAAGTGCCAATGTGTGATAAATGTGGACGTAAATAGCGATTTGGTAAAAAGTAAACAATTGCGACATTTATGATTTACCTAAATGTCAGAAGTAGCTTACAATAGATTGCTTTGTCTAAATGACTGCAGAAAATATCACGTAACAGACTATTTCCCACACAAGTTAAGAAATGTAAAAACTTTACTTCAAAATGATGATGAAGAGAATGGACTTACATGTAATTTGGCATAAAGGCGTTATTGGAATTATGGGGTCAAAATAGTCTACAGCAGTTGAAAAGTCTCCAACAACAGGTTTGCTGATCTTCACTGCACAGAGGTGGGGCCCTCAGGGTGTCCAAGGTGCCGTTCTACAAAACAAACTTATCGCTAAGACTACCTTAAGTCTATGTTAAGGTATGGGAGTTACGGTCACCTAAGCGCTGAGATCGCTTTGTACAACAGCAACCGTTGTACAAGGGCAAGTGTGCCTCAGTAAGCACGGTGGCCACAGTAACACCTGCATTTTAATTTAGACTTGAAATATTCGCAGGCCTATGGGTGGTCTTGTACCAGAGCGACATTAACCCATTATCATCGGTTCGAATCCCAAGGAAACTCTCGAAATTATTCCTAGTTTGTCAGTGTGGTACTCCCTGGAGCCCTGCTCGTGGACTTTCTGTAGAAAATGGTTTGATTGCTGGAGCTGTTTTGGAGGCAGTTTTGACCGCTGAAAACCCAAAGGGAAAATAACATATTTTGTCTCGCAAATTTGTTTGAATCGTGAAGGTAGTGATGGTCCCCATGGCAACCTGTAAATGACTTTAACCGTGTAAATCAATCTTAATGTCCCAGGGTTTGACAGAGCTCGTACAAAGTGGTCGTAGAAGCAGTCAAATCCCTGTTGTGCCTGTACAACAACTTTTTCATACGGTTCTTAACGCGCGTGGCACCCATGAAAAACAACAATATAACGGTCAAAACACTAATCTAGTGGTAAGAAGCAACAATGTTACGGTAATATCCCATACGGTAACGATAAGAAGCAACAATGTAGCCGTCAGAGGCAATAATAAAACGTTAATAACATATCGCATATTGGTAACGACCCATGTGTAAATTGTAAAGGTAATATCCTAAAATGTATCGGTTATAAGCTGGTACGATATTATGGTAAATATACACTGATAATAAGCTCAAACTGTCTCACAGTAGCATAGATAACTGAAGATTATGTTGTATAATCCATTCAATTCGATGGCACTCACATCTGCACAGCGATTAGTTAGTGAATATTGTTTTACACCGCTTTATGAATTGTCCGAAAATTTCACCCCAGAAAAGAGTTTCAATTTGTACGCACATGGGTTATTTAATCGACAAGACGACACAGTTCAGAGAGTGTGTGAGTTATTTTCACGCCGGTTCAAGCATTATTCCAGCAATATCACAGAGGAGCTTATGCCTTGTTCTCAAGTTGGGAATCGTACGTGGGGTTGAGGGACGAGCCTTTCCGCTATACGGCTAACCACTCGCTTCTGACTCATCAGACCACAATGTGCAAACATTTTATATTAATACTTTAGACATAGATTTCGCCCACAGGCAAACTTCCAGACCACGGAGCGACTCTCACTGTGCCACGCTGGAGATTCTAAATAAGCTCTGCAATATGTCTGCATCACCTCAACAATCCATATTACTCGTATCAATAAATAAGAGCGAAAAACACCTTCGCACATCCATAAGTAATCTCTGCTAAATTACAAATCGTATCAACGGTCATGCGGCTGCAGACTCTTCGCAGAGTTCTGAGATAATGAAGGTGGTGTCATCAAGCACATGGGATGAATACAGATGATACTGTCGAGCATTCGGTCCCCAGGGAAAGTTAATGGGTCTCTAATGAATGGCGATTCAAGAGCAATGGGGAGCTTGGAAATCTCATAATCAGCAGTCACTCTTTCCGATGTGCGGTTGGGAACATAATTCCAGGAATTGGAGACGTTGCTGCTGTGTCATGCTATGTGCTATGTAATTATGAAACGACAATCAGCTATGCTGCCTCAAGAAACATAATCCGTCGGTAATCCAACCTTGATGGATAACTGAACTGTTTGTGCTTCCGATTCCAAGTCAAGGTCAATGCGTTTGGGCATAATTAAGTCTCGCACCTGGAGTTTCCCGCTGAGCATTTTAAGGAACGGCTGCATTTACGCGCACACTGTACATTCACACTCACATTCACACACACATTGTGTATTGACATGAATTCCACTACCGAAGACAAGATCTGAAGATGACCTGGGTCACAATGAGCAGAGTATCACTGCAAAGGAATAAGAGTTTCTGATTTGTTACTAGATGTTAGCCAAATTTGTTTCACGTACCTGTTGATACCCATTTAATATATTCCAGACATAAGAGTCTCACACATCTAAATGAGATCAAATGTAAACATGTCAAACCTCGTGACAAATACGTGACAGACTTGTCAAATAAGAACTTAAACTACACCAACCTTGACTCAAACCATACTTTTTTAAACAAAGACAGAGCCAGCTGTTTATTCACCTGTTATGAACGATGGTGTCTTGTTTGACTTAAACAGACTCCAGGCTTCAGGTATGTTAGGTCAATAAAATCATGAAAAATAATCAGGAACTAATCAATTAACGTTTGAGCGTACGTGGTATTAGAGGCTTTGAAGTCGGATTTAACAGAACATGTTCGGTTGTCATCCCTGTTGAAACACTACTAAGGAATAGTGCCACAACAACGAGTTAGTTAATTGTATTTTACCAATGTCTTCAAAAATGACAGCACGTTAATATTTTCCTTAATTTCAAATGTCCAGTAGCGTTTATGCTTTTCGGAGTATCTTGTGCCATAAACGCATTCTTTACAACTTGCGAGCACGAGTTATCGCTATGTACACGCTATTAATCAATAACAATTACATTTCTGCTTACTACACCATGTTCACTGTGAATAAGGTAAATGACAAGTTTTTTTCGCTATGTTAGCACTCCATCGTATAACTACCTGGATTCTGGATTTGAGAAGTTTAGCCCAATACGTTTCACATGTTGCCTATTCCGTTATATATATTGTACCAACGTAGCAGGCAACTATTGAGTTGTGAAATTACATCCGAGACATCACGTTACCACATCTAATAAGCAACAGATCCTCTACCGTATCGTTCGATAGACCCAGTATCACTTTAGTATTCCAGCAGTTTCAACCTTTGATGTCTTCGAATTCCTTTCACAACTTTAAGGTACAGTCAAGCATGCTCTTTTCATAAACATCAATACGACTCTTCCTCAAAAGGTTGTTTCCTCAGCGTCACGAAGAAGCATCAGTAAAGCTTTCAAAACGTTTATAGTAGAAGAAAACCTTCTGATATATATCTTCAGTGTGATTGTTTACAATTGTAGAGTACAGTAGAGCATGAAACATTCTTCTGCTGACTCTTGTTTGATCAGTGTTACAACAAGGTACCAGTAAAGCTTTCAAAACAGTTTTAGCAGTAGAATACATACCGCTTTGATCCGAGATTTCTTGAATAATGGATTTCAAAGAATGCATTTTGTCCGTTTTATTCGTGCGTATAAAAATATAAAGACACCATAGTTAACGGATATGCAAGGATCATAACTGGTCAAGGTTTGTTTGTTTCCAGTAGTGGCCTTTTGATAACTTTGTTTAGAAAGACTTTCATCCATGGGCCAAGTCGATAACTGAAACTGCCATTGGTTACCCTCAGGTAATTTCCTGTTTTGTACCCCTAGTAACTTATAATGATGCGATTGGAACGAAAAGGTTCATGTAAACATTCCTCTTGTAATACTTGGTCTCAGGTGTGGGCAGTAATCATGGTAGTTTTTAAAACCTGATCGTATGGGTCTTAGGATTTGTCTTTGAGACAGATCATTTCAGTAAAAAGACGTTCCTTTTTCAAATCGTAATACCACGAGGATCACTTGCTAATTTGTTCATTTAATCCGAGTGGAAAACAAAATTCCTCTCGGGACAGAATAAGGTTTTTCGGAGAAATCCCAGCACCTTAATTTAATTGTCCTATGGAATTGTTAAACTCTTCATAAGCTGGATTACAGACATTCCAGTTACGACAACCTTAATAACTGACAACGAGAATGTTGACGGGTACAAGATGTATAAGCGAAAAAGACAAGCGGAATCCATGGGATTAAGTGTTTTTTCCACACTTGTTCTGGCATGGTTCTCCAGCATCTCGTAAAACGGACAATTAGAATGTTTAAAGTATGGTGGGCACATGTTTATAAGGCAGCTCCCCTTTGGAAAATGCAAACTAGAAAACCCATTCAACAAATATGTCTCTGCCGAATACGGAGTTTTGTTTGTTGTTTAACTCCACACTCAGCAATAGTCCGGCTATGTGGTGACGGTCTGTAAATGGCCGAACAATCGATTGATCAGCATCATGAGCATCTGTCTACGGAATTGGGAACCGATGACATGTGCCCACCAAAATCATCGAGCCTGACCACACAGCACCGTCGGTGGCCTGTTACGGCAATCATGGGTTGCTGAAGACCTATTCTAACCCGGATCTTCATGGATGGAATCCGGAGTTAATTGGAGGTTTCCGTCTGTATCATGAACATATGTTCATAAATCACTATCAAACAGTGATGATACAAGATGTTCAGCCCAGAATATACTGAAAACACTAATCAGTATGGAATAGGTACGTCATATACTCCTTAATCGAAGACAAAATGCCTTAAGGAAACGAGGCCAATCGAGTGTCTCTGGTACATAATGTTGTCATATCTTGATGCTTGACCTGCACCTTTAACAGGTTTCTCTTGTTATCCTCAAGGGTGGTTTCCTGACAATTGCAATAATTCTGTTAATTAGTTTCCCAGTTGTGACTAGGCGGGAGCGAACGTATTGAAGGAAGGAAGATATAACGACTCCGCACACAAGGGTCATTTTCCTTCACTACTGTGCCAGCTGTGCAACAAATGATATATCTAATAAGGGTTCTGACCTGAGTCAATACATAGCCTCAGAATATGCATTTGGTTTGCAAACATCTTGTTTCATTTACTGAAACCTCAGTTAATATGAATGGTACATAATCATCATGCAATATCGTTATTATACAGTATTCTCTTTTCATCGATTAATCCCACAAGAATGTCAATCATTATCCGTACCCACACTTCCTGCTGCTTCTCCTTGACAGTCACCTTCTTCACCCCATCTTGCAAAGGTATGACAAAATAACGTTAAACAGACATCTCCTATTTTAATAAACGGAAAGCTTATATTTATGAAAGACCAGGTAACAAGCATGAGTGCCATAAATAGATGTTGATAAGCGAAATACTAAATGTCACGTAATTGCGATTCGTTTCTGACATGCGTTTCACAGATGCGTTTATTTGGTTTCCGATGGTCGCAAAGGTTAACGTTCCTTGTCATAGGGTTAGAAAGTTTTGATGCAGGTTAAAAGTTCACGTAGTCTTACAAATATGCTGGGATAAGACATTATGGTCACACAGATGGTGCTGTAGGAGTGTGGCTTCTCAATCATCCATTCAGTAGTAAACAACACGTGGGAAGGAGAGGATAATAATCTTTTATCTCCTGCCAAAGATTATGTTATGGTAATTTCTTCATAAGGGATGCGCGTTCTATATACGACAGATTACAGTGTTGGCACAGACCAATGGTGTGTCACCCTCAAAGACACATTCCCTCGTGGTATAGTCTTAATCGCACAATCTGCTCTGCTTTTGGCAGAGAATTTCTGTGAATATGGTAAGGGGTCATTCCAAACTTTGCCGTAACATGTACAAAGCGCCCATCTCAAACTGCCCGTGGGAGAAGTCATACAGATATCTAAAATAGCTTTGGAATTATGTGAAAATAAAAATAGAACGTGATTTAGATTATGGCGTGTATTCATTTGTCTGGAATAATACTTCTATACGATTGACTATGACCTCTCAACCTTGGGATGGACGAAACTAGCTAGGGTTGTTTTGTTTGTTTATTTGTTTGTTTGTTTATACACATCTATAAGAAATATACCACACGACCGCCGATAGAGAAATAAGAAAGAATGTTTGTTTTCTGACGATGTAGGAGCAGTGGAGTAGCCCAGTTGTTAAAGCATTTGCTTGTCACGTTTGACTCCCCACATGAGTGCAGTGTCTGAAGCCAATGTTTGGTGTACCCAGCCGTGATATAGATCTGATATTGCTAAAACCATACTCAGTGGTGACGTCGTAGATAGGTACTCCATCATCATGACAAACTTAAACAGATTCCCTCATCTCTTAGGTTGATGATAGTTATATGATCTGATTTTCCGTTTCATTCACACTTATGGAACAAAAGTGAAATTTGAGGATTGTCTGTTTCTGCTTGTCATATAAATTAACTAAATTCTAACCAGCAGCTACGAAGTACTTCAGTTTCAGACGTGGTGTCTTTGACGTGTTTGTCAAAGAACTTTGCGATAATGAGCCTAAGTGATCTTCCTTAAATCAGTTACTCTTTCTTGTTCAAAGAAGTACTTCAAGGAGCATGAATTCTTCGCTGTTGTTTTTTTTGTTAACATTTACGTTTCTTAATGCCGATGACATGAAACTGAAGAATCTGATCTGAAATCCTGGGTTCGAGTCCAAAATTCTAAATTTCATAAGCCGGCAACACCTTTCCCTACTCGCGTGTTTCCCTCACGTTTCTAAAAGTTGGGTCACTTTGTGCTCTCCTCCCACTTTGCCATGCTGTGACCTATAATACACTTTAAAGCACCGTTAAAACTCGCACCCTCATTTGATTGTGTCCAGTGCAAGTTCACATGTCAGAGAAATAGGGGATACTAAACGACCTTCCGAGTAATACCATTTTTATTAAACGAGTTAATGATTTGGTATCAAACAAGCGATAGCGAGTTTGATGCTAAATCATTCACGAGTTTAATAAAGCTGGTATTTCACGGAGGCGAGTTTAGTATTCTGTTTATTACTCTCACGACAAGCATGGTTACTGAACAATTCTAACTTGGATCTTGACGGGTCGAACCCGGAGTTAATTGTAGGATTATGACTGTATGAGGAACATATGTGCATGATTCACTATCAAATAGTAATGATACCAGATGTTCATCATTTTGGCCGCTCATGCCTCTAATTTGGGAATGTCCTCAATACATCTACTACATATTTTGCTATATGTTCACAATCATATTTGTGTGAGTTTATACTGTGTTAAGTGTTCGGTGCTCGGTGATTTTAGAGTAATAATTAAGTCTTAGAGTAATAACTCGTGGTCAGGATCTGAAGAAAAGTATGTTTTGAAAATGTGTTGGTGTCTTTTGACACAACCTGTTTTTATGTTCTTAGCTCAAGGATACCATGTCCTTTTACAACCTTTAACACACTCTCTGTCCGTATTTCTGTCCGTTGATAAGTGCTATTTGTAACCTATAATCCCACTGATCACTATTCCAATTTACCTCCAGACAACGATTGAAAATAACCAAAATATTACCAAATCAACTGTTTCAATCACAGGTGACAACTGGGATTTGAAACATCTGACTGAAAACCAGAATAGTGTATTTCCTAAAATCATGGTATTATGTATTAACACATTGTCCTCATGACCTGTGTGTTAGAAGAAATGATAATATATAATGATTAACAGAAACCCATACATTTGACAAGTTCTGCAATTACATTTGCAAACGGGGCAGATGGCCTGACGACAGCAGGTGTACTTCAGCAATGAATTTCTACACGTCATCCTGAAGCATGTATGTTTATCACTGGGATCTTAAGGTCATCAACGTCAACACATCCTTTACTAACGTTACATCCAATCAACGGAGGTCGTTGGCCAATTATTGATTGTTTTATAACATTCCCACTATCGACCCTTTGTAATTGGAGAGAGGACAATGCGCATTCGGTAAGACGTCACGTTAGACACTGTCAGTGTCCTGCGTAGAATTACATGTGTCACTTATTCATACTAGCTGTTTCGTCCAATCTAATTGTCGCCATGTCCTCCGATGCTAGGAAGATATTACAACAGCAAGAACACATTGTGTCCCGCCATTTGTTCGTTACTGGGGAATAATAAGGACTCCCATGTCAACTGTAAAACGTCCTCTAAAACCAACAACTCTTCGAAATATCCATCAGATAAAGTTATCTTCAGTTTCTAGCCATAACAGAACTCAATCTATCTCTATCATTAAGCACACAAATCTTGAGTAAACTGATATCACAAAGTTATATTATTAGTATTCCTAGGATATAAACACCAAACCCACCAGCCACCTATTGGTTTCTGATTAACAGATCAATAGGGCAGTCAACATGAAGAGTGGCACGAAGCATGGCACATCTCGGGAAAAAATGGCAACACTAATCACTTTGAAAAAAATAGATACGTGACATACTCATTAATCGAAGACAAGATCCCTTTAGGACGCAAGGCCAAGGAAGTGTCTCTGATACAACTTGTTTGTCTTGAATATCTTGACGCTTGCCTTGCACCTTTAACGGACGTTTTCTTGACAATTGCAATTAAAGTTCCCCTGCTGTCACCAGACGGGATGGAACCTATTAAGGCAAGCACACCAGATATAACAACTCCGCAAGGATGAAATTACTGTGCCAGCTGTGCAACAAATGAAATATCTAACAGTTCCAATCTGAGTCAATACAAAGCCTTAGAATATACAATTGTTTTACACAAATCTTTTTTCTTTATACATAGGGAATAAACAAACATCGAATCAGCCAATGTCCCCCTCGAGACCAGTGAACAACTTATAATATCGAAACGTCGCACTCACAAATGAAAGAAGTTGTTACCAATAAAAGGTGGTTCTATATTATACAAACATCTTGTTCCGTCTACTATTGCTGGTGATCTTTAGCCTGTTTTTATATTGTATTGTCCACATTTTTAACTTTCCACGCTAGTATTAATTCTCATTGTGATATTCTAGTTGTTTTACTGTCCTTCGTCGACAGGTTTTTATAATACATGTATACATATATTCCATTTCAATGTCAAATATGTCCTCACTCATCTACTATTGCGTCGGTTAATATGAATGGTACATAATCATCACGCAATATCATTATCAGCCAATAATCATGTTTCCTTGTTATCCCACAAGAACGTTAATGATTACCCGTACCCACACACACTTCCTGTTGCTTTTCCGTGACAGTCACCTTCGTCACCCCATCTTGAAGAGGCATGGCAAAATAACGTTAATAAAAAGGAAGACTTTTATTTATGAAAGACCAACTAACAAGCATGCCATAAACCGATGCTGATAAGCGAAACACTAAATGTGACGTGATTGCGATTCGTTTCTGACGTGTTTCACAGATGCGTTTATTTGGTTTCAGATTTTTGCTGAGATTAACACGTTCCTTGTCACTGGTATGGAAAGCGTTAATGCAGGTTAAACGTCCATGTATTCTTACAAATATGCTGGCATATCTCTTGATCACATTCCACTGTGGTCACACAGATGGTGTTGTTGGAGAGTAGTTTCTCCTGCACCATACAGCAGTAAGCAATGTGGGAAGGAGAAGATTTAGTAATCTCCTTATCTCATGCCAAGGATTATTTATGATAATTTCTTTATAAGGGATGCACGTTCTAAACACAACGGATTACAGTGTGGGTACAGGTAAAAGGTGTTTCAGCCTCAAAGAAACACTCCCTAGTGGTAGTCGTAATCTCACAATCTGCTCTGCTTTTGGCAGATATTTTTCTATGAATATGGAAAGGGTTTATCGAGTTTTGGGACGGACCTTATGGGGTTTTTTGGGAGCCGTGCAAATTTACACTTGTCAGAGGGATACACAAAGTCTGTGATCTAGACTCCCAGCTGTCTTACGTCAATTGTGTTGAAGCTGCAGTGGTTGAGTGGGCTAGATGCCGGGACTTTGAAAGTGCGGAATCGAAGAATGTTATACAGGAACTCCACGAAATTCTCGCCTTTTCGGAAATGGGGTAATATTTTTCAGCAAAGAAAAGCATCTACTTATCAGAGATGCATCTTCACAGTCCTATTATACGTATCATGGTGTGTGTGGGGGTGTGTGTAGCATACATTTTGTAAACCACCAGGGTCGTAATAAAACGCTAAAAGCCTGTATATATCTGTCGTAAAAGTACAAATCAGTGCAGTGATAACCTACTCTGAATGCTAAGGGTTTTTTTCAGTAGTCTATTTTGGTTTGGAATTCTGGCGTGATGCTTAGCCATGTAAAACAAACGCTCTTATCAATGTATGTGTACTCAAAGTTAAGAAATCTGAAAATGTATACCGGCTATTCTGCTTTCTTTAAAGATTCGGGATCAGGAGCAGATATTTCCCAGATATTTCACTGCTTAAGCTGCTGGAATTATCGTTAGTAGGTCGCTTCCGTCTTTTCCGATGTCAAAAAGTGGTTCAAATAGAAAAGGTTGTATTTCTAGATCAACATCAACATCAACAGCCGGGATGTCATCTCTTTCCATTTCGTTCCATGATATATATAACGGCTGACGATCAGATGATTATCGCGCCAGCGGTACCGAGGTGTTTTCTGAATCGTGTCACGTGCTTCGCTGGTGTTGGTTTTGACTTGCTGGTATGACGAAAGTCTCGGAATCTGCATTCCCGCTGGTTAGGGTGCTTCATAGTTTGCTAAGAAAACATGTGTTTTAACTTTGCCGACTCCAGTATTATCAAAATGACAACATCATACTCTGATTGTCTTATTTATGTTAAAGTTTCGATTTTACGAGGACTGTTTTACATATCCTTTAGCAATAAACGAGTGGGCCTCCTCTCAGGGATAATTATTTAGCAATATTTCTCTGACGGTGCCTTGCCAACTATTTCCTCGCAATGTGCAAACACAGGCTGGTATTTTCCCTTCAGTCCAACGTGTCTGCTCTGCAGCATTTGCAGCTAGTTCTTTTATTATGCTTACTCTACCAGCATATTTACTCTCTTCCCCGTTTGTTTAGGTTTTCCTATTTTATGATATGTTGTTTATTGAAGCTATATGGCGACAGTTCCTTCAGAGAGAACTGTGGGAGAACCCATGATAACCCATGGGGGATGGCAAAGGTTTGTGCTCAACATAGATTGAGTTAAAATCCTTCAGAAAGATTACCATTTGTTTTGTAAATTTCCACGAACTTCCATGTTTGTGTTCAATTGGTCTAGCAGTTATTTATGCCACTTTTGTAGAGGGTGACGCCTTTATCCCGTAACTGACCTTCGAAAGCAGCAGTAAGTTCGTTATCTTCACTAAATATTTCACTATGTACAAGAAGCGGTTTTTTTTCCAGATTTGGAAATGGCTAATGATCACTTTGTGCCATGTCTGGAGATTCAGGTGGGCGAGTCTTCCGTCCCTCACTCATGACAACCACCACCACAACTATTGCAGAGTCCCAATGAAGGAAATCGCCATGCATTCTACCTCATCCGTCTCACAATAGTGGGCTATAACCTTTTTAATGGATCTGGAACGTTTGTTTGGCGAGATTTAACTTGTTTCGATGTGGAATCTGTCGGTCGAGGTGACATCATTAACAAGTATCTAATCGAAATGAAACATCTGGCCATATATGTGCACATGAGTGAAATACTGATAGAGGCTCGTGACATCTTCATTTCATCTGAAAGTATTTGTGGACACATCTTGCATCAACCTTTGACGGTGTCCACGATTTCCATGAAGGATGGCTTCTATGCTCCAATGTGATATCATCAGTGTCAGCTCTCTCCTCCATCAATGTCAGTTGTGATTCGTTGGTTGTTATTCTAAACGTTTTGCGCCGTGTCAGTATTTGCCTGCATGATGCTAGTGCTGGTACGTTCGTGGAAAGTAATTTCTCGATTTAGCCATGTTGAATTTTTTTTACTTATCATTTAGTGGTGGTGCATGAAAGAGAGGGTCTCCTATACACAGCAAGCGGTCATTTTTTCCTTTAGCGTACTGTCCCAGTGGGACAACAAATTTAATAACTGCTCTGAACTCATTCAAGTGATCCTTCATAAAAAAAATCTAACACAGTTTCAGTGCTAATATTTATTTACTTTGTAATGTTATGTTATTATACTGGCGTTTATCCTCAATACTCGTTGTAAGCTCCATTATATACTCAATTATATATATAAAGCTCAAAACTTTATTTATCACCTTCATAATAAGCAATGCAGAACTGACACGATAATATTTACACCCACATCGTTGTAGTAAATGGAATGGGTTTACGCTTCGCGTTGGTGACGACGAGTTTTGTATATGGAATGACATTAAATAATGCTTTCCTTCACAAGAAGCAACAACGGGCGTTATTCTCGACACGTATACATATATTCAGTATTCATTAATATGCAAAAGAAATCTAATCGTGTCATGATATTTGGATGGAAAACCAATGGCAAGAAAGCGTCTCTTGTTTTTGCTTATCTGTCTGCAGTGTCACCTGCTCCAGAGTTTCCTGTAAATACGCACACTGTCAACCATGTTGCTTTGTCTAACGGCTACGCCATTGTGGATCTATTCCCATTATCAGTGTTGTGCCACCACAGCATACAAAGGGAACCAGGCTGTAATATAGCCTTGTAACGATTGTGTTGTAATAGGTGCAATGCCAATTACTCATAGAGTTGTCTAAGTTACGAAACTTTAACTTAAATAATGGTATAATGTTTTGTTAGATATGTCATGTGTTGAAAGAGTTTAAAAAAGCGACGAGAAAAAGCGTTTATAATCAGAAATCAGTATTTCCATTCCTTGCAAAAAGATAAGCAAATACTTTTAAATTCCATGTAATATCTTTTACGTTTATCATTTACCTAATTGGTTGCCATAAAAGCCCCCGTATTACATCAAACTCGATTACAAGTTTGCAGTTTTACATAAACGAAAACTTTCTGTTTTCTTTGAAAAGATATTTCACTAATAGGTAGTATACATGAGGACTTAAGCTCGCCAGGAGAACCTTCAAGCTGACGAACTATAGCCAAATGTACATTGAATTGCTTTATAACATGATGATATGATCAAAGTACTCGGGAACGTCAGATTCTAAGAAAGGATATGTTCAGGAAAAGATGCACTTTGTTAATTGTTAATCAGTGGATTTTCAATGTGTGTACCTGTGGAGGCAAAAGAAGATACGCGTAAAATATTGGACAGACGTTTTGTGAATATAATAACTTTACAAGACAGCGAAGGCATATTTTAAAAGGATTTAAGCTATGAACATTAATATGCAGATGACTAAGCCAGGGCTGAAATTGGGAAAGGTGCTACAATATTAAGCGGAATATATGTAGACTAAGTTAATCTAGAAGATTTCACTGTCAAGTCCATTCTCCTGATTGACGGGCTTTTCTTTCCCACCAAGCCTTAAATGAAATCCGTCAACAACTTCAGCCTTCTTTTTGTGAGCAGGAAGCATTACTGTAATATTTTCTCACCCTCTCTGGAGCAACCTTTTTTTCATGTTGGGAGTTGGGTTTGAGATGAACACATTTTCGTATGTTTGAGGGCACAATCAATATTTCCAACAAGTGCAGATGCTCATTTTTATGTTTTTTTTTTTTAAAAACACAGCAAAGAACTGCATTCTTTAGAGACCTTTATAAAGTCTTCAAGTTAAGACGTCAACACATTGGATCACTCAGCCTCAAGAAAAGAGCACATTGTTATGCTTTGTGTTGTTTTTCTGTGTGTTAATGTTTTGTTTTTCTTTTGTTTTGTTTTTTGTTGTTGTTACTATTGGTTGTTGTTTTTTGGGGTTTTTTGTTTTGTTTTTTGGGGGGTCCTACATAACTAAGCAAATATATCTTTTTTAGGTAAACAAGTGCTGGGTAGTTGGTTACTTTACACACGCCTTCAAAAGCAAATGGCACAGCATCAAATCTGTACATCTTGATTCTGGTAGGTTTGTGTTTTAACCAAGGTTTGAACGCTCTCTGCCCTAAGTGATCGTACGTTATCCACTTGTTAGATTCTGATGTTATTGAGAATGGATTGTTGTGCATTGACACAAAGAGAGCCTGTTTATGTTCAGTGTGTGTCAAAGCAGAATGTTCAATTTCAAACCATGATACTTGTTGAAAGGAATTATAAAACAACACAATGAATTTTGAAGAACAGCTTCTACCAGACAGCGAGCGTCAAACCGAATCAATGTCTCAAGAACAAGCATGTTCCAGACACTGCCACAATTAAGACTCAGGCTTCGTCCATAAACGAGTTTTATCTATTAGCCACGATTGCTTCTCGCTTTGTAACTTTTATGGCCTGAATATCGATCATATCTCTTAATGACCGTGTTAAGCTGCTAACACTAGATGAGTCTACCCTAAATACAGCAAACCTAAGGTTCAAAACACAACTGTCATACATCACCATCAAATCGCCATTTCTTGTAAGTTTCAGTTTTACCCACAATCAAACTTCGGTCTACTTGAACGCTTTCGTTTGCCCGGCAGTTAGCCCTGAAACGTGGATAATATTACAGATCAGCAACATCATTAACTGAGAGTTACCACGTCCGAGTATCGACTACAATGCTTCTATTCCAATTGTTTGAAGAAATATGAATTAATCCTGGCTCTTTCCCAGTATCTCCTTCAGCACACAACCCAAACTGAAGTCCTTTAGATATGAAACCTTAAGTGTCACATTTACTTAGAATATGCATTGTAGAGTGCGTACAGGAAAGTTGCAGGAAAGTGGTGGTTGTAAGTTACGTCACTGAAAGCGTTACCGTACGTTAAATATGGAGGGCGTTACAGCGAAGTACAGTACAAACAAAAGATAGCGAGGGTACGCAACTCTGCACAGTGAAATGAAGCTCTTTAGTTAATATGTTTCGCCGCTTTATGAATTGTGCAGAAATACCACATAAGAAATGAGTTTCAACCTTTGCGTCCAAATGGATCATGTAATCAACAAGACGAAAACACGTCACTGTTGAGTGTGTGCGTGAGTTACTTTCACTCCAGTTTTAGCATTATTCCAGTAATATCACACAGGTACACACCTAGAATTGGCTTTAGGCACTTTCTCATATGGGAAACCGTACATGGGTGTGACGAGCGAACGCCTTAAGCACACGGCTACCCCACAGCTCATGACTCTTCAGACCACTACGATTGAAACGCTTTTCTCTGAAGAGCTTATATATATTCCGCCCAGACCTCTCACTCAACTTCCTGACCACGGAGCGACTCTTACTGTACCACGCTGGAGATTCTAAATGATCTGTGCAATATGTCTGCATCACCTCAATAATCCATATTACTCGTTTCAATAAATAAAAGCGAAAAACCTTTTGCACATTCATAAGAAATCTCTGCTAACTTACAAATCGTATCAGCAGTCATGCGTCTGCAGACTCCGCACAGAGTTCTGAGATTATGAAGAACGTTTCACCAAGCACAGGGGATGAATGCAGATGATACTGTCTCGCATGCAATCCCCAGGGAGAGTTAATGGGTTTCTAATGAATAGCGATTTGAGAGCAGTGGGGAGATTGGAAATCTCATAATCAGCAGTCACTGTTTCCGACGTGCGATTGTGAACATAATTCCTGGAATTGGAGGCGTTGCTGCGGTGTCATGCTATGTGCTATGTAATTACGACACGACAATCAGCTATGCTGCCTCAAGAAACATAATCCGCCGGTTATCCCACCTTGATGGGTGTTTGTGCTTCCGATTCCAAGTCAAGGTCATTCCGTATGTTCACAATTAAGTCTCGCATCTGGAGTGTCCAGCTGGGCATATAAAGGAACGGCTGTATTTGCGCGCACGCACGCGCACGCGAACACACACCCACTCACACTCACATTCACACATTTTATACAGACATTCCTTCCACTAGTCGTATGGAAGACTAGACCTAAAGACGACCGGGGTCATAACAGAGTATTGGAAAGGATTAAGTGTTTCTGAATTGTTACCAGATGTAAGCCAAATTTGCACGACAATGGACAATGAAGTCTAACACATCTTAGGGACAGAAAATGTAAAAATGTAAAACCTCGCAAGAACATTATTTCAGCCACATAGCAACGAGACAAGATTTACATATGCGCAACTGCATCATAAATACGAAGTCAAATTTAAAACACGGGCTAAGTCAGTCACATATTTGAACCGATGTGGAGAACCGAAATTGGGTGACAAGCTTGTCAAATGAGAACTTAAACCACACCAACCTTGACTCAAACCATACTTATTTTTAAAACAAAGACTGAAACAGCCGTTTATTTGCCTGTGATGAACGTTGGTGTTTTGTTTGACTGGAACAAGCTTGCTCCAGGCTTGCAGTATATGATGTCAATAAAATCGTGTCTGATATTAGCTGTCACCATGGTATTCCAGCAATAGCAAGACATTAGAAACGTCTTTTATCCATCATAATATATCAGGAACCTGATCAATCAATGTTTGAGCGTACGTCGTATGAGAGTCTTTGAAGTCGGACTTAACACAACACATTCGTGCCTAAAACGTAGTCCAATGTACACACCAAAGACTGCAGCTTTATCATGAAAGAAAAGTTACCGAATATTACTTTAATACTTAACATTCAATGAGTTTCAGCTTTTGATATCTTCCTTTCACAATAAATGTCTTACATATATCTCCAGTGTAATTTTCACAATTTTAAAGTACAGTCTAGCATGGTCTTTTCATGAAACATTAACCCTTCTTACTCGAATATTGTTCGATCAGGGTTACAAAAAGGCACCCGCAAAGCTATCAAAAGGTTTATAGCTGTAGAAAACAGACTGCTTTGATCTGAGATTTCTTGTGCTTATAGAAAGGATTTTGTACCTTTTTCATTCGTGCGTATCGAGCAAATGTTCTGTTTCGTGTAAAACATAAAGACTTCATTTTCAATGGATTTGTAAAGATCACAACTACTCAATGTTTGTTTGTTTTCTGTGGTAACTTCTGATATCTTTGTTAAGAAAATCTTCATCAAATGGCCATGTCGATTACTGAAACTGCCATTGGTTACCCTCAGGGATATTTCCTGTTTTCGTTCCCCTAGCAACTGCAGTTTGAACTACTATTTTCGTTCCCCTAGCAACTGCAGTTAGAACTACAGAGTACATGTAAACCTTGATATTGTAATATTTGGTCACAGTAGAGCGGCAATCTAAGGGTTTCATTACAACCGAACGTGTGGGTCTTAGGGTCTCAGGCAGAGCATTTTCATCTAAAAAGACATTCCTCTTTTGCATCGTAATACCATGAGGATCAGGGTTTTAAATGCTAATTTGTTCACTTAATCTGAGTGGAACATAAAATCCCTCTCGGGACAGAATCAGCTTTTCCGATGAAATCCCAGCACCTTAGTTTAATTGATCCATGGAGTCATTAAACTCTTCATTTTGTTTACCTCAGAGAGTGGTGTTAAGGTTGTGTAGGAGAGCTCCCAGTGCTGATCGCAACATGATGATAAATTCTGGCCACCAAAACAATGCGGTACGAGGGAATGGGAGTCAAATAAACACGATAACAGCTGGATAAGCTGGATTACAGGCATTACAGTCACGACAACCCTAATTACTGACGACGAGATTGTTGACGAGACCAAGTCGAAAAAGCAAAAAAAGACCACCGGTATCCATGGGATTGTGCGTTTTTTTCCACACTTGTATTGGCATGGTTCTACCGTATCTTACTCAAAGGAATATTTAGAATGTTTACAGTATGTGAGGTGCCACATGTTTATTTGGCAGCTACCGTTTAGAGAATGAAACTACCTAACCCATTCGACATCTTATATAATTATCTGTTGAATACAGAATTTTGTTTGTGTTTTGTTTAACTCTGCTTATCTCCGTAAATGACCAAACAATCGATTTATCAACATCAGCAGCTTAGATCTACGCAACTGAGACACGATTACAAGTGTTAACCAAGTCAGCGAGCCTGCCCACCCGACCCCAGTCGCCTCTTATAACACGCATGGATTGCTGAAGACCAAGTCTAAGTCGGGTCTTCATGGGTCGAATCCGGAGTTAATTGTACGAATCCGTCTGTATCATAAACATACCAGATGTTTTGCCTTCTTATGACCCAAATTTGGAATTGTCCTCAATACGTCTACCACATGTTTTTCTATTAGATCACAATTATTTTTGTGGTTTTATACCGTGTTATGTGTTCCTTTGCCTACACAATTTTTCAGTCATTTTAGAGTAATAATTTAGCAAGTTTTTGGTCCAGCTCTGAAGCAAAGTATATTTTGAAAATGTGCTGGTGTCTTTTGACACAATTTATTTTCGTTGTAGCGTACAGAAGGGTACGATGAGCAACTGCTGAGATCAAAAGGGCTGATGCCATGTCCTTGAACAAACACTCACCTCTTTCTATTCTGTCCGTCCACAGACGTAATGTCACACACTATTTTAATGTCATTGTAACCGCAACGTGTTTTTCGTAACCTCCAACCACACTAATTATTAATTCCAATTGACCTGCAGACGATTGGGAATAACCAAAATAATACCGTACGTGAAATCAGCTGTTTCAATGACAGGTTCAATGGGGATTTGAAACCTCTGACTGAAAACCAGAATACTGTATTTCCTACAATCATGGTATTATATATTAACACATAGTCCTCATGTGTGAGGAGAAAACATAATATATAACGTTTCGAGTCATCGGGGAACCCATCTGACGTGCTCTGCAAATACATGCTCAAACAGACAACTGGTGTACTGCAGCAATCAATTCCTACACAAGTACGCCATAACCGGACCCTTCCTGTTTATCACTGAGATCTTTAGGTCAAACGTCTACGTAAAAGATTGATGTTATCAACGTCAACACATCCTTTCCTAGCGTTACATCCGATCAACGGAGGTCGTGGCCAATTATTGACTGTTTCATAACATTTCCACTAATATCGACTCTTCGTAATGGGAGAAAGTACACTACGTATTCGGTAACACGTCACGTCAGACACCGTCAATGTCCTGCGTCGAATTATTTGTCATACTGTTTAGTCCAATCTAATTGCCGCCATATCCGCCCATGCTTAGTTGATTTTACAAACGCAAGAACACATTGTGCCTCGTTATTTGTTGTTTACTGGTGAATAAAAGGAATTCAACGTCAACTGTAAACTGTCCTCTAAAGCCAACAGCTCCTCGAAATATCCATCAGATAAAGTTATCTTCAGTTTCTAGCCATAACAGAAGTCAATTCATCTCTATCATTAAGCACACAAATCTTAAGTAAACCTATATCACTAAGTAAGATTATTTGGATATAAACACCAAACCCACCAGCCACCTACTTGTTTCTGATGAACAGATCAATAATGCAGTCAACATGAAGAGTGGCACGCAGCATGACATATCTCGGAATATGCTGGCAACACTAATCAGTTTGGAATAGATACATGATATGCTCATTAATCAATGACAAATGCCTTTAGGAAACGAGGCCAAGGAAGTGTCTCAAGTACATAATATTTGTCTCGAATATCTTTCCGCCTTTAACGGGTTTCTATTTTTATTACAAAGGATGGTTTATTGACCATTGCAATTAAATTTCCCCTGCTGTCACCAGACGGGATGGAACCCATTAAAGGAAGTACACAGATATAACGACTCCAAGCACAAGGATCAGTTGCCTTCATTACTGTGCCAGCTGTGCAACAAATGAAATATCTGTCAGTTCCATCCTGTGCCGATACATAGCCTTAGAATATGCATTTGTTTTACAAACATCTTGTTCCATTTACTGAAGCCTCAGTTAATATGAATGGTACCTAATCATCATACAATATCATTATCATACAGTATTCCTTTTTTTCATCGATTTACCCCACAAGAATGCCATTACCCGTGCCACACTTCATGCTGACAAAATAACTTGAAACAGACATCTATTTTCATAAACGGAAAGCTTTTATTTATGAAAGACCAGCTAACAAGCATGAATGCCATAAATATGTGCTGATAAGCGAAATACTAGATGTAACGTAATTGCGATTCGTTTCTGACATGCGTTTCACAGATGCGTTTATTTGGTTTCAGATTTTCGCCGAGATTAACACGTTCGTTGTCATTGGGGTGGAAAGTGTTAATGCAGGTTAGTCGTTCACGCAATTTCCCAAATATGCTGGGATAAGATACTGTGGTCATACAGATGGTGCTGTAGGAGTGTGGCTTCCCAAGCATTGAGGCAGCTGTAAACAACGTGGGAAGGAAAGGATAAAGTAATCTCCTTATTTCCTGCCTGGGTTTATTTTATGATAATTTCTTTATAAGGCATGTACGTTCTTTACCGGACGCATTACAGTGTTGGCACAGGCCAAAGGTGTCTCAACTTCAAAGACACATTCCGTCGTGGTATAGTCGTAATCGCACAATCTGCTTTTGGCACATATTTTCTGTGAATATGGAAATGGTTTGTCGATTTCTGGGACGGATCTTGTGGGATTTTTGGGAACCGTGCAAATTTATACTTGTCAAAGGGATACACAAAGTCCGTGATCTCGACTACTAGCAGTCCGACTCCCATTTTTGGGAACCCACGACGGCTGAGTGGGTTAGATCGCTAACTTTGTGTGCTGGCGACTAGGTTCCTGACGTCGAAAATGCGGGTTCGAATCCCGGATGGTACTCAACCCAACAGATGTACTAGAATCTGCAATTTCCTGTGACAGTGTAATATAACACGTGTCAAATTACAACAAAAGGGTTAATTTATAATCCTGATTATATTTTAAAATCGTAACCAATGTAACTATTTGGGTTAAGTTTTACTAACATTGTTCCTTTAGTTACCAATCCCCTTTGAGAGATTTTCTTTAGAAGCTAGGTTTTTCAGATAAATCACAACTATACTTTCCAACTACATAGTTGTGATTTAGTTTTCTCTGATCCATAAGGGAGTGAGTGAGTTTAGTTTTGCGCTGCGTTTAGCAATATTCCAGCAATATCACGGCAGGGAACACCAGAAATGGACCTCACACATTGTGCCCATATGGGGAATCGAACCTGTTTCTTCGGCGTGACGAGTGAACGCTTTAACCACTAGGCTACCCCATCGTCCTTGATCCACAGAGCAAGTTTAGCCATGTTCATATTGCAAAACAACGAAGGCTATTTGGCAACCTTGATACTAACTAGATTTGGCAACCAGGTTGAAATTGAAATGATCAAAGCCAGTGAAGATTTGTGAAGAAGATTTGTTAATCCTTTAAACGAAGTAATTGTGTGCTTCTGTATATTGATAACTCGCCAGTTTGTTAAAAAAAGGTATCATAAAATCTTGAAATAAGAGCAATGAAGCAGTTAGCTTCATCAGTTTGTTCTTAGTCTTGTTGGAGTGCGCCTCTGTTGTAAGACTCTTTGTCTTTTTGACTATGTGTTTTCATTGACCCATCAGCTGCAATGTGGAAATTGGGCTTTCCATTTGTATTCACAAAGAGCCCTTAGAAAGACATGTGAGCTGTCGTTTTGCTCAATGTTTATATCAAATTGCAAATTTGATTATTCAGAAATCTGTGTTATATATCCTTGCTTTTATTGATCTGGCTTTTCACGTAATCATGGTGTATATCAGTATCCTCGTCATGGAGTTTCTGTCTGGATATTTGATGACAACTGAGAGAATCTTACAGAAAAGGCCAATCTCTATGACATTCCTCACATAGTACTGATAATCATCTCGGACTTCGTGTTGGTTTTTGGACATTCATGGATAGAATTCTGCGTCAGAAACTGTATCGAGTTGCTAGTTTGCAATTCTTTACAAGTTATTTTGTTGACTTATCTTACAAAACTACAAAAACCCTTCATATGCCAGGATCCGAATTCTGATATTCCCTCGTGATGCGCATTGATCGCTCAGTCATTGCATGTATTGTAACTTTTATAAAAAGCTGAATAAAAGCCATTTGTGTCACTGATGGATATGCCTAAGTTCCAGCATGCGGGTGTGTTCAGAGAAGCTTCCAGTGGAAAATCAAACACAATAGAGATAGATTCAAGATGGCTGATGGGACAATATGTTCTCTCAAAACCATTTCTCACAAATATACCACTTTTGATCAACCATATACATATACAAGATTTGTGCTAAAACGTGATATCGTCACTGAATCAAATATGAATTATTGTTTCGGACAGAAATGCCATAGTGATGTTTTGCTATAAAAACAGTCATCAATGAATCTCAAAATAGCAAAGGAACAGAGCAAATCATCAAGAAACACAGTTAACGTGTACGTGCCTTACTCTCAGAGTATGGGTTAGAATCCTGGATGGAACTCAACCCAACAAAAGTACTAGAATGTGTACCTTGATGAGAAAGTGTAATCCCAAACATAACATTAGGCCGCCATATAGCTGGAATATTGCTGAGCGCGGCGTAAAACTAAACTCACTCACTCATAACCTTTGGCCACTTTCTAAATGACATTGTATATTCATATTTGTAATTACTCATAAATTTAAAAGTTCTGAGCTGTAAGCTAAAGATTCAGCACGAATGTGATCCAGCAATTCCACGAAATTCTCACCATTACGGAAATGGGGTACATTTTTTCAAAAAGAAAAGTACCTTCCTATCAGAGATGCATCTTATCTGTCCTAATATACCAATGACGACTGAAAGTTATGATGAGTGTGCGCGTGAAGCATACAATTTGTAAACCCCCAGAGTTGGAATTAATCGCTATATATACGTGGATATATCTATCGTAAAAGTAAAACTCAGCACAGTGATAAACTATTCTGAATACTCGGCGTTTTCAGTAGTCTATATTGGTCTGGAATTCTGGAGTGATTCTTAGCCATGTAAAACAAACGCTCTTATCTATGTATGTGTACTCAAATTTTAAGAAATTTGAATAGTAATTACCATTCTGCGTTATTCAAAAGATTCGGGATCGGGAGCAGATATTTCACTGCTTAAGCTGCAGGAATTATCGTTAGTAGTCATTTTCCGTCGTTTCCGCTGTCAAAAAGTGGTTCAAACTGAAAAGGTTGTATTTCTAGATCAACATCAACAGCCGGGATGTCATCTCTTTTCATTTCGTTCCATGATGTATATATAACAGCTGACGATCAGCTGATTATCCTGCCAGCGGTACCGAGGTGTTTTCTTAGTCGTGCCACGTCCCTCGCTGGTGTTGGTTTCGACTCGCTGGTTTGACGAAAAGCTCAGAATCTTCATTCCCGCTGGTTAGGGTGCTTCATAGTTTGCTAGGAAAACATGTTTTATTAAGTTTGACGACTCCAGTGTTATCAAAATGACAACATCATACTCTGATTTTACGAGGACTGTTTTACATATCCTTTAGCAATAAAAGATTGGGCCTCCTATCAGGCATAATTATTTAACAATATTTCTGTGACGGTGCCTTGCCAATTATTTCCTTACGATGTACAAACACAAGCTGGTATTTGCACTTCAGTCCAACGTGTCTGCTCCGCAGTATTTGCAGCTAGTTCTTTTATTATGCTTACTCTACCAGCATATTTACCCTCTTGTCCGTTTGTTTAGATTGTATAGTGTTTGTTGCTTAACGCCACACTCAGCAATATTCCAGATATATGGCGGCGGGATGTTCAGAGGCAGTGAGAGGACCCATGATAACAGGGGGTTTCACAACGGTTTAACTCATTACACATAAATAGAATTCTTCAGAAAGATTATCATTTGTTTTGTTCCGATAAACTTGCATGCACTTGTGCAAATCATCTGCCAGTCATTTATGCCTCTTTTGTAGATGTTTAGATAATTATGTATCCCGTAAACGACCCTGAAAAGCAGCAGTAAGTTCGTAATGTTCATTATATCTTGACCACAAAAAGTTGGGGATCAGATTTGGTAATGGCTGCCAGGTCCTCATTCGGGTTTTCCCACAAGAAGTTGTCATAATATATTCAATGCATCGTAAGTTTCTTGTCATAAGCGGCCGCCTCCGTGGTGTAGTGGTTAGAGCGTCCGCCCGGAGAGCGGAAGGTCGTGGGTTCGATCCCCGACCGCGTCATACCAAAAGACGTTAAAATATGGTACCTGTTGCCTGGCGCTCGGCATTAATGGGTACAACAAGGTCTGGTCGGCTCGGAGTCAGTATAATGTGTCTGAGTGGGGTATTCATGCTCCACTGCGGCATGGTATCTCAGTGGGCTAGCACTATAAAACCAGCTTCAGTCTGGGCTAGTACTAGCAGCCGGTTGTAACCTTCTTGGTTGGATCTAAAACCTTGATGTGGAATCTATGGGTCAAAGTGACATCATTAACAAGAAACTAATCAAAATAAAAGATCTGGCCATATCTGTGCACAGCAGGGAAATACTGATATCGGCTCGTGACATCTTCATTTCATCTGAAAGTATTTGTGGACACATCTTGCACAAACCTGTGAAAGTGTCCGCGATTTCCATGAAGAGTGGCTTCTATGCTCCAATATGATATCACCAATGCCAGCTGTCTCCTTCATCAATGTCAGTTGCGATTTGTTGGTTGTTATTCTATGATCAAAGTCCTTGTGGACGTCGAATTACTAAAAAGGAAATGGTCAGAAAAAGAGGCGCTTTGTTAATTGTGAATCTATGGCTTTCGATGTGTGTGCCCGCGGAAAAATGCACGGAAAACATTGGACGGAAAACATTATAACCCAGGGCTTAAAGTGCCTACCACAGGGAAAGGTGCAGCAGTATTAAGCGGAATGTAGTAAATCTAGACCATTTCACTGGCAAGTCCATTCTCCTGACTAAGAAGCTTTTATTGACATCAAGACTACAATACAGTCCATTCAGCGTCCTTTATGTAAGCATAAAATATTACTGAAATGTTTACACCATCTATGGAGCAACATTTTGTTTTTTTCAAGTCTGGATTTGGGTTTGAGGTGAACAAATTTTCAAATGTCTGAGAGCCCAATAATAACTTCTAACACAAGAACCGATTCCCCTGTATTACTGTTTTAAAATGTGGAAAAAAACCACCAACGAATTGAATTCTTTAGACACGTTTATAAAGTCTGTAATTCGTCAACACAAGGGAACACTCAGTCTGAAGAAAAGAGCACATCGTTGTTTTTTTGTTTGGTTGGTTGTTTTGGGGGGGGGGTCTACAAAACGAAGCAACTGTTTTGCTATTTGGTTCATAAACGGCTGGAATATTGGGTTTTTTTAGAAGTAATCTTTCAACACGCCTTCAAATCAAATGGCAACCTCGTAAAAGCTGGACATCTTAATTCTGGTAGGTTTGTGTTTCAACCAACATTTGAACACTCTGCCCTAAGTGATCGAACGTTATCCACTTGTGAGATTCTGATGTTTTCGAGAAGTGGATAGTTGTTGTATTTGACACAAAGATAGCCTGTTTATGTTCAGTGTGTGTCAAACCACGCAACAGAATGTACAATTTCAAACCATGATACTTGTTGAAAGGAATTTTACAACAACACGATGTATTTTGAAGAGCATTTTCTACCAGACAGCGAGCGTCAAACCGAATCAATTTCTCAAGGACGAGGATGTTCCAGACACTACCACAATTAAGACTCAGACTTGGGCCATAAACGAGTTTTATCTATTAGCCACGATTGCTTCTCGCTTTGTAACTTTTATGGCCTGAATATCGATCATATATCTTAATCACTGTGTTAAGCTGCTAAAATTAGAAAAGTCTAAGTATCGTACATTGAATAGATCAAAAAGAATAATGTTGGGTTTTCCTTTCTTTATAAGCTGATGGGCAACACTAAACAGGATTACATACGTGATCTATATAAGCTGCGAAAAGTCCCAGAAATACAGCAAACCTTAGGTTCAAAACACAACTGTCATACATCACCATCAAATAAACATCTCTTGTTAGTTTCATTTTTAGCCACCATCAAACTGCAGTCTACACGAATGCTTTCTTTTGCCCGACAGTTTGTGCGTCAGCCTTAGCCCTGAAACGTGGATGACATTACAGGTCAGCAACATCATTAACTGAGAATTACCAAGTCCGAGTACCGACTACAGTGCTTGTCTTTCAGGCTAATTATTTGAAGAAATATGAATTGGTCCTGACTCTTTCTGCAAAATTTTGCAGGAAAGTGGTCGTTGCAACTTACGTCATTGAAAGCGTTACGTTATGTTAAATGTGGAGGGCGAATTACAATTTGTGGGGAGTTACAGGTGTTACTGTTCGGAAGGCGTACTACAGTACATGATACGTATAGAGGGTGTCAGAAACCTTTGAACAATATTGGGCATTAAGGGACATTACATCTGATGCGTTGTTAAAGGATGTGTCAAAACAAAAGGCTTGCAGCACTTTATAGAATGTATATATTTGGCGTTATAATGTTATGGTGTATATATACAGTGTAGACGGTAGTATTAATGTTACACTATAGAGGGCGTCAGTGTACAACATACTGGCCACAGCCTGTTACACTTCAGCTAAGTACAGTACTGTTGACGGGCGTTAAAGGATTTGAGGCGTTCCAGGACGGAGGGCGATACAACCTTACAGTATGGAGCGTGTTATGACACGTTACACCAAAGCGTGTGTTAACAAGCAACAGTATAGAGATTTTGTCTGATGCGTAACGCTCTACTCGGCAACATTCCAACTATAGAATGGCGGCCAGTATATAATCGCGTCTGGAGATCCCAGAAAAATTGTAAACTGTCGAGGTCATTATCCGTGAAGACAGATACCACTGGACATAAAGGACACAGTTATTGAGAATTATGTGAATTAATAACTGAATACCAGTGATGACAAGGGGTGTTCGCGACAAGGTAACGTCATCAATTTATACATGACATTCCTACGTACCCTATATACATCAGAGGAGAATTCCCTTTCTATACAACTACAACAGTGTATACAACGACAACAGTGTATACAACTACAACAACGACAACAGTGTATACAACGACAACAGTGTATACAACGACAACAGTGTATACAAGTACAACAACGACAACAGTGTATACAACGACAACAGTGTATACAACGACAACAGTGTATACAAGTACAACAACGACAACAGTGTATACAACGACAACAGTGTATACAACTACAACTACCAGTAATACTCATGTGCATAAACACCGCAACGCTAAAAACAAGTCTGCATCTGGGATAAACAGTGATTGGAATGAACCATTAGTAGTTACTATTAACGATGTTCAAGTTAACGACATTCCACTACAATTTCAATATGACTTGTGAAATTGTTTCGATTCTTTTATGATTAAAGTCAGATTTTGTGTGTATCCCTCAATTGCTGTTTCCGCTGGTTCTGTATGAGGAGTTCTTGTACTAAGGAATCTCCCCAATTACCTCTGAATCAGCAGTATTGTTCTGGTAATTCCAGCAACAATCAGCTCAAAATTAGCACCATTGTCAAGCATTCCAGAACAAACTTCTGAAACAGTCAACCAGGCATGTAATATCTCATAGTTCCCCACTCGTAACCCTCTTTCCGAGGACACAGCGACACAGAAATTCACCATTACCTAGTTACCCACTTCCGTGTCTGGTCTCGTCAGGCCGCCAAGGAAGTCTCTGTTAATCTCTCATGTCAAATATCGTCCGAATCCTAAATACTGCATTAATCGATATCAGACTCCTTTGAGATTTACAACCAAGCCTTCATAAATGGTCAGATGTTTCAGGACATGGCTAAAATCACTGGAGACGTTAAACCTCGTTTGCTAAAGTGGAAAACGTTTTTCCCATCTCATTGCATGCCTTGAATTGGTGTGGAAAACATGCAGTTGTCATTGCATAAATGATAAAAACATGTTTGAAACGAATGGTCACGTTACAGCACCATAAATATTCAAAGGATTGCTACATATTTGCACCTCCATGCCACTGGCGTCTCTCAGATTGTATCTGGTGCTGAAATAGGATTCAAACAGTTTCTGGTTTTGACACTGGCGCCATATTAAAATATGGTGTCTCTTTGCGGAATATTTCTCGAAGGAATTCTGTACTAATTGTGGATGTTAACTATAACCTTTCATCTGGGAGTTTTCTTGTGACATGTTGTATAAATTAGGACATAAATAAGATTCATTTTCGAAACTTAGATTGGTTGGTTGGTAGGTTTGTTGTTTAACGCCGCACTCAGCAATATTCCAGGTATATGGCGGTGGTCTGTAAATAATCGAGTCTGAACCAGACTATCCAGTGATCAACAGCATGAGCATCGATCTACGCAAATGGGAACCGATGTGTCAACCAAGTCGGTACTTACGACATGGGTTACTGAAGACCAATTCAAAAACTGATCTTAACGGGTCTCGAAAATTAAAAGTGCAGGTTTCGAAACCATGACGAAATAATTGAAAAAGAAAATAATAAAAGAAATAACTAAAGCGCTTTTATTGTGGGTTAGTGGAATGGTCGAATAAATAAATGTATGACCATCTGTCTGGGTCGGCGTTGCTTGTCTTATAAACTCAAATATTAGTTTCGCCAGAATTCGTGCCTTCACTAAAAGGGGACAATAAACTATTCATTTGGGGATATCATGTAACCACACACTCTAAAAGGTTATGCCAAAATGTAATGTTAAAAACCTTAAGAACGTTTGTTTTTAAAGTAGCCGTAATTATTTTGACGTTATAATGTTTCAGAAATGTCATTCCATGCAATGTGACGATGCTGGCATTGTCATGTGTAGACAAATACCAGGAGCAGTTGTTGGCTGTTAATAGATTGAACGAGGGAAGACAAGCATGGGGATATTTGAAACCTATACTGACTTGAGTACATGAGGATGTTACTGGAATATCCCAGGGAGAGAACAGGGAAGCACGTGTAAAGTTCTGATACACAAAGAGCTCTTAAATCAGGGCGTTGACTGACGGTTTCCCTCTCAGCAAGAAGACCAAGAGACACTGAGCGCAGCTTCTTCGCAGGTGTCCTTTTGGGAATTTCAAACGTCAGTGCTAATGGTACTTAGTCTTCTTATCCCCAGAAGCTGTTTTCATTCTGTATGAAACGCAAAATGTAGGTGTTATTGGTGACGACCACTGAAAATCAGTGAAGCATGCCCTTCCACACCAGTAGCATCCGCCTTTTACACAATTTGTACAAGCAGCGGGCTGCCTCTGTCCTTGCTTCAGCTAAAACTATTTTAAATTATATGATACATTAGTATCAAGACATCTCTCCAACTCTATGTGTATTTCATTGTACATCTTGGTGTAAAATACTTTTGAAACAAAGCATTTGTGATTGTGAAGGAAAATGATGGTTATACGTTACTTCTAAATTCATAGAATTCTTTAAAACTCAAATGAAAATATTTATGTCCGTGCATTATTTTTCCAATTTGACTTTTTTAAATCTCTGATTAACGAGATTCAGAAAACAAATTTGAATAATATGCGGACATCGGTTACGAAATGTCACGCTTGCGTCGCAAGCCCAATTCCCATTGTTTCGGTGCGTTAGCTTTGGAAACTCCCAGTTATGGGTTCGTGAAGAGGTGAGCGTAAAGCCTGCCGGTACTGCCCGTCACAAATACAGGGGCAGACTCAGCATTGACTCCTTATGCGGTAGATCTCTGCTGGATTTCACATGGGTAAAAGGTTTCCTAACGTCATATTGCTGAAAATATTATTGATGCTAGTTAAACTTTATGGCACGTGTGTGTGTGTGTGTGTGTGTGTGTGTGTGTGTGTGTGTGTGTGTGTGTGTGTGTGTGTGTGTGTGTGTGTGTGTGTGTGTGTGTGTGTGTACATGTGCGTGTGCTTGCATGCATGCGACAATGGATGTCTGCCTCAGCCCAATGATATACAAGGCTGTGAGTATCCACTCGAGTCGACTCATCCAAAGTTTGTCCCCTTTCAATCGAGCGTCAGGGTAAGAACAAGTAGTATCTTTTAACGGCTTGGGCATGACACTTCCGAGGATCGAAATACCCACCAGTGAATAAGTAAGTTTGGTTTTACGCCGCCTTTAGCAATATCCAGCAATATTACGGTGGGGAAAACCAGACCGACCAGGAACAGATAATCACATATCGGGTCACTATGATACCCCTTTGATACTTCACTCCCACCTGCCGACCAGTATGTACGAGAAGACATTCAGAGAGAAATCCGCAAAAAGTAGAGCTAAAGAACTGTAGCTCACCTCTGCACAGCCATGGTTTAATATATGGTTGTTGTGGTATAATATTCAGTGAGCTTGAAATTGAAAAGTCGGTCGAAAAACAGAATGGTACCAAAGCTAGAGACAAAATGATTATTTGACCTTTCGTCGCGAGTATACCGCCAACGGCCAGCACCTCAATTAGCAGTTACTGACCACGTGTGAAAGACACAACAACGGCTACCACAGACAATAATCTTACTCAAACAAAACATTTGCCACAGCGTGTACGTGCCACGCGAGTGCCCTGACCTCTGACTGGTCAGTTAGTTGACAGGGAAACGTGATTTTCATTAAAGGAACGTTCTCAACAATGCACACACGTGTTAAACTCATAGCACGTTTGGCTGTTTATGCCCTCACGTGGACCTCCGAGTGACCCTGTTATAGATTTCCTGGTTTAGTGGTACTAAGATTGATCAGCACTACAACAGCTCCCAAGAAAGCGGTTTATGTTCGTTCGGTTTCCTTTGGCTTTAGTGCAGTAGTGTCATTGATTTCCCTAACAGTAATTGCAATTCACATCGTAAAGTGGTATAACACGATGCTCGTTAAAGTTAGTCTGTGGTTACATTTACTTAAGGTTTTAGGTACACAATGAAAATCTAGGGAAATACAATTTGCAACAATTCGAATTTATTTTTAAAGGTTTAGTTCCTGGGTCAGCTGTTGCTGTTCAAAATTAATTATAACACCTACAACAAGCCCCAAGTGTTTATCGACACTGTAAAAAGCATTTTTAAGACCGTAATTCACATGCCCTTCATTTATCAATATGCGTTCATGCCAGAGCTGAACGATAAGGCCCATCTATGGCAATGGTCCGAGTAGCTACATGCTCGGTATTGAAATCAATATGTAATTATCAATAAAATGACATATATACAATATGTCGTCAACTTGAAATTTGTAAAATGAAAGCAGTATGACCAATGAAAGGAGTATGACCAACAAAACATTTCATGAACTAAAGAACCAATGTCCTCATATCCGTATTTTCACAGATGGTATACGCTGAAGTTGTCATGGACAACTGTACAATAACGGACTGAAGCTACAGTTTTTTACGGCAAACGCTCAGTCCATATTAATAGCTTTGCAATGCATTGAAGTCTTCCAAAAGCTGCTCCATCATATTTTCTGATAGCTTGTCATGTTTACAGGTAATAAAAATTCGAAAACCGAATTACCCATTCTAAGCTGAATTTTACATTTTTACCTCAATTACACATTAGTCGAAAAGATATCATGTTTCGCTGGCTGCCCAGTCACGCTGGCACCAGTGGGCACTGTAAAGCCGATGCCTCGGCTAAAGCTGCTTTAATTTAATCAACTTCAAACCCAAACTTCCTGTATGCCTATCTCTGGCCTTTCTTGAGACATTTTGTGAATGATCATTGGCAGAACGGTTTGATACCATCAAGCCACTGATTGGAGTTCACCCCATTCTTGTCTATCTCGACATGATGAAATTGTGTTACGGTGGTGCCGCATTTGACACAGTTTTCACACATTAATTTCTGTTTTTATCTACATCCCTTGCAATTGTCCAATTACATTCAGTCACACTGTGCTGGATTGTGTTGATTTCACACCTATCAGACAACGTTTGTATGATAATATTGATGTTTTAGAGGGTACGCGTACACCATGCTGTCATTTCATATATCACGTTTTAGTTCCTAAAGAATAATTACCTGCATCGTGACGGATCGTATTTAACTGGATTCCGGTACCTCTTCGCGTAGTGCCTTTGACCATTTATTTCGGTCTTTGACTGCTGATAGTATAAATAAGATATGCAAAAAAATACGTTTCTAAGAAGGAGGTTTTAGACATAAAAGCTTTTTTATTTGGAGAAGTAGGGATCACATCCTGATGCAAATGCCTCGAAATAGATCGTGCGATTAAGCTTGCCTACAGAAGATCATCATCAGCCAATGACAATGACCGATCACAAATAGATTGGTCGAGCCAAGGTTTCCTGAAGAGGCACGCCATCACTGGGAACGTTGGTCTTGTCAAATGAATTGCTTTGATTGTAGCAAATACCAACCAATGATACCATTTACGCTGACTCTGAAATTTATACTAATTGGAAATGCAGATTAGATTAATGAAAGTGAGTTTAGGTTTACGCCGACTCAAACATATTCCAGCTATATGGCGGCGTACACAATGTCAAGGTCGTCTGTACTCTCTCCTGCTTATATACAAGTGTTAGACTTTGACAAATGTTTTGTGGATTTTCGTAACGCCCAATCGTCATTTAAAATGTTTTGAAATTATTATGACGTCGTAGGTGTACTTCAATAATTAATAATTATAAGGGGCGGTGGGTTAGCTTAGTGGTTAAAGCGTTTGCTCGTCACCCCGCAGAACTAGTACTGGGTTCGTTTTCCCACATGGGTACAATGTGTGAAGCCCATTTCTGGTGTCCCCCACCGTGATATTGCTGGAATATTGCAAAAAGCGGCGTAAAACAAGACTCACTCACCCATTTAATAATTATAATGTTTATGGAATGTAAATAGTCTTATAACCTCCCCACTGAGCTCTTTGCTACAGAATCAGAATCTGTAAGGGTTGTTGTGGCACCCTGACATACTTTAAGGCATGAAAATAACATTATAGCAAGTTTTCAAAACACTGATAAGTTATTCTCCATGTAGAGACGTCCAGACTCTCTGCGAAACAGAGAACATTCACAGATACAAATCGAGACTCAGTAACTGTGAATGGTTATTCTGTACATGTCCTCTTCTGTTCTTTCAGCTCATGTTAAAACATCTTTAGCGCGCTTTCGAGACGTTTAGGTGCTGTCAAAAGCCCTTTTCCTCTGTCGAATCTGAAATTCCAACACACTACACGGGATTCTCACATGTCAAGCAGGCGATATTATGGATGTGAAAATGGACAAATTTCAATTTTAGAAAACTTTGATTAAACTCGCTATGGTCTGGGATACATGTGAAGATCCGGGTTAGAATTGATCTTCAGTAACACAAGCTTGTCGTAAGAGGCGACTAACGGGATCGGATGGTCAGGCTCGCTAACTTGATTGACACATGTCATCGGTTCCCAATTGCGTAGATCGATGCTCATGCTGTTGATCACTTGATTGTCTGGTCCAGATTCGATTATTTAGAGACCGCATTCATATAGCTGGTATATTGCCGAGTGCGGTGGAAAACTAAACTCACTTATTCACTCACGTGCATACATTGCACGTTTGATGAATCTCTTTTATTAAAACATTTAAACCTATGAAACATCAAATTCAATTACTGGTTAGGTGCAGTTTTGTTGTCAAATACAGAAGAGTGATTAATTCCTCACACAATCAGCTCTAAACCATAATATCATACGATATATTTTCCTTGAGAATACCCATGACGTGCTACATGATTATCATTTTCAAAATCAAATAGCGTTAATTTTAGATTTATTTTGAAGAATAGAATCACTGTATGCTTTCATTCTTAAACGAGCAGTTTCTAAACATGTCTCTAAGGAAACATATGTGCAATACAAATTGTTTCTCGACACCTGATCTTCAGAGAAGTGAAGCTTAATACTTAAATCTCAAATTCCAGGTTCATTGGACAATGCAGATTCTCGTACCAAACAACGCATTTCATTAACAAACTGTCATTCTTGTAAACAGTTTCGTGTATTGGACGAAATATAACTGTTATAAGGGTAATGCTATATTTCAGGGCATCATCATTTACAGAGGTCTTTCATCAACAGCCCGACGAAGGAGGGCAGTTGAAAGACCGAGGGCTTCTTCAAATGATAATGCCCGGAAAAATAGCGGTACCGTTATTATAGCTAAAATGGATAGAATTTCTAATAACATAAGAATAACAACAACGGTATCGGTTTTGAAACATTTATTGCTAACTACAAACGAAGGAGGTCACTGACACACCTTTTACAAATATGGAAACGTCATAGAACAAAACAGGTGATGTCACTATTGAGAGTGACGACATTCGACCTTGACCTTTGCCCATGCTACCAGCCGCCATTTTTTTCAGTGCTCAACAACGTTAGAGTTCCAGTCGATGTTTTCATTGCTGTATGTTGTAAGTTATGGTACAATTGTTATAGTTGAGCATAAAGAGCATAAAGGTACATGTGACGAATGTGAGTCAGAAATTCGTCAATAATGAACGAGCTGTAGGTGATTGAACATCAACAGCTGAGCTATTTATGACGTCACCTAACAACGGTGATTGATAATGGCCCGTCGTCAAGCATTTTGCGGGCATTATCAAGTTACAGTGGCCCGCTCATTTCTGATAACGCCCGGGCGTTTTAATGATAATTCTATCCATTTTAGCTATAAATCCTGATAAACAGAAAACAGTAAATATTTAACAATAATACCCCGAAGGACATACAGAAGTGTCACAACAAAAACACATCCTCATTAAACATATAAATTTAGATCCACCTTTGCTGAAACAGAATGCCACTGGCTTTCATTATAGGATATTATTCCCACTCATTCAACATCCTCATCAGAACGCTCCCATCATTTGATTATTATTGCCTTTGCCATTTATATACAGGACACTCCTGTTTTCGTTATTGAAGACGATTTTGCTTAATCACCATAAACCGTGTGTATTAGGGAAGGGACTCTTCATAATTCTACCATAGAGAGTAAATATAGATCGAGGGGATCCTTGCTAAAGTTAGTCAACGTGGGCACGGTCAAGGTTATATTGTCTGGAGAGGATGAACTATGGCGTGTTTGGCTTAACATATGATTCCAATGTCATCAGCCTTTAGGCATAGAGCACCTAATGCTGATACTGGGAAGATAAGGGTCTGGCGTTGTTGTTTCCGCTACAAGGAGTGGCAGATTAGTCTTGTAACAAAGACATGGTGACATGATAGAGCGCCAATTGAGGTTATGTTTTACTCTGTGTGTGTGTGTGGGGAACTAGTGGTTTTGTAGAGTTGATATTGTTCGCCAGACATATAAACCTGAAAGGTGTCTGTAAATTATCAAAGGGTTTGAGCAAATCGAGTACATATTTAACTCGACACAGTCATATGTAAATTTGGAATTATCCTCAATATGCCTAAAATAAAACCTAAATGTTGTCACTTTCATCAAACAACCAAAGGGTATGAAGTTCTTTAAAATCGTCGTAGATAAAATCGTGACCATGAACGTTTTCACTTCAAAAGTTTCCAAATGTAAACACCCAAAGCTGGAGCTGCTATAATATCTTTGTGGACATAAAGAGAAAGTTGACTACAGGAAAGCCGTGTGTGCCATGCCTCTTCTCACACAGTGAGATGAGTAAATCAGTGGAAGGGAGTTGGCTGTCTGACAATTATTGAACTACACCATGTCAATGATATACCTGAAGTGTAAGTGTATCATCCTGTGCCCGAGTCAGCTCTTAAATCCGAGCAGAAATTCCGACTCTGATACAAAATAAAAATAAACCGATTGCTAACAGATTAGCAAGAAGGGGAGCACAGCTGGTGCCAATGGAGATGCCTATGCCAATCTGCATTTTTAACTATATGCTTCTCATGACGAAGTCTGCACATATACAGGTATCATATTCCCAAAAGATGCAGGAATGCAATTTGTCCAGTTGGTCATGTGGGATATTGGAGCATGGCAAATGCTTTGACAAAATTGAACTTGGCGCTTTTCTGAGATTGCAGAAAACCAAGCAAATCCTTTCAGTTGAGAATCCACATGTTGTCAGTTAAACTTGTCTCTAATAGGTTTGGTTTTTGTGAAAATTAAAAGGCTTGGATTGTATTTTTTTTTTATATTTGATATCTGGAGGTTATCGAAGAAACATTGCTTCAGACTGTTGAAAAATATATATTTGTCTGCGAATGATGGTTTTTTTAACAGAATATACTACTTCTCAGGCATGTATGAAATATCTGATTTTGCATCTGGTGTTCCATGTTGAAATGCGTTCGCTTGTCAAGCTGAAGACCGGGTTCGACTCCCCTCATGTGCAGAATGTGTGAAGACCATTTCTGGTCGTCCCCGCTGTGATATTGCTGGAATATTGGGAAAATGCGGTGTAAAACCAAACTCACTCACTCTACATGCGTGCGATTCTGCGACAGATGCAGCTACATGTTCCCACCCTCGTTGGGAAGAGACTGACAGCTACGCCTGAAACCTTTCCCCGTCGCTCCACGAACTAATTTACTTGACAAGTGACATTGTTTCTTCCCCAAAAATGAATAATGTTCTTAAGGAACTGTTCCAATTATTTTTGTCGCCAGAAAAGTTATCAAATCATAAAGACATTTTCCATTTCCATGAGCAATTTCTGCTAAAGTGAGAGTTGATTCTAAAATTGCGATTATATCATAAGCAAGTGATGATGAATCACTAACAAATAAGTATTGGCAAGGGTGAGCGTATCCTACCCCGCTGTTTCGTTGCTACATAGAGTTATTATGCTTTATAAATGAGTTTAACTTTAATCCAGATATTGATATTCTGAAAGAGCAAAGAGTCGTGTAAGGAAACAGAACATTGTCATCACAGTGTATCCCCGTTCGACCTTTGAGCTGCTTTTACCAATATTCCAGCAATATCACAGCGGGGGACAGTTGAAATGGGCTTGACACATTGTACCCATGTGGGTGATCGAACCCGGATTTAACAACAGCTATAACCACTAGGCTACCTCCACTCTCACCTACTCTAATAGTGTGTTGTCTATCAGTTTGATTATTTAACAAATGCCCTGGAAACAACATGAAGACATTTGATATCATCTCACATGAGAAACGCGTCATTAGAGGATTCAAAGGCGTTTCTGTGGACAAATTGTTACAACATTTAATGAACTTTAATCTGTTTTCAAAAAAGTTACATCTGACAAATGTTTGCTCATATTATCAACCATTAGTTCCCCTGGCATCTCCGTTGACAATACAGAATCCTTTAAATAGTTTTACAAACAAATATTCCTTCCATTGCATGGAAATATGTTTTAGAGATAACGATCTTGTTCGCAAAGCCTATTTATCAATTCAATTCAATTCATTTATTCTCAAAAACAACCACCCACGGTGGTACAGGAGAAAAGTTTTCCAGAAATAACAATAATTTGAACATTACATGATGGTGGTTATGTTGTAAAGATAATTGGAGACATTAAGATATTGTGACTGAAAACAATTATGAATGTATAAGTCTAGACAGATAAATATACACTCCGCATCAGAAATTCTGTACTCATGTATACAATCACACTCGAAGGCACTTATCTATTATACAGATGAATTGTGCAAGGTTCTTTTTCTTTTACATTTCTATTACTCAACAATCTGTCTGTTTATTAACAATGTGTACTTTATTAAATTAGGGAACTGTATGTATTTATTTTGGATAAATTTGAATTCGCATTCATAACATGCTTCACGTTTAAACAGATAGTGGAATTCATCAGCTATAGCTGGAGACATACACAGTTTACATGTCCTAAATTCTCTCTCTATGCCAAGCCAACGGCCAACCACGACAGGCAGATTATGGTTACAAGTTCTGTATTTCAAGACAGGGTAGTATATCTTTTTAGGCAGAAAGAGATAGTTATCAAATGAAGGAATATCTTTTAAGTATTTAAAATAAAGCCCGAGCTTCTCTCTACGTCAGATCTCCAGTTTTGATAGAACTGATCTATCTAGAACTATAAGTGGCATTATTTGTCCCACGTGTGTCTGTGTGTTGACAGAGAAGTAGGATACGTACCTAAACTAATTAACTCTTACTGCTTTTATGTATATGCGGCATACGTAATTACAATAAATCCATGACAAACATCTCACGTGGAAGAGAGGCTAACAGAAATGAAGATCTCTGTCTTCTTGACATCAAAGGCTTACCACACTAATGTACATACTTCCAATAGTTTCCCCTGCCGTGGAATGCTCGGGACGGGTTACACTAGACATGATTACCTCTTACTTAAACTTCACAACGGATACAACATCACGATGGAGCCACTTGTGTGGAAGATTCGCAATAAGGAGGAGGGCTGCTGGGGAACGGCTCCTGCTGGACTGGAGTCGAGGATGTTCGCCTGAAATATCCGTTAACTTTCATATTTCTACAAGCAAAGATGAAATACGGGTATGTGAGAGAAATAATCTGTCGAAATATATTCCACTTCAGTAGCTGCGTCTCTTGCTGTGGTGAACATCACAAGATATACTTAGACATAAATGTGTGCTTTTAAAATGAAGGAGGATTATCTGAAGAATGTTATTACTGTACAAATGAGAATACGTTAAAACGGATACAGGAAATATTCAGTAACACAACAGAAATGTTCTAAATTTATATCAGTAGAGGTATTTTGAACCTGATATATTGCTATGCTTAATACATACGTGTAACTACATAGGAGGAACTCATGATGAATTGTTTCTGTAGACAGAAGTCAGTCAGAGTTGCCGTGCTGCCCTACCGATGAAGGAAAATACCTCTCAAAGAATTTGCGCTACCGATGTTCAATATGTGCACTACAACCGGAGTTGCTCAACTCCGTAGCACGTTGTGTGCAGAGGTATTTTATTTACTGAAAGAAAAAAACACGATTTTTCGTTTACTTTTTGTTTATTGACACAACCGTGAGATGTAACTCCTAGATGCACTGAACACAGCTTACGCTTTTCGCCAACAAATGGAGAGAGTGAGAGAGAGAGAGAGAGAGAGAGAGAGAGAGAGAGAGAGAGAGAAAGAGAGAGAGAGAGAGGTCACTGGTGTCATTTGTACTTTGTACAACGACGTCGGTTCTTAATAGATGCCTACATATTACAGATATCGAATACTATGTACGACACAGATGTCTCCTTACTGACAATTTATTGTAGAATAGTATAAGATGTGAAGTTAAGCAGTGTGCGCAGACATATGAACTGTGTACACATGCTATGTCAGTGTAACTTAGAAAGCAACGTTAAACCCCATTCCACTTCACCTCACCGTTTGTTCAGTCTACCATACATATATCTTCTAACTGTCCAAGGAAACAGATGAATGTGTCCACAGCACTTGAATAAATGAATTGCTAAAACAAATTAATGCTACTTATAATTATATGTAAACCGAAACACGTTCAAAGGAAGCTTGACATCAATTATAAGGGTGAACGTAACAGCGCTATATTATTTCACTTTGAAAGTTCATTATGCACAACTGTTGTTATTGCGACTTAGACGAAGGTCATCAACCGATAAAAGACCAGTTTGCAGCTTGCATTCTCTTGTAACATGATATGGTTCATATGTTTCACCTCCGCACTTCTTTACCGTATCTCCCCAGCTTCTATTGATACTCTACTTTCCTGGGCAAAATTACTCTAATTACCATGTACATGATCATACATTATTCCAACACTCGACAAGCCTACATGATATATGGCTGGGGATGCAAATACACAGTGATAACTATATTTATCTCATCGATAGCAGACATGTTTGGGGAATCGTAAATTACACGCCACGTACATCTAGGTAGCAGAACCATGGCTCCCGGAAACGTTTTAAGTCATTAATATTCAAATTACAAATCCAAACACATACGTATACGTGATAATCTATGCAAGTGTAACCGTAATTCTTAGTGTTTGTATGTCTGTCTTAACATTCCAGCATGTTAACATGCCAAAGTATATAAAAGGAACCTCTCACATATCTACAATGAAGGATAACAACCTAACAACTTGTAAACCTAATTGTAATTGTTGTCTTGGCATCCACAAACACCTTCCTCTTTTTGTTCCTAAACTATTTTAAACTAAGTTGGGGTATCCAATAAAAATAAGAGAATTTTTGGTCAAATCCAGTTTTTAAGTGTCTGTTGTTTGTTTTGTTACATTCACAAATACAGTAAACAATAATATTCATTTTCAACTTACTAACCGTCACTATTTAACAATTACTCTCTCAGTACTATTTGCGTGAAATGTGATGGCAAGGGTGAATGTACCCAGACAGACAGAGAACAACGGGTCTTTTACGGATAACGTATTTCAGAAGATGAACATGTTGTATTTTCAGACTACCAATGTTATTGCGTATTTAGTTCCCCGGGTTCTTTTGCAGAACCGACTTTTATGTACATTGTAAACTGCGTTTTTCCCTAACGCGAGTACTGGGTATACAAACTAACCAATCGACTGATGGACCGAACAGAAAACATGGAGGACATCACTCGGGATTCAGTGACAAGTTCAAACATTGGCGGCCGTCGTATACTGACAAACGAACTGCGTATTTTTCAGAAACACCAAGCAGTTCAATGAGTATTGCACATAACATGCATGTCACTCTTTCTAATACTATGTTATTCATATAGAATATTAAGTTATTGTTTTTATATGAAAACTACACAAAACTGGTGAACAATCGTTTTGCCTTTACGCGTGTTTGTAGTGTAGGTCACCGATTCGCCAAGATGCCCTCACAATTTTGCAAACACTCGGTATCATAATCTATTTGATAGTGATTCATAAGCACTTGCTCATGATAGTCAGACTCGAGTAACTGACTCTACTGTTAGCAGATATTTCTGATGAGTATGGAAAGTGTTTTGTCGCTATTTACAACAGCGCACAGTTGTGTTCAATACATCAAGCCACAAGGACGTATATCGTACTTCTATGTACATCAATTAACAGGTATTTACACATTCCAAGCTGTGTAAGCAATATACCTTCACAAACAATGTGGTATTTACCTGAGCGAAAAGCTCCCATGCTGTACGTTAAGGTTAAATTAATGAAATCTGCATGCCATGCATCACCAGCGTGAGTGACCGAGTTCCGTCTATTTCCTGTTTACTTGTCGCTATCTCACACAAACACATTTTCAAACTATGCATTTAGCATATGTTATATCAATTCCAAAAGTTCTGAACAATGTGTGAACTATGGCAATCGCTGTTTTTCATCCATTACAATATAATAAATATGGATTGTATTTTCTTTTCGTCTGTGCAATGACAATATTTTCCAGATAAAAACAATGTCCAAGGAATATTCATGTCGGTATACATTTTTTATATATATAAAGCAAGATAAGTGAATGCAAAACAGGGAGGCATCTTCTTTTCAACCTTTCTCCCAGAAACGTCATTCTTATTTCATTTCTGCTTGTAGACGTATGAAAGTTAAATGCAATGTCAGGCGAATATCCTCGACTCCAGTCCCACAGGAGCCGTTCCACAGCATCTATCCTCCTTATTGCGAGTCTTCGGAACAAGTGGCTCTATCAATAAGTTGTTTTTGTTGTGAAGGTTAAGTAAGAGGTAATCATATCCAGCGTAATGCGTCCCCGGCATTCCACAGCAGGGAAGTATGTACATTAATGTGGTAAGTCTACAAGACAGAGATCGTCATTTCTGTTAGCCTCTCTCCCACGTTAGACGTTTGTCTTTATTTCTTTATTTCTTACTGTACTGTAATGTAGGCCATATGCCCATAATTACAACCGTCGTTACAGGATTTCCCTTGGGGATGTATAACAGATAACTACATATTGAGATGTACAATCAGGAGGCTGCGGAACGTTTTACATTTGCATAGTAAATATACATAGCAGTGTTTCTAATAACTTCAATATCTGCTGATGACATTAACACGTCAAATTTATGTAAAGTTGGATACTTGTCAAACTTTTCTGCAAAATATCTAATCCTTTATAATCATTATAATAATCACACACTAACAAAAATTGGTATTCATTTTCAATACATTGTCTGTTACAATATTCACACATTCTCTTATCAGGCTGCTCTTTGTTTATTTCTACACAACTCAGATACAATTCTCGCCTGAAACTAGGCTTAAAGAGAGCATATAAGTTTGTTTTTTGACTTTCAAATATAAAAGAGTGCCAGTTTTGCTCATAGCAAAATTCTAATCTAGAATCATACTCTGAAAAGAACTTTTATCTGTTACTAATAGACTGCTGTTCCCAATTGCAAATATATCCAAAACCTTAAGAATGAATCAGATGTTTAACAATAGATACCCAATTTACTTTACCAGCATCTGCTAATTTTAATAACATATCATATGCTAACTTTACATATCTATTTTCTTGCAGAGATACGATTCGTACAAAGAATTTAATGATTATTTTATGTATAACGCTACTTAAGGTAACGTCCACATTTCCCATATACAACATGATCTGGAGAATTCCTTTTTATACCTAATAAACGTTTACATACTTCTAGATGAACAGCTTCAATCTCATTTATGTTACCAACATATCAGACCCATATAGCAACATAGGTATTACTTTAGAATCTACAATCTTGAAATATACATCAAATCCATTCATAAATGTTTCACTGATCTTTTGTCTTTTACAACCAGCGAGTTGTGTTCAGCTGGATAATTAAGACTTTCGTATTCTCTTGCTTAGGATTCCCAAGGCACAATCTTTGTCGTCACGAAACTTGAGGTAACATAAATCTAGCATTCCATTATGACGAGTTGTGTGCTACTTATCATTCAGTCTACATAGCCACGTACATGTTTATTCATATGTGAATAATAAAAAGAAGTGCATGAAAAAACATTAAAACTATTCATAAGCATGAAATGTTTTCTTCATGCTCTGTCTGCAAGCCTCTTTATCCGCTTCATGTTTATCCCACTTACAAGTGTGTGTTAATAGAGAAACGGAATATTCAAGAAAATATTACCCTTCTTATTTTGTGTAGTTCTCATCATGATGACTAAACGCAACACGTTATTTAAAAACATAATCATTGCAAACATCTCAGGTAGGAACGATGCTGTTAGAAATGAAGATCTTTGTCTTCTAGACATCAAAGGCTTACCACACAAATGGTCATACTTCCAATAATTTCCCCTGCCGTGGAATACTGGGGACGCGTTACGCTGGATACGATTACCTCTTACTTAACCTTCACAATAAAACAATATCACGATGGATCCACTTGTGTGGACGACATGCAATAAGGAGGAGGGCTGCTGTGGAACGGCTCCTGCGGGACTGGAGTCGAGGATATTCGCCTGACATTGCATGTAACTTTCATACGTCTACAAGCAAAAATGAAATATGTTTTATGTTTATGGGAGAAAGGTTGAAAAGAAAATGCCTCCCTGTTTTGTATTGACGTGTCTTGCTTTTTATATATCAAAATGTATACCGACATGAATATTCCTTGGAAATTGTTTTTATCTGGAAAATATTGTCATTGCACAGACGAAAGGAAAATACAACATAATACATATGTATAAGACTGTAATGGATGAAAAACAGCGATTGCCATAGTTCACACATTGTGACTCCAACGTCATCAAAAGGATTTCGAATCAAATCAGAACTTTTGGAATTCATATAACATATGCTAAATGCACAGTTTGCAAATGTGTTCGTGTAAGATAGCGATAAATAAACAGGAAATAGACGGAACTCGGTCATATTTGCGGCACTGCGCTGCGCTGATGATGCAGGGCATGCAGACTTAGTTACAGTTAACCTTACCGTATAGCATGTGAGCTTTTCGCTCAGGTAAATACCACATTGTTTGTGAAGGTATATTGTTTACACAGCTTGGAATGTGTAAATACCTGCGAGTGAGTGAGTGAGTTTAGTTTCACGCCGCACTCAGCAATATTCCAGCTATATGGCGGCGGTCTGTAAATAATCAAGTCTGGACCAGACAATCCAGTGGTCAACAGCATTAACATCGATCTGCGCAATTGGAAACCGATGACATGTGTCAACCAAGTCAGCGAGCCTGACCACCCGATGCCGTTAGTCGCCTCTTACGACAAGCATAGTCGCCTTTTGTGGCAAGCATGGGTTGCTGAAGACCTATATTATACTCAAAATACGCAGTTTGTTTGTTAGAATACGACGTCCGCCAATGTTTCAATTCCCGAGTGACTTCCGCCATGTTTTCTGTTCGGTCCATCAGTCGATTGGTTAGTTTCAGTATTCGCGTAAGGTGAAAAGCAATTGAAAAGCTGGGAAAATACAACTTGTTCTTTCTCTTCTGAAATACGTTATCCGTTTAAGACATATCTGTCTGTCTGGGTACATTCACCTTTGCCATCCCATTTCAAGCAAATAGTACTGGTAGAGTGACGGTTAATAAGTTTGAAATGAATATTATTGTTCACCTTGTTAGTAAATTTAACAATGCAAGCTAAAGACACTTGAAAACGGGATTTGAAGAAAAAAATCCCAACGTTTTCATAAATCTCTTATTTTTATTGGATACCCCCAACTTAGTTTTAAATAGTTCAGGAAAGAAAAGAGAAGGGTGTTTGTGGGCGCCAAGACACAGTTATGTTTTAAAGTTGTTTCATTGTAAATATATAGGAGGTTCCTTTTATATACTTTGGCATGTTAACATGCTGGAATGTTAAGACAGACATACAAACACTAGGAATTACGGCTACACTTGCATAGTTGATAACGTATACATGTATGTTTGTTTTGTGATTTGAATATAAATGACTTTAAAAAGTTTCAGGGAGCCACTGTTCCGCTACCTAGATGTACAGGGCGTCTTATTTACGATCCATTGAACGTGTCTGTTGTCGATGAGATAAATATAGTTATCACCGTGTATTTCCATTCCCCAACCATACCGTGTTGGCTTGTCGTGTGTTGGAATAATTTATAATCATGTTCATGGTAATTACACTAATTGTGTCCAAAAAAGTAGAGTATCAACAAATGCTGAGGAGATATGGTAAATAGTGTTGTGTGAGTAGGTGAAAAGTATTAACCATTTTCATGTTAGGAGAGATCAAACCTTGAACTGCTATATCGTGGTTCGACTACCTTCTTCAAGTTGGAATAATGATATTTGTTCAGAATGAACTTTCAAAGTGAATTTATGAAGTGGATCTCAAACTTAATTTGAGCCGTTAATATACATGGTCATTGGTTTTTCACATAATTAAAAATAGCAATTCATTTATTCCAGTGATGTGAACACATAAATATTTTGCCTTGGACAGAATGATGCGTCACGATATATGTGCGGTATGTAAAACAAACGCTGGGGTGAAGTGGAATGGGATTTAACGTTGCTTTCTATGTTATACTTACATAGCACATGTACATTGTCAGTGCACACTGCAGAACTTCGATATCTGTAATATGTAAGCATTTAGTATATATTTCGATAAGAACCGACTTTCAGTGTTTCTCTTTTTTTTTCTTTTTTTTTGTGTGTGTGTGTGTGTGTGTGTGTGTGTGTGTGTGTGTGTGTGTGTGTGTGTGTGTGTGTGTGTGTGTGTGTGTGTGTGTGTGTGTGTGTGTGTGTGTGTGTGTGTGTGTGTGTGTGTACCATAGGCCTAAGAAAATTACTTCTTATCGGTCGTGAATCAAGCAAATAAATCGCGATAAGCATTAACACATTTCCGTAGATCGTAAAATCCAAATCCGTGGAAACATTCACTAAAACCACGCGGTGGTGAAACTATTTCCTCGCGAAAAGCGTAATCTATGCTCAGTGCATCTAGGGGTTACATCTCACAGCTGTGTCAATCAACTGTCAGTAAAATAAAATTACTCTGCACACATCGTGCTACGGAGATGAGCAACTGCGGTTGTAGTGTACATACTGAACATCGGTAGGGCAGCACGGCAATTCTGACCGAGTTCTGTCTACAAAAACAATTAATCATGAGTTGTTTCTTGGATCTCAAGCCGTTAATATACATGTCCCTTGGTTTTTCACATAATTAAAAAATTAGCAACTCATTTATTCCAGTGATGTGAGCAAATCAAATATTCTGCCTTGAACAGAATGAAGCATCACTATATATGTGCGGTATGTTAAACAAACGCTGGGGTGAAGTGGAATGGGATTTAACGTTGCTTTCTATGTCATACTTACATAGAACGTGTACATACACTCTTGTTTATGTCGTTTATGTTCTCTCACTCCAAGCAGAAGGTAATATTAAAAAAGAAGCAGTAAAGAGAATACCTCTGCACACAAGGTGTTATGGTAATGAGCATACGGATGTAGTGTGCATACAGAATATCGTTAGGGCAGCACGCAACTCTGACCGAGTCCTGTCTACAGAAACTATTCATCATGAGTTGTTCCTGTCTAGTTACCCGTATGTCGGAGAAACATGTTCTGAAAATTGCATCTGTATTTCAAAATACCTCAACTTATTTAAATTTAGAAAGTTTCTGTAGAGTTACTGAATATTTATGGTATCAGTTTTTAACGTCTTCTCGTTTGTACAGTAATAACATTCTTGAGATAAAATGCATTTTGCAATGGCGCACATTGATGACTGATGTTCACCAAAGCAAAAGACGCAGCAACTGAACTGGAATGTATTTCTCCAGATTGCTTCTCATCTTTGCTTGTAGAAGTATGAAAGTTAAATGATATTTCAGGTGAACACACCCGACTCCAGTCCGGCAGGAGTCCTTCCCCAGCAGCCTTCTTCCTTTATGCGAGTCTTCCAAAGACGTGGCTCCATCGTGATGTAGTTTTTATTGTGTAGGTTAAGTAAGAGGTAATCATGTCTAGTGTAACGCGTCCCCAGTATTCCACGGCAGGGGAAACTATTGGAAGTATGTACATTAGTGTGGTAAGCCTTAAGTTTGAAGTCAAGAAGACAGAGATTTTCATTTCTAACAGCATTGTTCCTACCTGAGATGTTTGCAATGAGTACGTTTTTAGAATACGTGTGTCGTTTCGTCATCATGATGGGAATCATAATAAAAGGAAGGGCAATATTTGCGTTGAATGTTCCGTTTCTCTATGAACACACAATAATAAGTGGGATACAAATGAGACGGATAAAGAGGCTTGCTGTCAGAGCATGAAGAAAACAGTTCATGCTAATGGATAGTTTTAAGGGTTGTTTACGTACTTGTCACTTCATATGCTTTGTATTATGCACCTATCAATAAACATGCACGTTGAGTGTGTAGACCGAACAATAAGTAACAGACAACTCGTACTAATGAAATAATGGATTTATGTTTCCACATGTTTCGTGACGACAAACAATGTGTACGAGGATTCCAAACAATCGTTTGAGTATAGAATGTCAGAGAATATGAAAGTCTGTTATCCATAGGCAAAGAGTGGTAAACAATTTAGGAATGGTTCATCAACTAAACGATGTGTTTGCAGCCTATTGGTAGCGCAAGCATTTTGCAATAAAAATGTTATTTTCTTATGCACCATTCCTATTATTGCACGCGATGTTGCAAATGTTTATTCACACAGACTGTTACAAAGCAATAGTGAGAGGATGAAAGTTTTCACTCAAAGTGTATCCATAAAGATGCAGGTCATAACAACCGACAGCTGTCGTAAGACATAACTGATGCATGTCATCGTATCCCAATTGTGTAGATCGATGCTCGTGAAATGTCTGGTTCAGACACGTTTACAGACTGTTACATTGTTGACTACGTCCTGCAGCAGTAACACATTGCATCAAAGTCACATGTCTCACTTCCAGCTGTGTCAATGTGACCTGTAAAGAATCCTATCTGGGCCAGGCTTGTGTATGACCACGGTTACCACCGATCCTCAATGGTCAGTTTTTACCAGATATACATGTACCATCATCTACTCTGACCGCGGTCAGTCACAGGATTCACATTATTTTCAGTGATGTGTCCAACAATTTGTTGCGATGTGTCCGATTATTGATAAGTCTTCCTTGCACATGTGTTATCATGTTTCATTGGTCGAGCTGGATCACTGCAATTTGTCATCGCGCAAGTGATGCAGTTGTTAACGGACACATAAATGAATATGTATGGGGTCTTTTTAAATCAAAATAATCTATCACGCTGCAAATTCACATTAATGTTTTCTTTTTAATAAACATCAATATAATATGTTTACAAAAAATATACTGTAAATATCAACTACATATTAGACTGATATGTTCAATAGAGTATCAGTCCATACACAAATGTTGAAAAGGATGTATAACCTCATGATATTGAATAGGTATAACGATGAGAAATTAGATATACAGCTGTATTTTGTTACTTTTCAGTAAACATGTTGGGTGTGAAGTCCATTTCTGGTGTCCCCCGCCGTGATGTTGCTGGAATATTGCTAAAAGCGGCGTAAAACCAAACTCAGTCAGTCAGTCAGTAAACATGTTGAAGTATGTCCTTTGCATTCGAACCTGTGAAGATCCGGGTAAGAATTGGTCTTCAGCAAACCCATACAACCCAAGAGGCGACTACCGGGATCGGGTTGTCAGGCTCGCTGACTTGGTTGACACATGTCATCGGTTCCCAATTGCATAGATCGGTGCCCATGATGTTGATCACTGGATTGCCTGGTCCAGATTCGATTATTTACAGACCGCCGTCATATAGTGGGAATATTGCTGAGTGCGGCATTAAACAACAAAACAACCAACCAACCAACCTTCGCATACATTTGTCACCGCGGCCACCAGTGATGCAGGTTTCACTATGTCACGATCCCTAGATATCACGATATGATATTGTTTCATTGGTACACAGACATGATGTAACTGGAATCGTCGATTTGAATGTGCTTTCAGCAGAATGTTCTAATGCGTAATTAAGTGTGTTATCACTTTTACGTATAGTACACACAGACATTTTGAATAGTGTTGTATTTCATTGTCGAGAGTTAGGTTTGGTCAGGCAAACTGACTTGGCTGATACATGTCATCGTATCCCAATTACTTACATCGATACTCACGATACAAATCACTGCATTGTCGGGTCAAAACCTGAATATTCGCCACACAGCTGGAATATGAGTAGACTGAGTGCAGCGTTAAACCACCACCAAGCAAAGCGAAACAAAACCTGCCATTTCCGAGTACTTACGGGAACCAGAAAAAACATACTGTAACATTAAATCGTTCCAACAACAAATATTCTTTGCAAATATCTCCTTAGGAATTTTTAACAAGCATATTTACCGCTGACATTATTTGTCCTACTTATGTCTATGTGTTGACAGAGAAGCAGAATACGTAACTAAGATAAATTACTCTAACTGATATAATGTCTTTGCAACACAGGTACTTTTAAAGAAAACCTTGACAAACATATAACGTGGGAGAGAGGTTAACAGAAATGAAGATCTTCTTGACATCAAAGGCTTACCACACTAATGTACATACTTCCAATAGTTTCCCCTGCCGTGGAATGCTGGGGACGCGTTACGCTGGATATGACTACTTCTTACTTAACCTTCACAATACAAATAGCATCACGATGGAGCCACGTCTTTGGAAGACTCGCAATAAGGAGGAGGGCTGCTGGGTAACGGCTGGACTGGATTCGAGGATGTTCGCCTGAAATATCCGTTGCATTTCAGGCTTATACAAGCAAAGATGAAATATATGTATCTGAGAGAAGCAATCTGGATACATTCCACTTCAGTAGCTGCGTCTCTTACTTTGGTGAACATCACACCATATACTCAGTCATAAATGTGTGCTTTTAAAATGAAGAACATTTTTCTGAAGAATGTTATTACTGTAGAAACGAGAATACGTTAAAAACTGGAAACAGGAAATATTCAGTAACTCTACAGAAATTTTCTACATTTATATCAGTTGAGGTATTTTGAAACTGATATATATATATGTCAAATACATACGTGTAACTAGACAGGAACAACTCATGATTAATTTTTTCTGTAGACAGGACTCGGTCAGAGTTGCCGTGCTGCCCTAACGATGTTCATTACACTACAACAGAATGCATATCACCATAACACCTTGTGTGTAGAGGTATTCTCTTTACTGCTTCTTTTTTAATATTTCTTTCTGCTTGGAGTGATTTAGTCGGCTTGGAATAAGTAACTTTTCCTTGACTGACATAGTAGTGAGATGTAATTCCTAGATGCACTGAACATAGCCAACAAATGGTTTCATCGCGTATTTTTAGTAAACTATACCACGGATTTGGATTTTACGATCTACGGAAATGTGTTAATGCGTATCGTGATCTATTTGCTTGATTCAAGACCGATAAGAAGACATTTTCTTAGGCGTATGGTTCACACACACACAAACAAACAAACAGAGACAGAGAGAGAGAGTGAAAGTTATCAGTGTCATTTGTCATTTGCAAACCGAAGTCGGTTCTTATCGAAATATATACTAAATGCTTAAATATTACAGATATCGAAAAATATATATGACATAAACAAGAGTCCTGCTTGTTGTTGTAGAAAATACAAGATGCGAAGTTCTAAAGTGTGTACTGACTGTGGCATAGAACTGTGGCATACTGTAAATGTGGCATAGAAAGCAACGTTAAATCCCATTCCACTTCACCCAAGAAGATTTATATGTTCACAGCACTGGAATAAATGAATTGCTAAGTTTAATTATGTGAAAAACCAATGCACATGTATACTAACAGCTCAGACGAAGTTTGAGGTCCACTTCATAAATTCTCTTTGAAAGTTCATTCTGTACAAATATCATTATTCCGACTTGAAGAAGGTAGTCGAACCACGATAGAGCAGTTCAAGGTTTGATCTCTGTCCTAACAAGAAAATGGTTAGTACTTTTCACCTTCTCACACACGTCTCTTTAACATACTTCCTTAGCATTTGTTGATACTCTACTTTTCTGGACATCATTAGTGGAATTACCATGTACATGATTATAAATTATTCCAACACTCGACAAGCCTACACGGTATGGTTGGGGAATGGAAATACACGGTGATAACTATATTTATCTCATCGACAACAGACACGTTCAATGGATCGTAAATTAGATGCCCCTGTACATCTAGGTAGCGGAACAGTGGCTCCCTGAAACTTTTTAAAGTCATTAATATTCAAATCACAAAACAAAGAAGTATACGTAATCAACTATGCAAGTGTAGCCGTAATTCTTAGTGTTTGTATGTCTTACTTAACATTCCAGCATGTTAACATGCCAAAGTATATAAAAGGAACCTCCTATATATCTACAGTGAACGAGAAACAGCCTAACAACTTAAAGGATAATTACAATTGCTGTCCTCGCGTCCACAAACACCCTTCTCCTTTTGTTCCTAACCTATTTAAAACTACGTTAAAAAATAAAAATAAAACATTTATGACAACGTTTGAAATGTTTGGGTCAGATAGTGCATAGTGTCTTTTGTTTGTATTGTTATATTTACTGATAAGGTAAACAATAATATTCATTTCCAACTGTTTAACCGTCACTCTATCAATTATTGAATACTATTTGCTTGAAATGGGATCTCAAGGGTGAATGTACCCAGACAGACAGACATCAGCAGGTCTTTAACGGATAACGTATTTCAGGAGAAAACAGTTGTATTTTCAGAGAACCACTGTTAAGGCGTCTTTAGTGTCCTGGTCTTTCATGTAGAACTTTTATGTACATTGTAAATTACGTTTTTTGTATTGAGTATACAAACTAAACAATCGATTGATGGACCGAACAGAAAACATGGCAGAAGAACTTAATGATTTTGACTTTCAGTAAAACATAGCCCTCTCAATACTGCTTTGGAGAAGTATGTTTGTGTGAATCAACTCTGCAACAGCGCGTGCAATAAAAAGAACAGTGACTCAGAATAGAGAAACGAAATGTGCAACTGAAATAGTGCCCTTCTCTTTATAGCGCCTTATTGCAGTGATTCTCATCAAGATCACTAAACGGCACATGTAATTTAGAAACGTAATCATCGCAAACATCAAACGTAGGAAGAAATGAAGACCTTTGTCTGCGAGACTTCAAAGGCTTACCACACTAATGTACATACTTCCAATAGTTTCCCCTGCCGTGGAATGCTGGAGACGGCTTACACTTGACATGATTACCTCTTACTTAACCTTCACAATAAAAACAACATCACGATGGAGCCACGTCTTTGGAAGACTCGCATAAAGGAAGAAGGCTGCTGGGGAAGGACTCCTGCTGGACTGAAGTCGAGTGTGTTCACCTGAAATATCATTTAACTTTCATACTTCTACAAGCAAAGATGAAATAAGTGTTTGCGTATTTTCGAGAAGCAATCTGGAGAAATACATTCCAGTTCAGTAGCTGCGTCTTTTGCTTTGGTGAACATCACAGTATATGCTCAGAAATAAATGTGCGCCATTGTAAAATGCTTTTTATCTCAAGAATGTTATTACTGTACAAATGAGAAGACGTTAAAATCTGATACAGTAACTATTTAGTAACTCTACAGAAACTTTCTAAATTTAAATAAGTTGAGGTATTTTGAAATACAGATGCAATTTTCAGAACATGTTTCTCCGACATACGGGTAACTAGACAGGAACAACTCATGATGAATTGTTTCTGTAGACAGAACTCGGTCAGAATTGCCGCGCTGCCCTATCGATGCTCAGTATGTACTCTACAAACGTATGTTCATCTCCAAAGCACGTTGTGGGCAGATGTATTCTCTTTACTGCTTCTTTCTTAATATTACTTTCTGCTTGGAGTGATTTAGTCGGCTTGGGATGTGTAACTTTTCGTTGATTGATATAGCAGTGAGATGTCATTTTCTTAGCCGTATGGTACATACAAACACTGAGACAGAGGGGGGGATAGAGAGAGTGAAAGTAAGCGGTGTTATTTGTATGTGCAATGCAAAACGACCTCGGTTCTAATCGAAATAGATACTAAATGCTTAATTTTTCCATTTATCGAAAAATTAAAAAACATGAACAATAGTCTTAATTAACATAAAATTGTAGAATACTACAGGATGAAAGTTCAGCAGTGTGCACAGACATATGAACAGTGTGCACAGACATATGAACAGTGTGCACAGACATATGAACAGTGTGCACGTGCTATGTCAGTATTAGTTAGAAGGTAACGTTAAAACCCATTCCACTTCACCTCACCTTGGGGGCGGTGGGGTAGCCTAGTGGTTAAAGCGTTCGCTAGTCAAGCTGAAAACCCGGGTTCGATTCCCAACATGGGCACAATGTGTGAAGCCCATTTCTGGTGTCCCCCGCCGTGATGTTGGTGTAATATTGCTATAAGCGGCGTTTAACCAAACTCACTCACCTCACCGTTTGTCTCGTTTACCGCACATATATCTTGATGCTTCATACTGTCCAAAGATTTATGTATCCACGGCACTTGGAATAAATGAATTGTTAATGTTAATTATATGAAAACCTAATACATATAAAAGGTTCAAGGAAGTTTGACATCAATGTTTAGAGTGAGAGTAACAACACTTCATCATTTCACTTTGAAGGTTCATTCTCTACAAACATCATTATTTCCACTTAGACAAAGGTCATCAAGACCAGTTTGCAGCTTGCATTCTCTTGTAACATGAGAATGGTTCATATGTTTCACCTCCGCACACCGCCTTCTTTACCGTATCTCCCCAGCTTCTGTTGATACTCTACTTTCCTGGACAAAATTACTCTAATTACCATGTACATGATTATACATTATTCCAACACTCGGCAAGCCTACATGATATGGGTGGGGGATGCAAATACACAGTGATAACTATATTCATTTCATCGATAACAGACTCAGGTAGTAAATTAGACGCCCTCTTCATCTTGGTAGCTCCCGGAAACCTTTAAAAATCATTAATATTCAAAGTACAAATCCAAACACACATATATATACATGTTAATCTATATAGATGTAACCGCAAAGTGTTTGCATGTCTCAACTTATCATTCCAGCATGTTAACATGCCAAAGTATATCAAAGAAACCTCCTATATATTTACAGTGAAGCATAAACAACTTAGAGGGAAATTACAATTGCTGTCCTCACGTCAACAAACACCCTTCTCTTTTTGTTGCTAAACTATTTACAGTTAAGTTATGGTGTCCAATAAATTTAAGACATTTTTTAAAACGTTTGGAATGTTTCTGTCAAATCGAGTTTTCAAGCGTATATTGTCTTTTGTTTGTATTGTTGTAATTACTAGTTACTGTAGTCTGTTTTGGTCAAAATCATACCGATGAATCACAATCTAACTCCAAATCGGTTCGTGATCAAACATGCATTCACACTGTTAGTTTACTCAGAAATTCAAAACAAAATGATGATAGTTTGTTTAGTAAGTTTTGTATTTTGGAGACAAACGTTACGAAACTTTTTTCCAGAGTTGTTCTGATGTTTTCTTTACATTCTGAAATGAATGTTTGATCATGAACCGATTTGGAGTTAGATTGTGATACATCGTATCATTTTTACCCAAACTGACTGTAATAAGGCATACAATGATATTTATTTCCAACTGTTTAACCGTTATTCTATCAGTACTATTTGCGTGAAATGGGATGGCAAGGGTGAATGTACCCAGACAGACAGACAAACATCAGCAGGTCTTAAACGGAAAACGTATTTCAAAAGATAAACAACTTGTATTTTCAGAGTACCGATGTTATTGCATCTTGAGTGTCCCGTCTTTTCATGCAGAACCGACTTTTATGTACATTGTAAATTGCGGGGTTTTTTTTCCTAAACGCGAGTAGTGGGTATACAAACTAAACAATCGACTGATCGACCGAACAGAAAACATGAGGACACCAATCGGGAATTTAATGACGAGTTCAAACATTGGCGGCCGTCGTATACTGACAAACGAACTGAGTATTTTCACCAAGCAGTTCAATGAGTATTGAACATTATATGCATGCCACTCTTTCTAATACTATATGATTCATATAAAATATTAAGTTATTGTTTTTACATGAAAACTACACATAACTGGTGAACAAACAATCGTTTTGCCTTTGCATGTGTTTGTAGCGGATCCCGACGATTGCCAAGATACCCTCACCGTTTTTGTAAACACTCGGTATCATATCTATATTTGATAGTGATTCATAAGCACTTGCTCATGATAGTCAGACTCGAGTAACTGACTCTACTGTTAGCAGATATTTCTGATGAGTATGGAAAGTGTTTTGTCGCTATTTACAACAGGTCACATGTTTTACAAAGCACAGTTGTGTTCAATACATCAAGCCACGGGGACGTATATCGTACTTCTGTGTACATCAATTAACAGGTATTTCGACACATTCCAAGCTGTTTAAACAATATACCTTCACAAACAATGAGGTATTTACCTGAGCGAAAAGCTCCCATGCTGTACGTTAAGGTTAGATGTACCTAAGCCTGCATGCCATGCATCACCAACGTGAGTGACCGAGTTCCGTCTATTTACTGTTACATATCGCTATCTCACACGAACACATTTTCATTATGCATTTAGCATATGTTATATCAGCTCCAAAAGTTTTGTACTGATTCGAAATCCTATTTATGACGTTGGAGACACAATATGCGAACTATGACACTTGCGCGTTTTTCATCCATTACAATATAATGAATATGTTTTGAATTTTCTTTTCGTCTGTGCAATGACAAAATAATATTTTCGAGATGAAAACAGTTTCCAAGGAATATTCATGTCGGTTTACATTTTGATATATAAAAAGCAAAATAGGTGAATACAAAACAGCGAGGAATTGTCTTTCTCCCGGAAACAAAAAAACTTATTTCATCTTTGCTTGAATGTATTTTTCCTGATTATTACCCTCTGATACATAAACACGTGTTCCATCTTTGCTTGTATAAGTATGAAAGTTAAATTCAATGCCAGGCGAACATGCTTGACTCCAGTCCAGCAGGAGCCGTTTCCCAGATGCCCTCCTCCTTATTCCAAGTCTTCCACACAAGTGGCTACATCGTGATGTAGTTTGTATTGTGAAGATTAAGTAAGAGGTGTCCATATCCAACGAACGTGTCAGCATTCCAGGACTATTGGAAATATGTACATTAGTGTGGTAAGCCTTTGAAGTCAAGAAGACAGAGATCTTCGTTTCTAGCAGCGTCGTTCCTACCTAAGATGTTTGCAATGATTTCGTTTTTAAAACACGAGTGGCACTAGGTCATCATGATGAGAATCATAACAAAAAAATATATAGTTTACCTGTTAACACACATTAATAATTGGATAAAAATGAGACGGACAGAGTGGCTTGCAGACGAGAAGAGGAAAACAGTTCATGCTAATGGACTGTATTAAAGTTTTTCATGTTATTGACACTTCATAAGCTCTGTATTATGCACCTATGAATAAACATGTACATGGAAAATGCAGAAAGAATAATAAGTAACAGACAACTCGTCATACTGAAATAATAAATTTATGTTTTCTCAAGTTTCGTGGCGACATACATTGTGCCTGAGGAATCTAAACATTCGGTTGCATATAGAACGTCAAAGCCATAGAATACGAATGTCTCGATTATTCATATATATGCTACATGTGTTATATAGCAGCAATGTCCAAAGGCAAAAGAGTCATAGACATCGACGACACCAACTGTTTGTTATCTATTGCTAGCAACAGCAATTCATACAAATTATATAAAAATACACATTTCTTTAACGCACATTATAATTATTGCACGCGATATTTAAAATTCACACAGACTGTTACAAAGCAATATTAAGAGGGTGAATGTCTAACTCTGTCAAAGTGTGCCCATTAAGATCTAGTTTATGATAACCACTGCCTGTCGTAAGACATGCTCGATGCATGTCATTGTATCCCAATTGTGTAGATCGATGCTCGTGAAATGTCTGGTCCAGCCACGTTTACAGACTGTTACATTGCTGACTGCGTCTTGAAACAGTAACAGATTACATCAAAGCCACGTCACACTTCCAGCTGTGTCAATGTGACCGAGGGTTCGTCAAAGGCTGTACTGAAGACTAAGCGCATGGATGTATAGTTATTTTATCCTTTAAAGAGGCAAGTCTAGATACGTTGACAGTACGCCAGTCTGTTATTGATAATTGTGTAGAAATTATCATTAATTATTACCTTAGAGACTTGTGCAAGTCTACTGTGACCTTTGAAGAGTCGTATCTGGGCCAGGCTCGTGAATGACCATGGTGACCACCGATTACCATTGGTCAGTTTTAACAAGAGATGCCACCACCTATTCTGTCTGCAAACCTTACGTCGAAAATATAGAGAACAAACCATTGGTGCAAACGTATTAGTAAAGATTGTCTCTTGACATCATATATTTCATCATCAAATTATCAAATATCATTCCTTTTATATCGATAGATAATTATATTTGCCATAGCTCGAGGATTTAGTTCCTTACATTTATAATCGAACGAGCGCCATGACATGACAAAATAGTTTACAGTGACACTTCGTGTCTACGAGTTGCATGTCATGACTCGTCACATACAGTTTAATGGGTTTTCCTAATCCTTCTCAATTATAATTTGCAGCAGATGTTTCTCTGGTCTATCAGTTCTAATTCAAGTGAGTAAATAGCGGAAGGGAATTAGCTGTCAGACTATATTTGAACACAGCCATATCAATGATATACCTGAGGTCCACTGTCCACTCTTGAATCAAAGCAGTCATTCAGATTCTGCACACAAAAAACAGATTAGCAAGAAGGGGAGCACAGCTTGTGCCCATAGGAAATGCCTAATGACCTATCTGCAATGTCTATCTGTATGTAACGTTTGACGAATGCAAATTCCCCTTAGACAGAGGAAGGCAATTTGAAGTTGGTCATGTCGGATGATGGCACTTGTCAAATGTTTTGACATAATTAAACCTAGAGCTTGAAAACAATAAATCCAGCACAATTGTTCATTAACATGCTACAGTTAACATACTTCGTACATGTAAATCTGATGCATTGCATTACCAATGGAATAGGGTTGATGTTTTCCAAGATTGGCTTTATCAACATTTTCACAACTGACAGAAGTACACTTGCAATAAAAGTTTGATAATACAAGTTTGTTTGCATCGTATCAGCACAGTTACATTTTTTCTGTAATTTTAAATACAGCAGTCATCGTAAATACTATTAAGTACACAAGCTGGTTGGGACATTTAAAACAATTACAGAGCCACAAATAGCTTTAAGTGCAGCATTTGTCCCATCATTTTACACCAGCAAATGCCAGGTTACTTCATGCCAACATGATTTACTTATTGTTATTGTCAGAGTAAACACTTCAAAAATATAATTATGCTTCCCGCTGTTGAAAATTACACATTTGTGTGCCTCGGGGAAACGTTGCAAGATGTAAAGTCAGCTGTTCTAAACTAGAGTTTGCTCAATATTCCATAATGTTTAAAAGTACTGTTTACACATGAATAGATGTATTGTAAAACAAATTCGTAACGTTGAATACATTATTTTTATGAGTTCAATAAATCATTAAGCTCAGTGAAAATTGGCGAATTTGTAACACAACTTTACACCAAAATGCAGCCGTTCATATGCACGGCATTTGCACATGCTTTTCAGAAAATTGATCCTCGTGAAATTCATCGGCATAAGGTTTGCAATTGGTTCCCCGAAGTTAGTGGAGAAAATCACCTTCGATGTAACCGTACATATATATACATATTAGATATAGTGAGAGCTTTAAGTGAGTCTAAACTTTTGATGGGTAGTATATTAGTAGCATTTAGACGCACTGTGCCCCCATCCTATATGTTGCTAGGGATGAATAATCACAGATCACTTGCTCTTTCGTTCTTGTCTGTGTTTTATTGTTGGACAAGCAAAGCTGTGAGTGATGATGATTGCACTGTCTAAAGACAAGTACCATTCAGACATGTATAACAGGCCTAATTACCTAAAAAGCAGAAAAACTCCCCATTTTTCAGATACCCAAATTGTCCGACAGCTTGAAATCAGACATGTCAAGATTGAGTGACCATGGATTACTGTTCTGAGTGCTTGTTGTTTAATGCCGCACTGAGCAATATCCCAGCTATATGGCGGCGATGTGTAGATAGTAGAGTATGGCCCAGATAATCCAGTGATCAACATCATGGGGATCTATCTAAGCAACTGGGATACGATGACATGTGTCAACGAAGTCAGCGAGCCTGACCACCCGATCCCGTTAGTTGCCTCCCGTTAGTTACGACAGGCATGGGTCACTGAAGACCAGCTCTAACCTGGATCTTCACGGGTGAGTGGATTACCAGAGCATCAGCTGATAACATGCTAATGCAACAGACTAAACCGAACAAGAAAGGAGACTAAACACCAAACAAAAGTATTATGAATAATTATAGATTGCTCTGTTTTAATGTGATATAATTACATCATCAAACTGTTCAAATAAACATTTTGAATGGGCAAAGAGTCTTGTAAGGAAACAGAACGTCGTTCTCACTTACTGTAACTCACATTTTATAGTACATAAAAAAACATAAAATATAATTGTCTTTCTATTCTAATAGTGTAGTGTCTAGCATTTCGATTATGTAACAAATACCTTGAAATCAACATGCAAATCTTTGCCAACATCTCACACAAGAAAGGTGCTATTAGTGGATCCAAGGGCGTTTGTATCCAACAATTCGATAAACAATAGAATATACTGCTATCCGTTTTAAGATATATACATAAATCTGACAAATTGTACCTCACAGTATCAACCAATAGTTCGTCCTGCTATCTCCGTTTACTAACAGGACCACCATGAAGAATCAATTATATCGTTAACTTCAAACAACAAATATTCCTTGCAAACATCTCCTTTGGAAATATGTTTAAGAAATAACGATCTTGTTAGCCAGGCATATTTATCGGTGACATTATTTGTCCCACCTATGTCTGTGTTTTCACGGAGAAGCGGAATACGTAACTAAAATAAATTACCCTTACTTCTATAATGTCAGTGCGGCACACGTAATTAAAAAAAAACTCATGACAAACATCTCACATGGGAGAGAGGTTTATAGAATTGAAGATCTCCGTCTTCGAGACTTCAAAGGCTTACCACATTAATGTACACACTTCCAATAGTTTCCCCTGCCGTGGAATGCTGGGGACGGTTTACACTAGACATGATTACCTCTTATTTAACCTTCACAATAGAAACAACATCATGATGGAGCCACGTCTTTGGAGGACTCGAAATAAGGAGGAGGGCTGTTGCTGGGCTGGAGTCAAGGATGTTCGCCTTACATATCATTTAACTTTCTTACTTATACAAGCATAGGTGGGATACGTCTTTATGTATATGAGAGAGATAATCTGGACCACGTGGTTTTAGTGAATGTTTCCACGGATTTGGATTTTACGATCTACGGAAATGTGTTAATGCGTATCGTGATCTATGTGCTTGATTCAAGACCGATAAGAAGTCACTTTCTTAGGCGTATGGCACATACAGAGAGAGAGAGAGTATAGATGACATAAACAAGAATCCTGCTTGTTATTGTAGAATACTACACGATGCGAAGAGAGAGAGAGAGAGAGAGACAGAGAGAGAGACAGAGAGAGAGAGAGAGAGAGAGAGAGAGAGAGAGAGAGAATATCATTTGTACATGCAGTTGAAGTCGGTACTTATCGAGACATATGCCTAATGCTTAAATATTACAGATATCGAAAAATATATAGTGCATAAACAAGAGTCAAAATTGGCTTACAAGATGCATATAAACGGTTCAGTGGAAGTTGGACATCAATTATAAGAGCAAAAGTAACAGCACTTCATTATTTCACTTTCAAAGTTCATTCTCTACAAATATCTTTATTCCAACTCAGTCGAAGGTCATCAACCGATAGAAGACCTGTTTACAGCTTGCATTCTCTTGTAGCACAAGAATGGTTAATATGTTTCACTTCCACACACGTCCCTCCTTACCGTATCTCCTCGGTATCTGTTGATACAGTACTTTTCTTGACACAATTACTGTAATCATCAGGTACATGATTATACATTATTCCAACACTCGGCAAGCCTACATGATATGGGTGGGGGATGGAATACACAGTGATAACTATATTCATCTCATCGATAACAGACTCGGGTAGTAAATTAGACACCCTCTTCATCTTGGTAGCTCCCGGAAAACTTATAAAATCATTAATATTCATCTTACAAATCCAAACACACATATGTATACGTGATAAGCTATAAAAATGTAACCGCAATGTTAAGTGTTTGCATGTCTTACTTAAAATTTCAGCATGTTAACATGCCAAAGTATATAAAAGAAACCTCCTATATATTTACAGTGAAGGATAAACAGCCTAACAACTTCGAGAATAATTGCAGTTGGTACCTTGCCGTCCACAAACACCCTGTTCTTTTTGCTGCTGAACTATTTACAGTTAAGTTGTGTGTCAAATAAATGTAAGAAATTTTTGACAACGTTGGGAATGTTTTTGTCGAATCGAGTTTTCAAGTGTATACTGTCTTTTGCTTGTATTGTTGTAATCACTAATTACTCCTTTTGCTTGTATTGTTGTCATTACCAATTACTATAGTCTGTTTTGGTCAAAATTATACCGATGAATCACAATCTAACTCCAAATCGGTTCATGATCAAACATTCATTCATATTGATACTTTACCCTCGTAAAACTTCACTCAGAAATTCAAAAGAAAATGATGATAGTTTGTTTAGTAACTTTTGTATTTTGGAGACAAATGTTACGAAACGTTTTTCTGATGTTTTCTTTACATTCTGCTTGAAATGAATGTTTGATCATGAACCGATTTGGAGTTAGATTGTTATACATCGCATCATTTTTACACAAACAGACTGTAATAAGGCATACAATGATATTCATTTCCAACTTTTTAACCGTCACTCTATCAGTACTATTTGCGTGAAATGGGATGGCAAGGGTGAATGTACCCAGACAGACAGACATACATCAGCAGGTCTTAAACGGAAAACGTATTTCAGAAGATAAACAACTTGTATTTTCAGAGTACCGATGTTATTGCATCTTGAGTGTCCCGTCTTTTCATGCAGAACCGACTTTTATGTACATTGTAAATTGCGGGTTTTTTTCCCGAGCGCGAGTACTGGGTATACAAATTAAACAATCGACTGATGGACCGAACAGAAAACATGAAGGACATCACTCGGGAATTCAATGACGTGTTCAAACATTGGAAGCCGTCTTATACTGACAAACGAACTGCGTTTTGTTTTAGAAACACTATTGGCAAGCAGTTCAATGAGTATTGAACATAATATACATGTTTCTCTTTCTAATACTATCATGTTATTCATATAGAAGTTTCAGTTATTGTCTTTATATGAAAACTACAGATAATTGAGAGGTGAAAAATTACCTTGCCTTTGCGCGTGTTTATAGCAGCTGCCACCGATTGGACAGGATACCCTCCCTTTTATGCGAACTCCCTGTATTATCACTTTTTGGTAGTGATTCATAAACACTAAGTCTTGCTCATGATAGTCAGACTCGAATAACTGACTCCACTGTTAGCAGTCGCTATTTACAACACTTCACATGCTTTACAACGCACAGTTGTGTTCAATACATCAAGCCACGAGGACGTATATCGTACTTCTGTGTACATCATTTAACAGGTTTTTACACATTCCAAGCTGTTTAAACAATATACCTTCACAAACAATGTGGTATTTACCTGAGCTGTACGTTAAGGTTAACTGTAACTAAGTCTGCATGCCATGCATCACCAGCGTGAGTGACCTAGCTCCGTCTATTTCCTGTTTACATATCGCTATCTCACACGAACACATTTTCAAACTGTGCATTTAGCATATGTTATATCAATTCCAAAAGTTCTGAATTGATTTGAAATTCCGTTTATGTCGTTGGAGACACAATGTGTGAACTATGACACTTGCGTTCTTTTCATCCATTACAATCTGATCAATGTGCGTTACAGGGTTTTTTGTCTGTGCAGTGACAATATTTGAAGATAAAACAACAGGGAGGCAATTTGTTTTCAACATTTCTCCCAGAAACATAAAACTTATTTCATCTTTGCTTGTAGAAGTATGAACGTTAAATGCTATGTCAGGCGAACATCTCTCGTTCCCCAGCAGCCCTCCTCCTTATGTCGAGTCTTCCAAAGACGTGGCTTCATCGTGATGTTGTTTTTATTGTGAAGGTTAAGTAAGAGGTAATCTTATCCAGGGTAACGCGTCCCCAGCATTCCATGGCAGGGAAGTATGACCATTAGTGTTGTAAGCCTTTGATGTCAAGAAGATCTTCATGTCTACGTGAGATGTTTGCAATGATTACGTTTTTAAGTTACATGTTGCTTTTAGTCATCATGATAAGAAGCCTACCCAAAAGAAGGGCAATATTCCATTTCTCTATGAACACACATTAATAAGTGGGATAAAAATGAGACGGTTATAGAGGCTTGAAGACGAGAAAAAGAAACTAGTTTATGCTAATGGACTGTATTAAAGTTTCTTCAGGTAACTGACACTTCATATGTTCTGTATTATACATTTATGAATAACCATGTCCATGGATAATGCAGACAGAATAATAAGTAACAGACAACTCATCATAATGAAATAACAGACTTATGTTTCTTCACGTTTCGTGACGACATACATTGTGCCTCAGGAATCTAAACATTCGGTTGAATATAGGACGTCAAAGCCAGAGAATACGAAAGAGTCGAATATCCAAAGTAAAATGAAGGGTAGACGATTTGTCAAAGGTTCATCGACAACACTATATGGGCAGCACCAGCAATTCCTACAATTATATTAAAAAATATATTTCTTTAACGTACCATTATAATTATTGCACGAGATATTGCACATTCACACAGACTGTAACAAAGTAATATTAAGAGGGTGAATGTCTAACTCTGTCAAAGTGTGCCCATTAAGATCTAGGTTATGATAACCGATGCCTGATCGATGCATGTCATCCCAATTGTGTACATCGATGCTCGTGAAATGTCTGGTCCAGACACGTTTACAGACTGTTATATTGCTGTCTACGTCCTGAAACATCAAAGACACATGTCACACTTCCAGCTGTGTCAATGTGACCTTAACCTTGCTCCAAGGCTGTACTGAAGACTAAGCCCATGAATGTATATTAATTCTATCCTTTAAACAGGAAAGCCAAGATGAGTGGACAGTACAAGACTGTACTGAAGGCAAAGCCCATGGATGTATATTACTTCTATCCTTTAAACAGGCAAGCCAAGATGAGTGGACAATGCAAGACTGTACTGAAGGCAAAGCCCATGGATGCATATTAATTCTATGCCTTAAGCAGGCAAGTCGAGATAAGTTGAAAATGCATTTTTTATAAAATATTACTTAAACTATTAATTATTACCTGAAAGGCATGTATAAGTCTACTGTGAGAGTCGTATCTAGGCCAGGCTCGTGTCTGACCAAGGTGACCACCGATCCTCAATGGTCAGTTTTAACCAGAGATACCAACAACAACTCTGTCCGCAACTCCTACGGCAGTCAGTCACATGGTTCACGTCGTTTTCGATGACCCCGGGTCAGTGCCATTTAGTGGTGTCAAGAAAGAGTGTTTGCAAATGTGTGGCTTACAACGAGCTGCAGTGAGTCCGATTATTGATGGGTCTTACTTGCACATAGGTTATAATGTTTCCTGGATCGTACTGGATCGCTGTCATCTGTCATCGCAAGCCATGCACTGACTGATGTGCACGAACATGAATGCTTGAAAGAAAATAAAAATAATCTACAATATTGGAAATCCAAATTAATGTTGTTATTATTTTTTTAAATACGAATATAATATGTTAAACAATCTATTGTAAATATCATCTATATGTTCACTAAAATAATCAATAAAGCATCAGTACATGCAAAAAAGTTTAAAAAGGTGTTTAACCTCATAGTATTGAATAGCTATAATGGTTAGATATGAAATATACAGCTATGTTTTGTTATTGTTCAGTAAACTTGTTGACATATGTCCCGAGAACGTGTTTGTGACGGCTGCCACCAGTGAGGCAGGATTCTGTCATGATCACCGATATCATCAACCGTGAAGGTCCCGGTTAGAATATTGATCTTCAGTAACCCATGCTTGTCGTAAGAGGTGACTAACGGGATCTGGTGGTAAGGCTCGCTGGATTGGTTGACACATGTCATCGTTCCCAATTGCGCAGATTGGTGCTCATGCTGTTGATCACTGGATTGTCTGGCCCAGACTCGATTATTTACAGACCGCCGCCATGTAGCTGGAATATTGCTGAGTGCGGCGTAAAACTAAACTAACTCACTCAATCACTGATATCATCAGGATATCATACTGACTCATTTCACATGGACATGCTGTAGCCAGAATCGTTCATTGTATCTACGTTCAGCAGAGATTACACATGTATATTTGAATGATGTGTCGCTCTTACGTTTAGCACGAACAAACATGTTGAATAATCATATATTTCATTGACGAGAGTTACGTATGGCCAGACAAGTTGGTTTGGTTGATGCATGTCATCGTATCCCAATTGCGTACATCTATGCTCACGATGTCAGTCACTGGATTGTCTGGTCAAGATTCGATTATTTACAAACAGCCGCCATATAGCTTGAATATTACTGTGTGAGCCATTAAACAAACACTGTGATGATAAGTACGATGTTTATCTCCGAAAGGAACCTCAAGAAGTGCGAATCGACTATTTGTGCAACGTCGAAAATATTTACAGAAATCCATTTGTGCAAACGTATTGGCAAATGCCACTCAAAGAGGGTATTGGCAAAGACTTTTAACATCTCATAATTCGTCATCAAATTATCAAATCGATAATCCTCTTTAGATCGACAGAAAATTATATTTGTCATAGCTCGACGATTTAATCCGTTGGATTTCTAATCGAACGAGCCCCAAGGCATGACAAAATAGTTTACAGTGACACTTCGTGAGCAAAGGCAACACAGCTGCTCTCCACTCACGTATTGAATGTTATTATCCAATCGAATGCACCCTGCTATTACCGGAAATCGGGCAGCAAGTTCTCCTGCCTTCCCACACCAGGCGCCAGGAAGTCTAATCGAACAGACCCAGGCAGCTCGCAGTCAGTGATCAGAAGAGCAGATAGTCACACTTACCTTGGTATTTTCTCGCTCAGTCAACCCAACACTGCCTCACGGTGTGTATCGACCAAAGAACGGATGGCGGGTCATAGATTACTTTTATAGTTAAGGTAAGTTTGGGTTTTGTTTTAGAATTAAAGTGTCACCTCAGTGAGACATATATTTAAGTGTCACGGAGACACTTAAGACTCTATGGCATATTACGAAGAACTGGTTCTGGACAATTTCCTATCTGACACTTTCGAATTACATGTATGGCAGTTCACATGCTGTAATCCGCAATTGTCAATTATGCCCTTGTCAACTCAGCATGTCATTACTTAATATCCTGACAATGAGATATGAAATCGATTATCGCTTGATTCGTGTCTGTGAGCACATCCCCGAGTTCGGTGTCCAGGGCTACACCAATGTCTCTCGTCTGTCCATTACGATGTGTATGCATACATTTACATCACTCTTAGTCCGTCTGTGATTCCGACTGTTCCTGCATTGTAGCTTAGAATATCGCAAATAATACCACCACAAATAAAAATAATGGTTATTTATAAAGCACCTGTGTCCACGCACTTGTGCATGCTCAAGGTACTAACACATTATTACCCCGGATAACCCAAGCTGCCTGTGAGACGGTAGAAGGTTAACAGTCACATAACTTATCCCACCGGGTACCCATTCACCGATGGGTAAAAAAAAGCAATTTGTGAACAAACTCACTTATATAATGCCACGATAATTTTTGCACATGGAACTACTTTGAGGCAAATGGAAGATATTTGTGACTTTAAGGACTATATCAAACTCAGAACAAAATCACATTCAAAACTCAAAAGACTAATGCCCATCTAATATACACATGCACAGATACTGAAGTGTCGTTTCTGATTTGTTTGCGAGTCAAAACAAGTCATGAAGGCTTGTTTTATGTGATGATTAGCATTTAGAATTACATTCTCAAAAAGAATGTGTGCATACATGTAGTGTCTCTTCTGTGAGAGGATACACTTCTCCGGACGACGACCTACAATCGTAATCGATCTTGGCTTAAACGTGAACATCTGTTGCAGAGTAATCGAACTTTTAGAGGATGAACATTTGTTGAAAACTACTGGACGATGAACTTTTGTTGAAAACTGCTCAAGGGCTTCTGTCCAATATTCACTAGACATTAAGTTTCATCTGACTTTAGATTAACAACAGTACATCTAGTAGGATACATCTGCTTGCTGTGCTTTTCTATCGGCAGTTGAGCTGGAAACCGCCTCGAGGTATTTCCAACAGTAATTGTACTTTTGTTACCGACCGCCTCCGTGGTGTAGTGGTTAGAGCGTCCGCCCGGAGAGCGGAAGGTCGCGGGTTCGATCCCTGACCACATCATTCCAAAAGACGTTAAAATATGGTACTTGCCCTTACCTGCCTGGCGCTCGGCATTAATGGGTTCAACAAGGACTGGTCGGCTCGGAGTCAGTATAATGTGTCTGAGTGGGGTATTCATGCTTCACTGCGGCATTGTATCTTAGTGTGCTAGAACTATAAAACCGGCTTCAGTCTGGGCTAGTACAAGCTGCCGCACATACACGTACACACGCATGCAAGTCGTCATATGAGCGAAATATTCTCAAGTACGACGTTAAACCCAATTTCACCTCACCTCACCTGACTTTTGTTACCGACTAAAGAACTTATTCTTCGTCTTTAATCTCAGCTAATTTTCCCATTGAGACAAGAATGCCATGCATCTCCAGCTATAGTACAAATGCTGTTACAAAGCATACTCATATTTGAGTATTTAAGGTGTATGGTGTGCTGGTTTTTAGCAAGTTTGATATTATGATTGTTGTTTTCAATTACGTGGCCTTGTCATGAATTTCTAGATAAACGTTTTCAGTGCAGAGATATGTTAATCTTTACATTTAAAAGCACTTAATAGAATTTCGAACATTTGTACCAGTACAAAATGGAACGCGAACTCTTTCCATGATGGCAAGTAAGCCTATATTAAGGGAAGTGGCAATGCTTCAATCTAATGTACTGAGTTGAATGTAAAGTTAAGATACACTGACAATAGCCTTTAAACAAAGGATGCCGGTGCAGAGGCCCAAATATTTTGTTGTTTGGCTTTTTGGGGGGTGATTATTTTAAACCCAAATATTTCATACTGAAGACGTCACACTACTCATTGTGACGTCAAATGTCGAGCTCTCTGTTAATGACATTACATGAAATACTGTACTCTCTTTTTGTCGAATACTTCCAGGATTTTTGGCCAAATTATTTTGTCATAAATACATTGAATATTGTAGTAAGCGCAGTTCTATTTTTGTATCCTGGTTGTGTTATTTTGCAATGCCTGCTCACTATGGTCAACAAAAGAAAATAAATCGTTTTCTATAAATGTTAGCTTTCGAAGTGATGCGGTCGTTGATTCATCTGATTCTATCCTAAGTGGTTTATGTGATCTAACACTTGTGGTTGAGCAAGCATAACCGAGAGTTTCCAAATGATTAATTCAGTTTGAACCACATTGGAAAATTGATATTTGTTTTCAAAAGCAATCCCCCAACGCCCCCAACTGTACACTTGTATAAACATGCTATGAGTAATGGAAATGTGATGCAGTTCAAACTTTTTACAACAAACTACTACTGAAAACATTTATGACTAAAAGAATTTACGTTCAGCAGTGAGTGAGTTCAGTTTTTACGGTTTTAGAAATATTCCAGCAATTTCACAGCAGGGACACCAGAAACATGGCTTTCACACATTGTACCCACTGGGAATCGAACCCGGGTCTTCAGCGTGACGATCGGACGCTTTTACCATTAGGCTACCCCATGGCTCCATGTCCTAAAGCCACAGCCTTGAAGAACCGACTGACTGGCTGACTGAGTTTAGTGTTACGCCTCATTCAGTAACTTTGAAAACTTGCTATACTAAGTTACATGTCTTAAATGATTTCATGGTGCCACAACAACCCTTACAGATTCGGATTCTGTATCAAAGAGCTCGGGGGGGGAGATTACCAGACTATTAACATTCCATAAACATAATAATTATTAAATGGGTGAGTGAGTTTTGCAATATTCCAGCAATATCGCGGCGGGGGACACCAGAAATGGGCTTCACACATTGTGCCCATGTGGGGAATCAAACCCGGTCTTCGGCGTGACGAGCCAACGCTTGGAAGAACCGAACTAACACGTGGCCTGAACACCGATGTTAGACTACCTTAATCATTTGCGTGTTAAAATATTGAAGTTAAATACAGTACGATAAGCTCGGCTTTAACAACTACCCCTCCGCCCTTCAATGTAAATATGTAAATGGCTTGCTTGATATCTCATTGAAACCAATCTCCGCGAATAGCTGGATGATTGCTGATGCGGTGTTTAACAATATTCACGCATTCTCTCAATGAAACGTTACTTTCTTTTGATAGGCTGTGTCCATGCA